>NC_092803.1:22204713-22523586 GCF_040954645.1 Diabrotica undecimpunctata | reverse complement strand
TCCTAGACAATATTACGTACAAGCTAGTCGAAGACCTGCGGTAGAAGTGGAGCAACAACAAGCTGTAGTGAGGCGATTACCGCCTTATCCGTTACGACCAATGCCCGTACAAGTAGATGAGAATGGTTATATCAGAGAGTTACCACGTCATGTACCAACACCTTATCCTGTTCCAGTACCCGCAACTCCAGTTGCTAGGTACATCGAAGCAGACAATGATATCGATAAAATTCACCCACCTGTTAGCACCAAAGATTTCCAAAGATTATTACAGCAACTAATTTTAAGGCAGAGTAGGTTAGAAAAGATAAGTGCTTTAACCAGACAACCACCAGAGATGTTAATACAGCCAGAAATGCAGAGATATAGGCAATTTTACCAGCAACCTCCTCCTTATTTCGTCCAAAGACAACCAAGACCTGTACAATACGTGTCCCAGAACACCGAACAGGGACCCAATTATGTAGACGTAGATCAGCAACAACTAGTACCTCTAACTCAACAACAAAGGCCCAATATATACGAAGAATATGATTCTGTATCGTATAGACCTAATAGACGAGTAGCAAGGTTGCTTCCAGCAGATTCAGCTCAACAAAACAACGAGGAGTATCTTCCTTCCGATGTTAGAGAGATGCTATTGTTGAGGATGCTTCAGCTAGCCATCAATCCAGCTCTTCCATTAGATGAAGAGGATATAGAAGTAACCAAATCAATGCCAGTGAAGAGAACGCCTGTTAGGAACGTGGAGATATTAGGAGAGGAGGAATCTACTGAAAAGGGAAGTAAGCAGAGGGAGAAAAGGTATATTTTTTTAAATAAAAATAATTAGATTCAATTTTTTTGACTGAAAGGAGCTGGTAAATCTATATGTGTTTATAAAAAGAATTCTGAACATTTTATTTAAAATAATAGATCAGCTACGAGTAGAAGGCCAGTATAACAAATATTTTGCAAGTTGTAAGCTCATTATCATCATATACGATTCTTAGATCACGACATTCCTAAAGCTTTCCATTGTATTCCTGTCGGGTTTAGGTTGTTTGCATTCAGTTGCTTGCTTAGTTCCTTATTTGTTAATTGCATCTTGAAGACCTTACGTTCAATTTGTTTATTTATAAAATTAGATATTAAAAATAGTAAAATTAGGTAGTTTATTTTAATTTTACTTGTAGGTACTTTAATTGTATTGAAATGCATTCTGTAAATTATATTTTATTACCTTTCGTGATCTATTTTGAGTTGTTTTAACAGCTTTTTTTGTCCGGTTTTCATAAAACGTATATAGACTTACACGCTTCTTAAAAATTCCAATTTTTATTTTTTATAAATTCATCCTAAATTAGAAAAAAAAACATTATTTATATTTTGTAGCCTTGCATTTTTCCTACTTTGTAAATATATTTATTAAATATCTCATTCTATCTGCAGCAGTCTTTTATTTAATAATTTTAGGCACACATTAGCAGCAAAATAACTTTCTTAATATAAAACTTATTTGGATTTTTACAAAACGAAATTAAACAAAGAGTTTCAAACAAAATTAAATGGAAGTTGGGTATTTATGATCCGTTTTTTAAATTCCAAACTTCTTGTGTTTTAGTAGGCGGCTTTTTAAAAATCTAAATGTTTGTACTATATAAGCTTTGAACAATAACTCCTATATGTTTCATTTTTAAACGAATCTTTTTGCAGTTGTGTAATTTCAGCCAGCAAATAAAATACAAAATATCCACGCTGTTCTTGATATAATTCACTTAACAACAAAGATGCTTTATCTGTTAGCTTAATTTAGAAATACTTAATGCTAATTACAAAATTAGTTCATTAACATATTCGTAACAATTTTCCAGTTATTCCATTGCGCAAAATTAACCGAATATGTATGTGAGAACCGCTTTAACCTAATCTACAAGAAAAACAATCGAAACGTATTTCATAACGATATATGCAACCATCACTGTACATAAAATAGTCTATTACTGAATAAAAAAAATGCAAGAATTGTTTTAATGATGTGACATTAATTATCAGAGTATACATATATATTTATATCTGTAGGGTAATGAAACCAATCTTGAACACTTTAAGAACCATAGATTTTCTTTTCTACTGGTAATTATTAATAATATAGTATTTTTTTATTGGTACCCCATTTTGCTTATTTAAAGTACGTCCCAGCGTGTTTAAATTCAACTTTCAAAAACGCGCTTGTTTTAAAGTTACCATGGCAACATCAACAGTTTTAAATATTGAACTGATATGAAATGCTGTTCAAAGTAATACTACCGACATTCTCGGAAGCCAATGTGGTTTGACTAATGGCACTCCCGTACTTACCGTATTATTTTTTATAAATGTCTTCCGATTTTTGCGGTATTAACCGCGATTCCGCCTTACTATTTAAGTAATCAATATTAGAACTCATTTTTAAGCAATATACAACCAGTAATAACAATTAATCTTATACCACAGATTGCAAGTTAATTTTTGTTTTTCTCATTTCCATAACTACGTATAATAATGATTATTACAAAGTCAACCATTTTACATTATTAGCTTTTATTTCAATTTTTTGTAATAATAATACATGATTTGAAAGTGTACCAATATAAAAAATAGCGTTAATTATTCGTGGATAACTGGTCTTTCAAAAACTTGCTCTATTTCGAGCAGTCCGGCTGAGCCGTCGTGTGAAAAATTGCGCGTGTTTTAAAGACCCCAATATCCACTTATACTTTAAAATACTATTATTGACTTTTATATACCTGCTTGTTGCTCAGGCTGTCTTTAATTATTACAGTAGTTTATTTTATCAAAATAAAAAACAACAACATATAAAAGTGTATTTATTGTTAATTATTGAAAACGTTTCGTGCAGTATTTCTGCACTTCTTCAGTTCTAATTATTGTAAAGTCATATAAAGATGTCAAACAATGTCAAATGCATAGGTTTAGGCGTTAAAAAATACATTTAGTAACTACAATAAAATTACAGTAAAAACACATTAAAATTTAATGTGTTTTTTATTGTAATTTTATTGTAGTTACTAAATGTATTTTTTAACACCTAAACCTATGCATTTGACATTGTTTGACATCTTTATATGACTTTACAATCATTATACTATAATTCCACTATTTGGAAGAGTGATTTCATCGTTTGAATGCGGAGAAGTGGGAAAAGACTCATGAAAATTCAGTGGCGTACACTCACTTTTATTTTAGTTAATTGTATTATATTTTTTAAATATTATTTGTTCTAAATAGGCCACAATTATTTATTTACAGGTTTTTACTGACGTTTCGATCTCTATATCGAAAGACCGTTTTCAAAGATATAAATGATAATATTTTTATTTTATTTGTTTATTTTAAAATAAACTTATTTTAAATAAGTTTTAATTTTAAATTTTAAATAATAAAATTATTTTTTTCATTTTAAAAACGGTCTCTGGAATAGAGATCGAATCGAAACATATAAATAGATATATTGTGGCTTATTTCCAACATTCTCCCTAAAAATATAGAATGCAACATGCAAAAAGCTGTAGCAAAATAAATATATCTATCATTTGTATATTTGAAATTGGTCTCTTTATATAGAGATCAAAACGTCAGTAAATTAAACGTACGAATAAATATTTTATGGCTTATTCCCTACATTCCCCTAAAAATACAGAATGTTACAATCAAAAAGCTATAAAAAAAAACAAATAAATTTGCAGACAGCTTATTGATGCTACCCAGCTGTCGCAGAAGTTACGCTAAAACGTCTATTGACGTGAACTGACCAGGTTCTAATTTTGTTAAGATTCTCTTAAACCAGCGCCCAAATATTTCGGAAGTCATTTCTTTATCATAATATCCTGTTTCTCTTGATTCAAATTGAAGCAAACCATCATCAAGGAATCCTGTATCACTGCCTATAAGGGTAATGATTAAACGTCGTCCTTTTCCTATGGAGCTTTTAATCCTGTAAACCAGCCTTTTATAAATGCTTATCGTTTACTTTTAACATTTAAATCTTGCCAAACTCTTCCGACTGTATGACCTTCGTTAATCCAGGTTTCATCCAAATAATATATTTTGCGTCCAATGCTTCGAATTTTGCGTATTTCTTTTAAATATTTTCTTCTCCGCACAATAATTTCTTTGTTTCTTTCTAATAGCATACTTTTAGTAGATGAATACTCTACGAGATATCTTGGGTAAGAAGTGATCATTTTCGAGCTCTTGAGAACTTTTTCAATGTTGGAATTTTACTCCGAAAATAAAATGATTGAATTTTTTGCCGAATAACACTACTTGTCTCGTCATCCAAAACAATGTTTTTTCTACCTCTAGTTTTACCTTTTTCTTGTTTTTTTTTTATTTTCCGATGTATTTTTGAGTACACGATCTAAGGGCTACTTTCGAAACTGCTACAAATGTCGACCGCTTGGCTAACATTTGATGCCATTTTTCTGCTGTCAATTCCTTCATATCGTATCACTACTCTTCTGACGTTAACATTTTCCGTCTCTTTTGCGGCTTTTCATTTTTGGAATCAACATCAGAATTTTGCTGTCTTCTCTTGGAACAACTTGGTTGTTCGTTCATTGTATTTCAATAATCACAGATTATAACTAAACATTCGCTATAAAACGACAAACTCCAATAACACTCGATTTATCACCACAAACTTCCAGCGCACAAAATATATTAACAAAATACAACACAAGCACTCCCACCAGCACCGCTTATGTAAATGAATGTTTCTTTCTTCGACACGGGCGGTAGTGATACCGTTGCTATGCTTTACAAATACCCAAGTTGCCAAGTCTTTGAATCAAAATGGGAATGAAATCAAAAATATCGATTTTTAGTTTATAAACTTAAATATGTAACAAAACCATGTAAATAAAATTTATTTTATTACAATGCTTGCTCAATTTTTTAGTACTAAAAAAACTCATTTTTTGATATTTTTATGACGGTAATAATAGCTGTGTCGAAGAATTCAGGCTTGTATGACCATAACTGCTACTTGTGAACAAAAATCGGCTACACTGTACGACAGCTCGTGGTCAAGTCTGCTATAGAGAAGCACAAATAAATGTACTAATTATACATTCTATGATTTCTTACGAGAAAACGCAAATTAAAGGGGTAGTTTTCGACGGCCGCTGTGTACATTTAAATTTGAGGATATTCTGCGTTTAAACGATGAAATCACTCTTCCAAATAGTGGATTGTTACTATAGAACCGAAGAAGTGCAGAAATACTGCACAAAACGTTTTCTATCAAAAGATTGAAATAGTTTTTTCACAGTTTTTTTCTCCTTGACCGATATCCTCATTTACAGTGAGATTTTAATCTCACTCAGATTGTGTATTATATAATATATATATATATATATATATATATATATATATATATATATATATATATATATATATATATATATATATAGAGCTTTAATTGATATAAACATAATTTAAAGAAATAAAATAATTGTGTAATATAGAATTTATCTGCAATTTTATTTAAACTGGTCTAGTCTAAGTAACTAACTAAATTTAAATAACTAGTACCCTTCTCCTTCTGAACTCTTACATGTATCATAAGTATCCACGGTAATTTTACAATTTTCACAGACAAACTTATCTTCATCTTCGGAGTCTAAAGCAAGTCCTAAACTGTTAATGTACTTGGAAGTGACACAAATTTTATGTACCTTTACCGACAGTATATACTGTCGAACACTTAATTGTAAATAATAAAGTGGGAATATGCCATACCCCTTTAAAAAAAGAAGGGTATTTAGATACGCATTTCATCTATAGATTTCGTAATGACAAGGCAAGAAGTATGTATATATTGACATCAATTTCCGAATAGGTACATTCCGCATTGCAGAATATTTATGGAAGTAAACCAACAATTTCGAGATTACGTGATTATCTATTGGACATCAGAGTGGACTTACCCGTAGAAGATGATACTACTAGTATACATAAAGTTAATAAAAAAATTAAAATACCAGTAACAACGGTTTTTAAGAACGGAAGAATGTTAAATTATCAAGGATTTAATTCATCGTAGTATTTTCATCAAAGAAAAGAATTACTTATAGGGACCGTTATTATTAACTTGTTTATTTTGCATGAGTATTTCGAAAGACAGTTCAAGAAATTTTTAAATTTGTCAGTACTATTATATTTTTTATTATTCAGGATCTTTCTTAACTGGATTTTTTTTAATGTAGGTGCCACGCAAAACCGATCCCTGACACTTGCTTTCCCAATTTTTTTCCATAAAACTAGAGATGTAAAAGGTCTTAGTTTTATGTCTATATAACATCACAGAATATGCTTCATCTAGTTAAAAAGACTTTGGCGTAGCTTCTTCCCTTGGTCTCGTTTTTTTTAACGTTTTATTTCATAATCTTTGTTTTTAAAGTGATAAGATGAGAAATATACTAATCTATATCAACTTGGACAGAATGCATTCCGGCGACATTAAACTATTCTTCCTTTGCGAACAGCTTGGTTCTTCCGAAGTCTCCACAATATCTTGCACAGGGAGGAATTCTTCTTCCTTCCCTGGCATCCCGTGCCTTTCTCGGTACCTCGCTGGTCTTATGGCCTCCCTGAATTATGGACAGTCCAAGCTGCCCGACCTGTTTACTGCCTCGCACACCATACATTTTTCTCCTTTCTGGTACGTTTCGGCCTTCCCTGGCATTCCGTGCCTTTCTCGGTACCTCGCTGGTCTTAAGGCCTCCCTGAATTATGGACAGTCCAAGCTGCCCGACCTGTTTAGTGCCTCGCACATCGTACATTTTTCTCCTTTCTGGTACGTTTTGGCCTCGTGTCCTGTTTCTCAGCATCTATAGTTCATTCCCGTTTTGTTGGGACTCGTGCACTCTCTTGTTTCATACATGACAATGCACCATCCGCACGCGCAAGTACCCTCTCTTAATAAATTATTCAGCCACCCCTGCAGACAACGCTAAATCCGTGAGAACTTTCGCCAGTCTAATTTCTCCCATTTTGTAGGACTCCATTTTCTAACTTGTTGACCAAATCCCTCCTTGACTTCTTCAGAGGTATCGTCGCTCGACATACCCCTTAGGTATATTATGGTCAGTTAATTAGTATAGGCCTATTTTATTGACCTCTAGCGTAATCTTTACTTTTTATCTTCTCAGTATCAGTTTTTTAAGACATCATTCAATAACTGACTTAACAGTTTTTGTAGATTTCGTGTTTCTCAGATCACGCGGTTCTTAGATCACCCTGTATAATTCACATACGCTCATTACGATATACGGCTACATAATCTGTTGTTTATGTTCACCTAGACATAAACAATAATTAAAAAATGAAAGCTTAAATACAATAGAGATAACCGTGAATAAGTTGTGTAGTCACGATTTTCAGTTTAACAGAATCGCTTCTTCTGGGAAATCTAAAGAATGCAAAATATTGCTATTGTTTGTGCGAAATACCTAGTGTTTAATATATAGGAGAATTTTATGAAATTCTAAGACACATTTTATAATGTATAATATTCTGTATTTGCTTGTTCTTTACCTAACTTTTCACATCAACCATGCAAGGTTATTAGCGATGGCTGTGGCGCACCAGGGGGGTGTTTTGGGGGTTAAACCCCCCCCCCCAGGGCATATAAAGTAAACAATATATAAAGAATAGTAGAAAATGTAACTTGTCTTTCAGACATAACACAAAAAATCCAAAACGCTGATTGAGTAATTAAATTACCACTTTAAATATGTAGAACACAATAATTATTGTATTGTATAAATACACAATAATTAATAATATTTTTCATTATATTTAGATATCGATACCTAATATTAGGCTTACGAAAAAGTAGACAGAACGAGTATGTTGCGAGTAGCATGCGCCTACAGGACTGTATCTGCGGCGGCCTTGTGGATTATCACGGGTTGTGTTCCTCTGCATGTGTTAGCAGTAGAAAAGAGACATCTCTATGGGAGAAGGAAGCATTTGACAACAGCTATAAAAAAAGAAGAAAGGGAAAGATCAATGGAAAGAGGACAAGAAGAGTGGAACAACAAGGAAGATGTTGCTCATAGGACAAAGATGCTGATCCCGAGCCTATAGGACTGGGTAGATCATCTGTTTTAGGGCGTATCTTCATAGGTTCAGAAAGACAGATACAGATAAATGCCTATACTGCGAATATTCCGACATTGTTACTCACACAATGCTGGAGTGTAATAGAGTAAAGATGATGAGAAATACGGAGGGAAGGAATAGTGTTCACAATTAGATCCGAGCAGTCATTAAAAAGAAAGAAGAAGAAGAGAAACACCAACCGAGCTAACGACAGAGATAAGATCTAATTACTATTTTAATGGGAATAAGTCGCAATTGAAGGTTAAAATAAGTTTATTGACGTTTGAATTTTTGATCTTTGATATTGCACTGATAATTTGTTTATACTCCAACAATTAATAGAAAAAAGAATAGCGGTAGGTACCGAAGTACATCTAGCCTTTATCGACCTAGAAAAGGCGTATGATACAGTTCCAAGACTTAAATTGTAGCAAGCTTAACAACAACTCGACATTAGTCCATACCTTTTAGGAATAATCACAGAAGTATACAGGGATAACACTACTTACCTAAAAATCGGATATAGACTATCAGAACCAATAAAAGTAACTAAAGGACTAAAACAAGGATGCAGTATGTCACCCTTACTGTTTAATTTATATATTGAGGCAGCCCTCCAAAATTGGAAAAACCCCTGCCAGGGAATGGGAATCCCCATAGAAAATGACGTATTGTTCTCCCTGAACTTTGCGTATGACCAAGTCATCCTAGCTCAAGATTCTTATGATCTAGAATTTACGATAAAGCGTTTATAGAGAGAATATTTAAAATGAGGGTAACGAGTCAGCTTGAAGAAAACAGAATATTTACTTAGTTATCAATTCAGATGCCAGGTTTGAAGTGTTGATAGACGAGGACGTGAAAATCAAACAAGTGGAAAATTTTAAATATTTAGGTCCACTCATTGCTAAAAACAATGAGAAAGGTACTTTGTGCAAGAGAACTAAAATTGGACTTGAGAGTTAGGCTGGCAAGGTGCTATATTTTCTTGACTCTGCTTTATGGGATAGAAGCATGGACACTTAACGCGTCGACTACTAAAAAGTTTTAAGCATTTAAACTGTGGGTGTATAGAAGAATGCTGAAGATATCATGGACCGAGCATGTAACAAACAACGAAGTCATGAAGAGAATCAACAAAAGAATGGAAGTATTGGAAACCATCAAGACACGAAAGCTGCAATACCTGGGGCATGTTATGCGTATGAGAGATACAACCCACTTCAATTGATTATACAAGGGAAAATCCAGGGCAAGAGAAGTGTAGGAAGAAGAAGAATCACATGGTTGCGTATCTTGAGGGAATGGTACGGATGCACATCAATTGAACTATTCAGAGCAGCAGCATCTAAGATCAGAATAGCCATGATGATTGCCAACCTCCGTCGCGGAGATGGCACGTAAAGAAGAAGATTGCTAAGAACGGCTGAGAAGAAACCGAAATTAAACACGAATTAATCAGAAACGTAAAATTGTAGGATATCTGAACTCATTATGGTGGGATCACAACATTTCCAAAAGGAACAAAAAAAGAATAGGGCAAACCATGGTTGAATCAGTTCTTTGTTATGACTCTGAAGTATGGACAATTAATACAGACCTAAAGAGAAGATTGTTGGTAGTTGAAATGGATTATTTGAGTAGAAGTGCTAGAACATCAAGGCAGGAAAGGAAGACCATCGAATCTATAAGAAATAACATGAATGCTACAGAAACGGTCATTGACAGAATGGAAAAAAGAGGTTCAAAATGGTTTGGACATCTATTGGGAATGTCTGACAAACGTTGCCTCCAAAAACTTCACAAATGGAAGCCACCTGAAAAAAAAAAAGAGGTAGTAGGAAGACCTCGACGCTCATGGAATGAAATAATTAGAAGAGCGATGGAATCGAGAGGTTTGGAGGAGAAGCATGCCTTGAACCGGGAGGATTGGCGGAGGTGAACAGGAATACGGCGATAGCCGTCTCCAAAATGTATTGTATTTACAAGTTGGATTAATGTCAAACGTAAATAACCTTATTTTAACCTTCAATTGTGGCTTATTTCCATAAAAATAGTGATTACTTTATAAGGACACAAGAAAATAGCTTCAGAACAATAGATAAGATCTAGATACGAGAAGGGAGTGTTCCAAAAATGTCGTCAGCCTTACAGTGGCCACCCCACTTTCTGAGTATGGTACGTGCGACAGTCAACTGCGCACAAGTAAGAGAGGGTGGTTTTAGTTGGTAGGCAGGATACTAGATACCTGAATCTTTGGCACCGCTATCTTTACTACTTTAAATTAAACTAAAACCCTAATTTTAGGGACTTAAAATATAGGTAGCATAAAAAAATTTCAAACCCCCCCCCCCTTAAGACAAATTCTGTGTGCGCCACTGAGCGATGGAATAGTAACAATATATAAATAAGAAATTTAATTATTTTTGTACAAATTGGTGAGTTTTAAAAACTCCAGCGCATTTAGTAAAATACATCATTTTGCTATCTTTTTTTTTTCGAGTTCGCCCGGGCGACAGTCCGAAGTCAGTTTCAATAAAATAATATAGTAGGTCTAATAGTAATATACTTTATAGTCGTTTGGAATATTATAAGCGGGTTAGCTTCTTAGAAGGGTGTTGATTATTATTCAAAAAGCCGTTTGAATAATTTTAACTTATTATTGTGTAATTTGATGTGCTAAAAAGGAAATTGATAAAAAATGTCTACGACGTCAGGATGTTTCACAAAATACGAATGCAGATTTAGTCATTTTCCCTATATAAGCTATGAAATCTTGCAATTGGCGTTCTGAAGTACACAGAATATCATTTTGTCTAGCTATTCGCTCCGTGCGTGACCATGGTAGGGGTACCTTGAAACGATGCCAGCGTGCGTAGCGGCGAAATATGACAAAATTGGACACTATCTTTTTACGCATAAATTTTATCAAAAATGTGTGCAAATACATGTTGCGTATTTAGTTGTGCTAATAATAGCAAAAATAGTAAGTGTAGTTTTTATAGGTTCCCAAAGATTACATATAAATTAGAGAAAAGAAAAAGATGGATCCGTGCTATTAATATGAAAAAGGAAATATCACGTAACCTCATTTTTATGCAATTGAAATATTTAAATAATTTACCTTAAATGATATTTTATAAGGCTTCAAGCTAACTGCAGAGTGCCTGATGAATTTAGCTTTTATATCATAACTTTTACTATTACTGTTTTTAATTATATGCTCTTTCACGTGAAAAACTTGATTTGCCAGTACTAGATTTTTAACTTTTTGGGCCGTTTGGGCTTAAAAAGATATATTATGATGAATTTTGAGAAACCCAGTTTTTAATACTACATTTATTTTGTACATAAACTGAAAAAATATAATTAAAAAGTTAATTATTAATAATTGTCAATTTTGCCTGTATTTAACAATGTCAAACATATGTCATTAATGTCATATGTTTAACCTGAAAATTGGTAGGTCCAAAACTGTCAGATGAAGGCGGTAGGTGTCGCGTCAGTCACGCACGGAGCGAATACGAACTGCAAATTGCAGCTCTGATGCGGAGGTACCTATCTCAATCTTACATACGGTGCCCGAACTCGCTGCGCAGAACGTCAAGTGCGCTGCGGTAGCTGACATAAGTCCATTCAATGACGCTCGACCTATCAAATCACAGCTTAACTTAAAAGCAGTTTTACTACAAAACGGTTGTTTCTGTACTTTTTTTGATGTCATTCTATCTCGAAGGTTAGTACTAAGGCCTTGGCTGAAAAGGACGTTTCTTATTTTTACAAAAGTTACTGAGGCCTGTTATATTCATCTTTATTTCTACGGTTGGATTCCAGCTCTACTTGGTATTCTACGTCTGTTGTTCACGTTTACACCATTCACTACAATGCCTTCTGTTGTCTTTATTAATACTTCCTTTAATCTTTTTTCTGAATACGAGTTGAAAAGTAAAAGTGAGAATATATACAGCCTTATCTTAATCCCCTTTTTATGTTTAATTCGTCCAATAGTTCTTGTTCTGCCGCTTGATGCGACTATAGATTTGTAAATATTCGTAAATGTTTATCGTCCAATGCAGCTTGTCAAAACCTTTTCAAGATCAACTTTTCAACAAGAAAACCTTTTCAATCTTTGTATTATTGTTTTCTTCTTGATTTCACTTCACTCAATCATGTTTGAAAATATTAGTAACACATATTTGAATAAATAAAACAAACTTATTTTAAGTAATTTAATATATCGTATAAATATTTTTACTTTTATATATAATCTATGTATAAAAAACACTCCACATACATGGTAGAGGAAAGAGAAATCACCTTCTCCAAAATGGAAATATCAACAAACGTTACTCTAAGGGTATCTGTTCCATTACGATCTAAAATAAAAAAGAAAAAATGATTGGAACGCTTAAAAATACAACTGAAGAGGTGAGTTGAAAGAGAGGTTATGCATTTTAGTGTTTTTTGATACATTGACAATCGTGTAATCTCCAAGGAAATTCCATGTTTGTAACTATGTACGATGGCGGTCCGATAAGTACTTAGCCTTACCGTCAGATGGCGCCACTATTCCAAGAGAAATCTACTATCGGATAGTATTTTCTCGCAGACGGCTGTCAAAATTTTAGCCAAATCAGACTTTTAGTTTTGTTTTGACCGCGTGTAGAAGCGGGCGTGCCCACGAATTTTATAAAAATGAAAAAAGAGCAATATTGGTAGGTTATTTGATTCTTTTTGGAAACGAAATAATGCCGCTAAATAAAAGAGAGCTTGGATGCTGTGTACAATGATTCTTCATCTTTGATGACAACCGTGAACAGTTGATTTAATAAGCTTCGATTGAAGTTGCGCGAAGTAACTGAGACAATTAACTGCGTGAGTCATATCCTGCATAAAATTTTGAGCATGAGAAAACTGTCAGCACGATGGGTGCCACGTTTGCTCACTTCGGACAAAACAAGCGCAACCGTGAGAGTATTTCAGAGCAGTTTTTAACGCTGTTTAAGCGCAATACATGAGAGACCAAAAAAAGCCTAAACTTGAATGAACTTTACCCGGCGAACGTGCTCCGAAGAAGGTAAAGACTGTCCTATCGGCCATCGTTTTCTGGGATTTATAAGTTATGATTTATATCCTCTATCTGGAGAAGGGCTAAATGGCCACAGGGCTCTATCTTGTCGAATTATTAGGCCCATTCGATGCCTAATTGCAAAATAACGGCCCAATAAAACGCACCGGCTCACAATTTCAGGGCGCCACGGCGAAGTTGGTCGAATTGGCTATGAACTGTTGTCCCATCGTACACCAGACTTGGCCCTGTGTAGCTTCTTTTTTTTTTAATAAAAACTTCAAAAGTCACTCGCCGGGAGAAATTTAAGTCGAATGAGAAGGTCATCGGGACTTCGAGAAAACGTATTTTTCAGACGGGTTAAAAAAGTTGAAGTATCGCTGGGATAAGTGGATCGAAATAAGAGGAGACCTTGTTGAGATATAAATCGCCGCTTTTTCAAAATTATATTTTTCTTTTACCTATCGGACCGCCCTTAGGTTTGTGTCACATGATGTAACGACGTCTACAAAATATGTTACTTAAGTTCTATATGTGATACCAGTTTTTAGAACACAAAATTAGTCACTTTCGTCATACGCGTATCACAACAATCAGCGCATTTATACCTAGTTAGTTGACATGCATTCTTTGCAAAGCATTAAAGAAGCAGAAATTACAAAGCCAAACCTTAGCCACTGGGCGCATTGACAGACCTACTTGTCCAAAGCAATGACATATGCCTCTTATCTCTTAGTTTGTTTATTTTTGATGCATATATTCGTTTCTGTAAATATAGTCTTTGTCATTTTTAAATGTATAAACAATAGATAAGAGGCAAAAGCTTCTTTAGACAACACCAGAAACCCATTAATTAAAAACGTAAGAATTTTCATGTCTTAATAATGTCATAATGTCTTCTTCAGGGGTTCCGAGGTGTCTGGAGCCCCCAGACACTAATACATTGATTACTAACATTACTCGGAATCTCCGAAGAAGACATCAGAGAGGATGTCGAAAGCTCGGCGCAGTGATAATCGACGCAGTTCAACCGGGAAGCCTGTTGAGTCTAATATTAATTCTTGTAAAAGTATTAATGCTAGCTTTAGGTTTAATTGTACTAACCGCAGAAATCTTTCGTAACATTCATATATGTATAACACATGTAGAAAGTATGTAGAATATATTTATATTATCCCCTAATTTTCAGATTTAAAAACCTTTTATAGTCGAGTTGTCAGAAATTTGATCTCTCTAAAACCGAGACGAACAAAATGAATTTTGCCGAGAATGTCAATTTTTGGACTCATGCAAAAAAGTTGCCACTGCTACACTCGGGTTTTCTCCTAAAACGAAATCAATTTTAAATAAAATTTGTATCAACTCGACGGTAAAACGTCGATATATTTTAATCAGAATGTTTTATCGGCAAAAATCAAAATAGGTTTTATAGGTAAAGAGTGTACCTGTAGTATGAAATTTTATTCATGTTTGTCTATTGTCAATGTTAGTCCATTGCTTTATCGCCGGTCACTTCAAGCGTTGTTTCTGGGAGAACAGTCCATTCTACAGAAAAAATGCTAAAAAACATTATGTTTAAAATTATCTCAACTACATATCTTGTTTAAAACATTTTTACCCTACGAAGGTAAGTTTTAGTTGGAAGCCCGGGTGTAAAACTTTTTTGTATTTTTCTTGGAATCCCAAAATTGACATTCTCAACAAAATTCAGCTTATTCATAGGATTTTTAGAGCTTCAGTGGCATTTTCGTCTCTGACGACTGGGCTATTAAAGTTAAATATTTTCTAATTCAACAGAGTTTTCGTCAAGGATTATCACTAAATCAGATGTGTCTTCAGTGTAGTTCAAATAAGGAGAAGGTGCTGATCATGTCAAAGTTGATGGAATATGGATGGCCAGTGATTAGTACCTTGCACTGTTTAATATAACATATATATATATTTTACAGGTCTGTTGCATTATACATTGAAATTACATCCTAGATTATGATTTGGATAACAAAAACTTTGGTTTCTGTTACTCTATACATCTCTGTTAAGAATCTATAAACGATTATTGTTCAGTTGAAAAAAAGCTTAACGTTTATATAAGGTAGTTTAATTTTAAAGCTATAGTCTCGATAATATTCACAAAATAGACATTTTCTGCAAATTTTTACTATCTTCCTAGGTTTTCTTATTTTACTTGATTGCTAGACACAAATACCTAAAGAATAATTTTGTATGCAGCACAAATTACACCTTATCTTCCAACCGATTTTGCCAACTTTATAAAAACAACATGCAATCCATTCGCGAATTTTTGCAGCCCAACGAAAGAAGTATAGATAGACAAATTTTCCAGAAATATATTGTTCTGAAGCTATTTTCTTGTGGCATTTTAAAGTAATTACTATTTAAATGGGAATAAGCCACAATTAAAGGTTAAAATACGTTTATTGGCGTACTTTAACGTAACTGACGTATTAAACATTAGACTAATGTTTGTATTTTGAGAACGATTTCCGAAGTGGAAATTGAAACGTCAATAAACATACTTTAACCTTTAATTGTGGGTTATTCCCATTTAAATAGTAATTATTTCAGAAATATGTCTATTTTTCATGCCATTACGATTTTCCATAAGCATTTTTACTTTGGATAATTGTTTCAGTACCTCTTCAACGTTATTTTCGTATAACTATTTACCCGCACCTCTTTTTACTACCTCATCATTACCGTTAATGACGTTACAACTCTTAGTGAGTCTTTGCCACGTTTACTTTTGCCTTCCATGTTTGTAGGTCCTGTGCCACTATTTACAATCGTCTCACTCCCATTTTCTCCAGAGATCCTCTCTGACTGCATCTTTCGCCTTTTTCTAGGCAGTCCTACAGACTTCCTCACATCTGGTCTTTTTCAAAACACACTTTTTATTACCTGCATCATAATAATTATTTACTGCTTCAAAACAATGGTGATATTAACTTTTAACTGACATAAATATAGATAACTGAATAAAAGCTAACCATGACACATTTTATATTATACATTTCAAGATAATAAAATAAGCTAGAGGAAGCTTCCACATACTTTCTAGTGCACCGTTCGAGAAAATTCTTACGCCTCCAACAACTTGGGTCCCATGGGACTCACCTTCGCACAGATATTCTTGTACTCCTGGTCGTCACACCAAGCGGAACGTTCCGGTAAGTCTCTACCTCTTCTGCGCAACTCCTGGCTGACCTCAACTAGGTCCAGGATAGGTATGGGATCCAGCTGGTGTCTGCCAATGAGCCCGACTAAATACTCGATGTAATGCAGCCTACGCACACACAAAACAAAGGGGTTAGTTCGGTAAGGAAGTGGTTTGGAATGTTGGCCTGTTTTCAAAAGGGAAATCAATAAAAAAAGAACCTCTTTGTTTTAATTAATAAATAGGTCTAATTTTTTTTTCAAAGTAATGTAATTTTATTATTTTAAGCTGAGAAATCAATGGTAATATTTTATTTGCTTTAGATACAATCTCCCTCAACAAGAGAGGAAGTCCAACTAAAAATCTGCCAAAGAACAAGGATAAAAAAGATCAAAGAAAAGAATCAAAAATAAGGTTGGAAAATCGTAACACAGAGTAATCAAATTTCAAGGAGTAATATAACATAAGCACTTTTTAAGAATAGAAAAGACAAACCTCTTTAAGGATAACTTATCATATGTAAAATGTCAAGACTCAGAACAAAGATATCATGGGGCCAGAAACAGAAAACAAGTTATAAGAAGGTAAGAAATATGTGTAATAAAGTCGAAGTTAAAAAACATTTTTTTGGTACTATTTTCTCGTGAAATTTCTATGTTACCTACTAAATTTTATGGGTAAAAACTACAATTTTAATTAGAAATACGTTTATTTTGAAGTTTACATTTCCACTTAGGAAATCCTTCACAAATAATTAAATTCTACAAACAAATGCAATAAGAGTCTAGTGGCCGATTGTTCAAATGCTAATCAAAACTTGATTGTAATCAAATATTTAATTAAAATCAAATACGACACATTTTCAGGTTATGTTGACTGATTTATTTTATTCAATTTTATTATTTTGCGTTTTAATTTAAAATAAACCATAATTAAACTCTTTCTGATGTTAATTTCATGTTTTTATTTACAATTTAATAATAATAATAAGCAATTTTTAATAATTTTGACAGCTGCTGTGACGTATTTTTATTGTAATTAAATATTTGATTACAATCAAGTTTTGATTAGCGTTCGAACAATCGGCCCTAAATGTTTTAAATCGGGATCAGTACGTTGTTAGATAGTTTATCGATAAATTTTTAATTAACCAGTACTTGGCAATAGCTCTTTATTTAGCGATTTAGTTCTATTTATTATTATTACCCAAAAATTCTTCACCTGAACCATGCAGTGATCAAAGGTGTATCTTTTGAAACCTACTATATCTTAAAATGATGTCTTTTGGAAAGAGGCTCAACGTTTTTTTTGTGTACCTGTCTTAAACGAGATCTATACATTTCGCGAGGGGTTCCAAATGCATTAGGGGGCAACTTTTTAGAAGCTCTTCTTACTACAGTCTCCAAATCATCTGCTGTCAACATGTCTATTGTTTCAAGATTGTACTTGCGAATCAAAAGACACAAATATTCAAGATAATGGTTCCTAAAATTATTATTTGGATTTGTATATTTATATGAGTCAATAATTCACAAAAAAGAGCTAAAAAATCTTCTTCATTTTGGCTCCTTCTAACGGTGTTTTACAAGGTAATAATATAAAATGTAATTTAAAAGATAATACAAGAAAAGTTAATATACATTTCACTATTAACTTCTTAACTCACCTGCAAAGGCCTGATTGTCCTGGAGTCACTTCATTATTACATACAGTGTCTAACAAACCAGTCGGTGTTTCTTTTTGTAGAGGTATTAGGCACTTCAGCACAGCAGAAGCATTGTCTTCAGCACCTTGGTTCACATCCAGCCTATATTCAACTTTGTTATCCTAAAAAGCACCAAAATTATGAACAATATGTAAAAGTTACTTTTTAGAGAAAAAATAAAAAGACGGAAAGGAGAAGAAAATGACGATTACGGTGTTTATAATGACGATGATGATAAATCAGAAGAAAGGACGTACCTTTAGTAACTTTTCTAGTTCATGTGGTTCTTTATCCCTAAGATAAAACAAACAGTTCCTTGGATGATGCGCATGCAAGCCCAACTTCCCACAATACTGGCTGATAGTACACTTAGCTCCCATCATAAATGGTTTGCCGCAACCATAGCAAAACTCGTGCTTGCACTGGGTGCAAGTAAAATGCATACAACCACCTTTTGATAGCGAATATCTGAATTTACATTTAGGACAGTCTATTCCGTTTTCAGCGAGATGTTTAGTAACGCCAGAGGCTTGGTTCTCAGGGTCATTGGCGTCTTTCCATTCCGCGAACTTCTCGCATGTGATCCCCTCATGTTGTTTTTCCCACTAAAAAAAACAAACCATAAATAATGTAACTGTACAATCTAAAGATGTAATACACTAAGGATGGAACCTATGAATAAATATTTGCGTCAAAAGTAGCTGATGGCAATGGCCGACTCTTGTTTCCGGGATGTCACTGGTGTACGAAAAAATTCTTTTGGTACATATAAATTATTCTGTATAATAATTAGGTATAAAGGTATAATGAGGTCTAAAGGCACCGGTCCACTAGCAAGTTAATTTGCGACATTTCTTGCGAGAGAGACTCTCAGACTTGTGTAGACACGTCTTGAGAGTTCAGCCGCAAGCCCAAGTTACTTACATAGTCGCTCTCAACAAGTAGCTGGCTAGTTATGTAAACTACACAATTTACGAACACAATATCATCAAGAACTGCGAAAATCTGAACTGAAACCTAGTGGTTCTGGAACTGATGATATATACAGCAGTAATTGGGAATTTTTCTCGTGCATTGATGTTTATTCGAGGTAGTCACACCGAAGCAAAGACTATTAATAACCTGGTAAGCAAAAATCAAATACATGTGTTGAGAATACTTTTTATTTATTTGTTTAATTATTATTGTTAAATATGTTGATATTGCCAAGGTATTTCTCCTTGTGGGGAACAAAATATTCTTTAAATTCATTACGTACGTCTTTGGCAGATTCAGTGTAATTATTAGCTTGTCCTCTTGGTAAGTCCAATAGATAAGAATTTGGCATTCCAATATGCCTCCATTCTCCAGCTTGTTCATCAATATCAAAAGTACCTGGTGGTGCATAAGATCCAGCGCGACGTGTCATAAGAAAATTGTGTAAAACACATATTGCGGATACTACGATTGTTGTTTTTTCTGGAGATAGTTCTACTGGTTTTCTTAAAACGCGAAATCTATTGGCTATAATACCGAATGCATTTTCAACAACGCGTCTAGCTTGTGACAAACGATAATTAAATATGCGATTAGGTGCTGGTTGTCCATGAAACGGATAAGGTTCCAATAAATACGTTTTTAATGCAAAGGCGTCATCAGATCCAACAACATAAGGTGCATTTTTGGTACGTCCTGTAAAGCTTGATCAGGTGGTAGATTGATTGAGTTGGTTGATAGAGCAATTAATAAATACGCCTCCATCTGAAATTCTTCCATTACAGCCAATATCAACGTATATAAACTTATATGTTGCATCAACCAATGCCATTAATACTATGCTATTAAATCCTTTGTAATTGTAATACACGCTGCCGCTATTTGCATGTGCTTTCATAGCTACGTGTTTTCCATCTAACGCACCTACGCAGTATGAGAAGTTCCAATACTTTTCAAATAACTGTGCCTGTCCCATTCTTCATGTGTTTGGGGAACCTGAAAAAAATATAATGAATGATAATTTCAAGTAATTATTATTATATTTCTTTATGTATTTGAGCAAGCAGAAACAGAAAAGTCAGATTCTTAAAATGTAGGTGAATGTAGTCAGTTTGCAAGGGAAACCGATGAAAAACATAGCATGCTTCTATGTTACAAAAAGCAATGAAAATTATCGATAAACCAACTGACGAATTTCAAATTTTTGATGACTTCGTAGCATGTGAGTTAAGAAATCTGCGGTCCCCATCAAACCAAACAAAACTAAAAAGAATTATTCAGAGAACAATTCTAGAAATATCAGAAATTGATGATGTTAATACTGCAAATCCTGTTATATCAGGTTCATCAAGACTTTCATCAAAAGCCTCATTTTTTCCAATTTTAATGTTTGCTTACCACAATAAGGTAATTTATTGTATATTTAATGTAATTTGTATTTAAACATGTCATACTTACTTTAAGGTATTCATTTTTCAGAACTTCATACAGATCCTTACAACATTCTGGAATTAGGCGGCCAATCGTACACAGAGCAATCCTGAACAAGTACATCAGAGAGTGGTACAAGTCTCCTAAAATTATTAATAACAATAATTATGTACTTTTCTATAAGTAAAACTTTCTATAAGTATACGTTGGACTAATATTTTATTATTATTTTTACCTACCTGTTGTCAAAAATCTCAGGGTTACACATAAACGTTCTCTGGCTGAAATAAACGGACGCATTTTTATGTCAGTTTTTGATATAATTATGCTAACAAGTTTCTAAGATACGGGGCATGTTTTTTAAGTAAGTACCGTTTTGCGATTCCGCCGCCGCAGCGCTACGGTCGGCGTTCCGCGCATGAGCGCTGGTTACCTACATCTCTTGTCTACGCACTGACGCCATTACAGTCTGATTCTTCATTGTATACCTGTTTACTTCAGTGTTGAAGATGCCTCCAACAATCTTGAGTCACGCTGATTGTGAAGTACATGCTGTTACCCGATTTCTTGGTGCTAAAGGCTTAAAACCGATCGATATATATCGTGAGATCGTTGAAGTTTACGGACAAAACATTATGAGTGATGGAATGGTAAGGAAATGGGTGAGAGCATTTAAAGATGAAAATTTGGTGCAGAAAGTGGACGAAAAGGTGAGAGAAAACAGACGCTTTACAATTTTATCATTGTCCGACTGCTTTCCTCAGTATTCTCGTAGTGTTTTGTATCGCATTGTTACCGAGAACTTGAATTACCGGAAATTGTGTTCACGTTCGGTTCCAAAAATGTTGACGGATTTGCACAAAACCCAACGTTTAGACAGTGCATTGACTTTCCTTGAGCGGTACCACAGTAAAGGTGAAGATTTTTTAGACCAAATTGTTACTGGTGACGAAACGTGGGTGGCCTATGTCACACCAGAATCGAAACAACAATCCATTGAATGGCGACATTCATCATCACCCAAAAGAGTGAAGTTTAAGCAAACAATTTCTGCCCGGAAAATCATATGCACAGTTTTTTGGGACAGAAAAGGAGTATTGCTAGTGAAGTTTCTGCCTCGTAATGAGACAATCAATGCAGCGTCTGATTGTGAGACATTGAAAAATCTGCGTCGTGCAATCCAGAACAAAAGACGTGGCAAGTTGAGTAAGGGTATCGTTTTGCTGCATGACAATGCCCGTCCACATGTGGCTAATCAGACCAAAGATGTCATCAAATCATTTAAATGGGAAACTCTCGATCATCCTCCATACAGCCCTGATCTGGCGCCCAGCGACTACCATTTGTTCTAGCACTTGAAGAAACACCTGGGCGGTCAGCGTCTTCAAGACGATAACGAAGTCAAAACATTTGTGATGCAGTGGTTAATAAGTCAGGCGGCAGAATTTTATCAGGAGGGTATTCAAAAACTGGTGCCACGTTATGACAAGTGCCTCAATATTCACGGAAATTATGTAGAAAAGTAGATTAAGGTACAGGCTTTCATGTAAAAATAAAATTATTGCCATATATTTGCACGTCTTTTTTTAATTCCAAAACGGTACTTACTTAAAAAACACGCCTCGTATAATTGAAATCATTAATACTCATACACAGGAAATTATTAAGTTCTGTAGTATGCTCGTCTCTCAATTCAGTAATAACGTTTCACAAAAACCATGTGTAGATCTTTTTAAAATCCAATCTCTCACCCAAACATTTCTTTTTTTTTTCTCTTTGTTTTTTAATAGAATTACTACCTACACACGCAGCAGCACATATAACTTTTACAGCCGACATTTCAACTTCTGATCTTGAACTACTTGCGAAAATTTTTCAAGATTCAATGTATACACCTATGACATTTATTCCTCAAAAACTTTACAAACCTCTCTCAACAATAATTGCAGAGAGTAAGTTACCTCAATATTTGCGTTATGTGTACACACTTGCAGAAGTCGCTCTGGCAAGAACTGTCGCAAGTTACTTGCTAGTGGGCAGGTGCTTTAACAGTGTAAAATTAAAATATTAATATTTTTATAACATAAAAACATATAAAACATATATTTTACAGGTAAGTAGTTGCGCATGGCACGCCACTGATACGATTGGATGCAAAATATTAAAAATTTAACGAATTTATTGATTTACCAATAAGAGTACATTAAATTGTTGACTTAACACATAATTTTACCCGTTTAATATTAAAATATCGGGAATAACTATGTTCACATTAATCACCTGTCAAATTCACATCGGACATTATAGCTGATAATGTGATGTCAGTTCCGTCGTTGATCAGCTACATGTAAAAATATCAACATGTTCCATCCTTAGTATGTTACATCGTTGGTACAATCACATTTATATGATCTATATGATTAATGGCATATGATATGTAGCATTATGACATGTGTCAAATAAAAAATGACTTCACGATCTATTATAAATGACATGTTACATATGAAATAATTTATTTAAAGTATAATTTTGGACAACTTTTGTCCATTTAGCACTATACTCTTTTTAACTAAAAAGGTTAGAGAATCGAGTTATAGTTATAACTCGATGGGTTAGAGGTAGGAACGTACTTGTTATGGTTTGTTAGTAGGATATTGATGTCGTTATTCTTTGTACATACCGGTCTTCTACAACTCGCACACGTAACTGACTTACAGTCTGGACAAATCAGTCGTTTCTGACGAGGATGAGCAATGAACCCCGAAGAACACTGAAAGGACAAAAAAATACAAACACATTAGTTTTGAGTTAGTGGTTACGGGGAGCAAAATACATTACAAACAATAAAAAGGTCTAAAAAGGATAAAAGTATCTTCAATACGGTCGCATCGGGTTTATACATAGACATATAATACAAATAGACTGATCGCTGCAATACATTACCGTTGTCCCGGTGCGACAGAAAAAACTGACGTAAAGCAGTCCTTGCATCTTTTTATAATAGGCTGGGTTTATCGACCACGTGACCTTTCTATTAATGATTTGGGTTGCGTGATCAAAAAACTGGTCCATTAGAAAGAGATGTGGGGACTGATTTACGTCAGTTTTCTCTGTCGCACTGGGGGAACTACGCTGTATTGTAACACTAAGTCTATTTGTATTATAATGTCTTTGGTCTTATATGACACAGATTATGTTGGATTAGGTTATGGTCCTGTTATGGTAGGTTAGATAGGTATAGTATATTAGAAATTCTAGTAGTATACGATAGGTTAGGTTGGATTATCTAACCTATGAATACCTTTCTTAGAAAAGTCTTTCACGGGGCTGAACAAAAAAAATGGGATCATAAAAATAGTATACTGTTTTACTGTTTAGGATACTGTTTTATAATCTTATACGCTACTATAGAAAAAAAACTAATATACTTACCTTTATACACCACTTAAAATGTGGATCTTGCATCAAAGTCCTATCCCTCAGCTTCCTTTGGAAAAGTTCATGCACAGGGGCATCCAGAATTCCTTTTAATAGAATATCCAGATTTCCAAAGTACTCAGTCACTTCATCTTCGTTTGTTTCTGAGCTGGTCAAGTCTGGTTGCTTACAAAAAGGACAGCTGCAATCCATAATACTTCTATCGGTGATTTGAACTGTGAAATAATTTTTCGCGCAATCTTGGCAACATCTATGGGTGCATTTCAACATAGAAATTATCTATAAAAAAATGAAATTTTAATAATGCATAAAACAATATTGAAATATGTCAATTACACAAATAAATTATTATTAGAGGTAACCCAAGGAAAGGTGGCCTGTGGGCTAATGGAATCATAGACTTAATAGGAGCATTAGATCAGTGATCTATTTGGATCTAGGTCTCTTCAGCACGTAGCATTATAAATCGCCTCCTGCCTCCAGCGTTCTATTACACCCACCATTGGTAGTTTGGTGGATCATGCGCGTGTGACATACAAAGATAACTAGCCCACTAAAAGTGAATATTGTCGTTTCACCTATTCACAGAGCGGCCATACCTTACCTAGTCTATACTTATTATGTCTATAAACAGAAGCCATACCAAATGTCAGAGTATATGATTTATTTAACAAAAGCAACTAGTGGCGCTATCTACTAATGGGTAGCTTAACTAGTTGTCGAAGAAAGAGCCAGCGATTTCCAACATTAGGGCGTCCGACAAGAAATTTTAATTGTTGTGTCTTGGTCAATTTTTGCGTGTTCTAGTTTAATTTATGGTTTTGGTTTCATTAAACCCAATACAGTGCTTTTTTGTGTGATCAATAGACTTTAGAAAAAAACAATCTCAACTAGCATTTTTTGTAATGTTAAATTTTTAAATAAGGTTAACGAAAACATCTGCATTTTGGGCTTATGGGTGCGGTTATTCTAAGGTAATGGAAGCTGGCTACCATTACCCCATGATTCATGGAAACATAATTTTAAACTTGAAACATAAAAAAATCTTTATTTCAAACATTATGAAGAATTTCCTATGAAATTCCTGAAGTAGGTTTTTTTGCAAGTAAAGTACAATTTTAAGCCCATATAATTTTCAATAATGATGATAGAAGCATTTGTACTGTTCAGACACCAGGAACGATTTTAGTCAAGAAGGAATTGAAGCAAGTGGGATTAGCTACCAGTTGGTAAAAGGGCGGAAATATTACCGGAATTTGTGAACCCCCAGGTTTGTTTTTACGAGAAAAAGAATAAATGTGCAACTTCAAAAAGTAAGTCCACTTGGAGCTATTTACGCTCGTTTTGCTAAAGGATATATCACAGAAGAACTGTTCGTACAGTATTTAGAGCATTTCCAAAAATGTGTGCAATCAAGCACGAAAGATCCTGTTCTACTTATAATGGCTAACCACTCAGCTCACTCTACGCTGCAAGCTTATCAATTTTGTAAAGCCAATGGTATTATACTTTTTTACATTCCTCCACACAAATCACATAAGATCCAATCACTGGATGTCAGTATTTAATTCAAATGCTCTAAGTATTTAAGGAACCATCCCATGAAAAAATATGCCCTTTCGAAGTTGCACATTTTTTAATAACACTTTTATTAGGGTAGCTGCTCCAAAATCAAACGGTTTCAAGCTAGAGAAATATGTCCTTATATTGCTGATGCTTTCACCGAAGAAGACTATGAGCCAGCTCATCTTCAAAGCGCCAATGGTACCAATAATCTTGGTAATGTCATCCCTATAACCCATTAACGTCAAGGAACACCAACAAAAAAATTAACTTCAGCTTCTGAACCAACAGCGTTACAGAAACGTTCAGAAATTTTAGAGCCATTGGAAGCTCATCAAAACTTGGAAAGTCATTCTACGAAATTTTACTGCTGCCGGAACCATCAACATCCAAAGCTGGTGGGAGCAAGAAGACAACCAACAGCATTTGCTAATAATTACCTCCACCCCATACAAAAATGCCCTTCAAGGCTGATAAAAAATTATTAGCGTAACACAGAAAAACGCAACAGGGCTTTAAAAGAAAAGTTTTTTCTGACGGCATATATAGTGCTCAAGAAGGAAGTCAGGAAGTTGTTGATGCGGCACAAATATTGAAAAAAGTGATCGAAAATTGAACCTATGTATTAAACTACACGTCAGAGCCAGCCATGACGGTCATATGCCAGAAATCATATTTAAATTATAATGCCAAAATATTATCTTTCGAATAAAGTAGGTCAATTTATAAAAATCATCTTTATTTTATTCCATTTCAATAACTCTATACCTCTAAAAAAACACCCTTTAAAACCCGTAGAATATTTTTTCTGTTTTTTAGAATAAATATGAAAGTACAAAATGCTCTCGTTTATTTATTCCCTTATTTTGATATAAAATATTAAAACAAATACTCTAGATAAAGCTTAGGAGGCCACCCTTCCTCTGATCTCCTCTATAATTCAGAAATTTATTGGAACCCTGACAAATTTTTTAGATAGTAATTAATAAAAATATAGCAACTTGTTTGTGTAATTATTTTGATTTTAAATAATAACAAATAAAAACTCTATTACTTTAATTAAAACATTTACAATTATAGAATCAATCCCTTACCTCTTTCATGGGATATTTCCCCGCACAAAGCTCGCAGTCCTGTTGTAGGAAAGCTATGGCGGCGTCTACGGAATTACAGTCTTTTACAGCCTCAAGAGCTTCTTCAGTCGAAAATTTTAGCAGTAGTAGACTGGCTGCAATTTCAGCTTGTTCATAATTATCAACTTTACCTTCAGCGAGAAGTTGTCGCGCGTGACGCTATAAAACGTTCAATGGGTAATTGTTAACAATAAGAAATAGACGAGCGGTTTACCCCATGAGCAGAGCTTAAACCGACTAAATTTTTTGCGTGTCTAATGCACTAAACCCTTTTTTATTTGGTTCTATATATTTTTCAAACTTCAAATTTTTTTTTTAATTTTCCAAGTAGTCAAGCAATTGAGGAGCATACATGCAAAAACCGATAAATCCATTTTTTGAATTTTTTAACCTGAATATGGATTCATATCAATTTAGTAGCCCTCTCTATTTTTAGAATATAAAATTCCAACAAAAAGCAATATTTTCCATTTAAAATGATCTACAAAGTTGACCAGTTCGAGCAAATGCCAATAAATCCAAATTTCAAGCAAAACCCGATATATCTTTAAATAATTAATTTACCATCTATGATGTAAATCCATAATATCGTGCGTACTTATAATAGCAGGTTTCTTTATGCTGTTTCGGGCTTCGTTTTATAGTAGTAGCATAAACAAAGAAGCATACTTCTTTTCCTATGGTAGTAGTTTGTAGTTTGTAAATTAAAAACGAGAGGACCGTGTTACCTTAATCACGTTGTCGGATATGTTGTTTATGAATTACGTATTAAGCAGTTGTTTTTGTATTAAGTTTTAACAATGGAAGCTAGTGTGTTGGAAATTAGTATAGGAACTAGGAAAAAAAAAAGAAAAGTGAGACCAAGAGGCAGAAATTGCAAAAGCAAAAGTAAGAGGTAAAAAAATAATAATAAAAGCTAAGGCTCAACAAAATATTAAAAAAATATAAATGTGTAATATATTCTAATGTTTTATTCTTTTTTATTATTAAATATATTATAATTAATATATTTTACATAAAAAATTTAATATAAAAATAAATTTTTAAATAAAAAATAGTGGAATAGTTGATTATTGTAAAAATTCATACGCGGTCATAATAATTTGGTCAGGGATTGTATATTAGGGGAGGATGGGGCATCATGGACCATGGGGGTAATGTAAACCACATCGGTTATTTTGTTTAAAATTGGCAACACTGCATGTAGTAACTACTACAAATATGCGTAGACATCTTATCTACTTTTAGTATGAGTGTGAACGCACGGGGAGTACGTTCAGACGTGTTATAATTAAAAACACGTGTTTCGTCGCTGCTGATCTAAGGAATTTACTACTTTTGACTAAAGATTTCTCGGTAAGTAGACATGATTATTTTAACTTTTTGATACTGTGGTGTTGCTTGTAAAATGTGCTTTTAATAATTAAGATTTGCTTTTGATACGTTGTGAACTGGTACGTTAATTTCCATATTTTGAATGTGTACTACGCATGGGGCAACGTGGACTAGGAGTGGTTCACATTGCCCCATTATATTTTCTTGACACTTTTTTAATTATATGCTTCTTTTGCAGTTAGAAATGTTACGAAATTATGTGAGGAAAACTGAGCAACAATCCTGGTCTCTTGTTGCCTTGAAGAATGCTATCCGGACAGTTAAAGCTGGGGAAATGAGCTATTTAAAAGCTAGTAAAGTTTATGGTATCCCGAAAGCAACGTTAATTCGCAGATGCAAAGAAAAAGTAACAAGAATTTCTCCTGACGAAAAGGGTCTAGGTTTCTACAAAACGGTTTTTACCAAGGAACAGGAAGAAGAATTGTATAATTATATCTTAGATATGGAGAAGCGTTTATACGGAATTACTTTGCTTGATCTTCGTCACCTAGCTTTCCAGTTAGCCGAAAAAAATAACATAGACCATCCATATAATAAAACAAACAAACTTGCAGGTTTAGATTGGGCGTACGGATTTCGAAAGCGGCACCCAGGGCTTTCATTACGTAAACCCGAATCAACATCTGCTGCAAGAGCTGAAGCTTTTAATCGTTACAATGTAAAACAATTTTTTGATCTGTATAAAGCTATTTTGGATCCTAAACATGTCAATCCAACGCGTGTTTTTAACTGTGACGAAACAGGTCTAGGTACAGTCCCCAAATGTAATAGTAAAATCTTGGCGCATAAAGGACGGAAACAAGTTGGACGGCTTACTTCTGCTGATAGAAGTGGAATAACAACAGCCGGTATGTGCATGTCATCATCAGGAATCTTCATACCGCCGATGTTAATCTTTGCAAGAAAGAGAATGAAAGTTGAACTCCAAGCTGGTGCACCTCCAGGTTCAATATTCGCCTGTAGCGATAGTGGCTGGATAAATAGTGAACTCTTTTTAATATGGTTTCAACATTTTCTTCAACAAATGAAACCAAGTGAAGACGATCCGATCTTATTGATTTTGGATGGACACAGCAGCCATACAAAAAACATAGAAGTAATTAATTTGGCTAGGGAAAAACATGTACATATCATTTGTTTGCCTCCACATTCCACCCATCGAATGTAGCCAACCGATGTTGGTGTCATGGCTCCTTTAGCACGATATTATGATATGGCATTAGAAAAGTTTCTTAATAACAACCCAGGCAGAGTGGTAACAGCTTTCCAAATCTCTAAAATTTTTGGTGAGGCTTTCTTACAAGCTGCAACACCTTTGACTGCTATTAACGCTTTTAAAAAATGTGGGATAGTACCTTATGATCCCAATATATTTACAGACCTCGATTTTGCACCATCTGCTACGACTAAAAGAGATTTGGAGAATAATAGTCTACCAGTGTCAAGTCAAGATGAGGCAATTCCTTCAACTTCAACTGCAGAGCCTCACTTAAGTCAAGATGAGGTAATTGCTTCAACCTCAGTTGCAAAGCTTCATACTGGTAACGATTTTCAATTGACAATTTCCCCTGCACACAATAGAGCAACAACTTCATTTGGAGCAAACAGCCCTAAAGACATTCGTCCTCTGCCAAAGAGAAGTAAATTAATGGAACCAAAGAGGAAATCCAAAAAAGGTAAAACGGCTGTACTGACATCTAGTCCGTATAAGCTAGAATTAGAACTTGAAATAAACACGAAGGAGGCAATAGAAACAATGAAAAAGGAAAAAGCTAAGAAAAAAATAAATGATGATAAGCACGAAGATAGTGAAAGAAGTAACAAAAAAATAAAAGTTTGTCCTTCCAAAGATGGTAAGGGAAAGAAAAAAAATAAATGTAACCATCAAGTACAAGATGATGGCAATGGTGAAGATGCTGAATGTTTTTACTGTAACGAGTGGTTCTCCTCATCAGCCAATGAAGAAGGATGGGTACGTTGCTCGGCCTGTCTGAAATGGGCTCATGAAGCATGTGCGGGAATAGATCCAGAAGATGATGAAGAATTTCAGTGTGAATTTTGTATTTCTGAATAAATATAACATGTGTCTATTTTTACTAATGTTCTGTTACCGGTTTTCTAAGTATTTTTAATAAAAAAATTCTTTTTACTTGATTTTATTTACCAAACATAGCCATTAGATAATGAAATAGTGTGACTTTCCTCAGTAGTTCACATTGCCCCACCCTATGGGGCAATGTGAACTTTTGACATATAGTCAGTTGTCATTTTTTTGTTGAAAATACGTTAAATAAATTATGTTTCAATTGCAACTAAATGACAGTTAAATGTTTAATGAACGTCCCTAATTAATTAAACAAAACAAAATCATTTCTGGTTTAACAGTATGTGCATATCTTCCTTAGATGGTTCACAATGCCCCATCCTCCCCTAAAAGAATATTTACATTATTGTGGCATTGAAAAAAATTAATTTCAATTGTTTTAATTATAATACGCCTTTATAAAAATAATAAGAAATATCCTTTTTTCTAAATAAATCGAAATGGATAAATTGAATTATTATTCTAAATTTAAATAAACTAAGGCACATTCGAAATATTTGGGTCCATGTTTTTAGCGAGATAGAAACCATTTTTTATCCTTGTCAAATTATTCTTACTTGTACTTGAAGGTTAAAGATTATAAACCCTGTTGTAGAGTTACAATCATTCATTTAGTACTTTTTTTGAAAAAATCACTAATAAAGGAATTTTTTCAACAATAAATGCAAATAACTCGAAAAGGGAGCATTTTTAGAAACATTAAAAAAGGAGATAAAGTGTTTATTTAATGAAAAACGCCTAAAACATGATTCCGAAGCGATTCCGTGAAATCGGTTTTTATAAGTTATTTATTAGATAATAATAATTGCCAATCCTCTTGGAAAAATTACAAAAAAAAATAAACTTAAAAAAATATAGTATATAGTAAAAAAGGTTTGGTGTATTAGAAATGCAAAAAATATTAGTCGGTATATTTCGCTTCTAAGCGTCTTTTTCAGAGGTAACCGCTCGCCTAAAATAGTTTTTATGTTGATACGGTGAACTGAAGAAAATAAAAAAGTTTATGAAGGTGCTTAAAGAATAAACGAAAATGGGAGCTCCAAAAAGTTTGGTTAGGTATAGGCAGTATATAAACAAAACTGAAACTTTCTGTGTTTAGATATAAAATAAAAACGGTTACAAGTTTGTGCTAATTAAAACATAATATAAATAGAAAGAAAAGAAAAGCAGTGTGAAACACTATATGAAAAAAAAAATTGTAAGATATAAAAATCAAAAAGACCATTAGGAGATCAAATTTGGAAAAATTACTAGAAAAAGTTAATTTGTATGAAAAAGTCATTGAACAATCTAATCCAAGAAAGAAAAGTTATATGAACACGTAGGTTATCGTAGAAAAGCTTTAAAGGAAGAAAATATTTATGAATAATACGATACATAAATGAAAAACCGTTACGCCATATTTCTTACCTCCATATCCGTTACCGGTTTATGGTTGTGCTCCTCTTCCTCATCTTCTTCATCATCATCCACACCCTCATCGTCCTCGTACTCACTCACTTCTACTTCTTCCTCTTCTACGTAATCAGAATATTCTTCTGATTCACAGGTTTCCTCTATACTATAGTTTCTCAAATCCTTTTTCTTGCTCATATCGATCACAGTGTTGTCTCTGTTCAGGTTGAGGTTAAGTCTTTCAATATTGGAGTTTATTCTGTCGAAGTCATCAGATTCTTCAGAATCTACAGGTCCGTACTCTTGTACCTCGTCATAGCTGTCATCGTCTTCCAGCAATTCTTCAATATTACTGTCAGATACAGAAGACTCGCTGTCATTGTCTAACGATTTCGTATAAGAGAGTTGTTTGGAACTGGTGGTAGATTCAAAAGATCCTTTATTTGTAGATAGCATTTTTAATTTGTTTTTAGGATCAAGTCTGTCCAGTTGATCTGGGATGGCTATCATAGGGCTGGTGTCTCTTGAACTTGGTGTTGATGGTATGCTAACTGCTTCTTTTAAATCTTTTTTACTTTCACGGTCCGGTGTTACAGAAGGAGACTTATTGAAGAAAAATTTGTTCTTTATAGGGATTTTACTTGGACTTGGCGATGGGGAAAGTAGCGCATTTGTTAAAGACACGCAACGTTGTTTTAAGAGGGGGATCTTTGAGGGTTTCTTCGCTACGGGAATTGTTTGAGGATTTTGTGACATTTGAACTTGAGTTGTAACTTTGGGCTCTACTTTACTAGATTGACCAATCACTTCTTTATGTTCTAGTTTATCTTTTGAGGCTCCTTGTTTTGCTTCTACTCTTGTAGTGGCTCTTTCTTTATTTTTATCTGTATATTCGTTATTGTCCATGACGTTGCTATCTAAGACCTTACTTCTACTATCTTGCATTTCAAAAGGTTTTGCCTTTGACTTGATTTTCTGACTAGAAGATCTTTCATTTTTATTTCTTTTCTTGACAGGTCTTCTTCTGGTAATTTTGAATGTTGTATTCCTAGACAAAGTGTTTTGGTAGTTACTGGATTCTTCATCAGAATCATAGTTAACATTTTTTCTATATTCTGTTTTAGCTCTAACTTCATTCTTTTTTTGAGATACGTCTCTGGCAATATCGTCTTTATTAGTAGACATTAAACTAGAATCTTTGTTAGATACTTTACTGGTACTATTATCGTTGATTTCTTTTTCTGAAATCTCTTTATTAAGATTTTCTGCTACTAAATTTCTGTCTGGGATCTGTATATTATTTCCAATGTTATTGTGTTTAGATTCCAGTCCAATAGATTCTTTAACTACTTGTTGATTATCAACCTTTCCCTCTAAAACTTCTTTAGCCGACGTTTTTTGAGTTTTACTTTTAGTTATTTGTAAATTATTTTCCTGCGCTTTATTGCCGGTGCTGTTTGTTTTTACTTCTCGACTTTTTTTCTTTTGTTTGGACATATTTCTTTGAATATTAGGTTCAGTTATATTTGCTACAGCTTTATCTGCACCCAAATCTAGTTGATCATTTGCTTCTTCTTTGTGCTTTGTTGAACTGCCAGGTGCACCTTCTTCCTTATTTAACACATTTCTTTGAATATTAGGTTCAGTTATATTTGCTACAACTGTATCTATACCTAAATTTAGTTGACTATCTGCTTCTTCTTTGTACTTTGTTGAACTGCCAGGTGCGGCGTCTTCCTTCTTATTTGACACATTTATTTGAATATTAGGTTCAGTTATATTTACTACCACTGTATCTACACCTAAATCTAGTTGATTATTTGCTTCTTCTTTGTGATTTGTTGAACTGTCAGGTGCGTCTTCTCTCTTCTTGTTGGAAACATTCCTTTGAATATAAGGTTCAGTTATATTTGCTACAACTTTATCTATACCTAAATCTTGTTTATTACTTGCTTCTTCTTTGTATTTTGTTGAACTTTCAGGTGCATCGCTATTTGAATCTTTAGATTCAGATATTGACAGGTTTTCTTGATTAATACCTATCTGTTGAGAGTTATTTTCATCATAGTTGGCCTGAGTAATTTCAATTGTACTAGAAGTAGAAATTTGAGTTTCTTTTATTTGATCTTCAGACGCACCATCTACAGAAGACATAGGCTCAAACTTAGATACGTTTTGTTCGGTATTACTTGCATTGTGAGGTGTGATTTCAACATTATTTTCATGAATTAAGTCACAGCCTTTAACTCTTTCCTCACTTTGTTGCTCAGAATTGACTATTTCAATATTACTATTTGTTGAATGCCCAATATCACCTTGATTATTAGTTATATCTTTATTTTGAACTGCATCAGCCTCTATTTTTATCTGTTCTACATTTTTTCTGTCGTTCTCTTCTAATGGTTGTTCATTTTTTGATATAATATGTTGCTTTGATACCTCTTGAACCTGTTCTTCTCTACATTTGGCGCTATTGTTTTGGTTTTCACCGCTTGGTGGCTCCTGTATAGCTACATTTGGTTTGTTGATTTCATTCTTAGCAACAGGTTTTAACATAATCGATGCCTGACTTTCAACAATTGTGTTTTCTTCGTCATCTAATACATTTTTGTTACCAGAATTGCTTAAACCAGTTGATGTAGACCCATCAGGATTTCTTTCTCCAAAAAATATATTTATAGTTGATATACTAGTCTTTCTTTTTAAGTTTTTACTTTCCCCTTTTATTGGAACGGCTGTTATGTTCGTACTATTATCTATAACTGAAATATCTGCTTCTGTGTCTATTTTTACTGGTTCTATTGATATTGAAGAGTCTTTAGCGACACTCTCGGTATTCTCAGTAGGTAGAAATTCAATTTCTGGTTTCTTGTTAACTTCCTTAGTTGACAGTTCTACTATTGAGGGTTCTTTATTACTTATTTCGTCTTTTTTGATAGTCATTGAAGGCACTACAGCTTCCAGAGTGGTATCCAGAGCATCTTCAAATTCATGATGACTGTCGTCATCAGAAGTAACGTTAGAAATGTGTGATGTACTGGGATAATCACCTATATGGATCACAGTGCTACTTTTTTCTATATAAAACTTATTTTTTGGTTTAGTTTCTTCATAACTGGCTACTGAATTATCAGTTTTGTCTTCAGGGAGTGCTGTAGAATGAACAAATTCGTTGGTATGTGCTGTAGCAGCAACTGAGATGTTTGTAACGTCTTTTTTAATCTCAGTTTCTTTGGCAGAAGTTACAGGTTCAACAAATTCAATATTTTGTTTTACAGCAGTAGCTGAAGTCCCTGGAAGATGTATGTTAGATTCTATTTCTTCAGCAGGTTTTACTGAATCTGCCTTGATTGTGTGACTTTCTACAGAACGTTCATTTTCTACTGAATAGTTTTGAAGATGGGGTTCATGAGTGTTGCTATTAAAATTTGTTTTTAAGGTATTATCTATACTGATATTCTCTGTATTAATATTAGCAGATGGGATTTTTGTTTGCAGCTGACTAGACTCTATATTTACAATGCCAGTAGAAGAATCTTTTTCCGCTGCATCGTTTTTTGATTGCAGGTTGTGAAATTTTTCGACTTTTGGAATTATTATTCTATCTCTTTCTTCGTCTTTAATTTCATCATATTTTATTGTATTACTGACAACAGCTTCGTTTTCATTAATTAGATTCAAACTCAGCAATTTGATATCTTCCAAATTTTTTAAAATCTCTAACTCCAAATTATCCAATGCCTCCCTGTTATCATCAGCTTCTTGATCTCTGTTTATTTTCTCTGTATCTTCTGGTAGTGGAGATATTGGTAAAAACAAGCTTTCTGAAGAGTTTTGACTAATTATTGAAGTGGGGGTACTTACCGCTTTTGATTCTGATCTTAAAAAACTATCATCAATAGATGCCTCTAAAACAACAGAAATTATTTTTTAGACTATCCATCAAAGGAAACTTAAGACTTGAGTTAAAATAAAAACATTACAAAAGTTTAGTGAAAATGTAATGTAAATGTAAATGTCCAGTAAAATGATCACCTTGGGTAAAACGGTTTCTTAAGCTATTTTTCATACTTTTCATAAAATTGCTGCTTAGCTTTCTTTATTATATTTAGTACTACTAGCGCTACCTATATACGAAGCTACGAAGTATAATAGCAACGAATATAGACGCACATAATCTTTGACATACTTTAAAACAGTCCTGTAGAGGGCGACTTCATAGACTCAAACCATGGACTTCGGCTTAAAACTGTATCATGAAAGCTAGAGTTAGGGGGAAGTGGGGAAGGAGTATGAACGAAGCTATTTAACTAATTCATTCATGATTAATAAAATTTCGAAGCCATTGATTTGCAAACTGTTTTTTCCACAATAAAATCTTTATTTTTGTTATATTAAATTATTAAATTTTTAATTTGTTTTGGTGTTTGTACTGCCGCAGGTCAGAGGGTACGCATTCGCATTGTAGCCAATAATTAATTGCAGTCCATTTTTCCTGCAATCTCCCACTGGCTGTTCCAACTCCCTTGATGGTGGTTGTTCGAGATCACCATATAGGAGGTATGCTGATTCGAGAATTGTCTGACAGGCCCCCCTGATTGTCTTAAAGGACACCTTTCCAAATTCGAACATATTTCCAAATTAAAAATTCCCTGAAACCTGAAGAACTCCTTCTCCACAAAAAAGTCCTTCTTCGCTTCCAGGTACTTTACCTATAAGTAACAGAGAAATTCATAATATATCTTCATCAGACGAGTCAGAGGAATGGGAAGCAAGTGGCTTCCCACTTGCCTTGCAATGGGCTATTTTGGAAACAGTCCGAAAGAATTAATCGAAAAATGAAACTTTGATTGGAAATGGAAAACGTTGGTTCAAACCATAAATTTGACAAACTCTGCAGTTGGTAATTCAATCAAAATTTTCGAAATTAGCACTTAGCCATTTTGGAACAGAAAGGTGGCGTTAAAAGGAAAGTAATTCCATCATTGTTGGAGAATACTCCATTTAATGCATCTCCACTACCTCAGGCATTTCCTCAGCTAAGGAATTAAATACGTTTGCAAGGATCAACTGTTTTCAGTTCCACATCAAATTATCTTTTGATGAAAGAAAAACAAAAAACACCAAAGCCAACTTGACAAGGAGCTAGGAAAGCTGTAAGCAAAGGGTGTTTAGAAAAACAAAAGAAAATAAAAGATTTGATGATTATGATGATGATGAAGATTTGAAGTATATTTTGCTCGGAATAATTGAGTAAATTGCAGGCGAAGGAGGTTTGGATTAAGTGGAATTTATCCAATAAATTATGTTAATTAGTGTGAGCGGGATTAACTGGAAAGCAAAAATTGTATATTTGAAATTTTTGGAAATCGAAATGTTTTATTACTTTTTCTGCACAAAAGAACTATATGGGTAATTTTAACTCATGGGCGAGGTTAGAGCTTTTCAAAAGAATGTTTTTTTTTCTTTTAACTACATACTTAGATATAATTTGTAATCATAGTTTGATTAAACTGCACTTAATTATTTCGTTTCTTGTTATTTTTAGCCTAAAAAAATGTTACAGGTACCATTTTGCCCCACTCTCTCCTAATCTTTTTTAAGTCAGTTGAGTAATCAATTTACGACCATAATATCATCATTTATAATGTATTTATCTTTGACAGAAAAGTTTCTAAACCAAATAGTCATCAATAAAACTCACCTTCCCCGTCAAAAGCACTAACGCTGACCCCCTCATTACCTGCCTCATTCTCAATACCCACCGGCGGTCCCCAAATCCTCATTAGAAACGGTTTCAGTTGCATTTTACTGAGCTCACTGTATGCAGCTTCCAAGTCACCGTGGTTTGCCGTTAACACTGTTATGATATCTTCTCTATTATAGTCTCCTCGGGAAGCCAAATCGGCATACTGGAAAGAAATAATTGTAGGGATTAGTAACAAATTTCAAATATTCGTTTTATATTTATATTATATCCGATATCAATATTTTTTATCCTAATAAGGTAGAAGACTAATCAATGTTCTCTTTTAGATATCCTCTCTATTGATGAAGATTGGATATAATTACGGCAAACTGCTAATGTGTCCTCTTATTAGCACTAAATGTGTATCCTCTGTGTAATCTAGTACATTTTTTAGTCATGAGCATTTAGTAGACCCGTAGTAGATTATGTCTCTCTTCTAGATAAGTATCTGTTTCTTCTTCTTCAAATTCTATTTTCTATGGAGAAGGTTGAAAATCATCATAGATATGTTAATCTTACTGACTGCCACATTATATATAGATCTGCACTACAGCATTCTAATTATTCTCTTAGTTTCTTAAGCCAAAATATTGTTCGCCTTTCCGAATTTCGTTTTTCTAAAATTTTGCCTTTCATAATTATAACATTTATTACTTATTACAAGCCTTCATAACTTTCACTTATAATAATTGTAACATCTGAGTACCTCAAGGTGTGAACATAAATATTTATTGAGCAAAAGAGAAGAACGTCCTGCCCTAGTCTCCTCTGTATCGTTATGTCCTCTGTTTATATTGATCTATATTAGTAGATGCAGTCTACCTTTCAACTAAATAAGAAGATAAAGGTATTATTTTCAATGTTCATTATGACTCATAGAAAAGCATCACTTACCTTTTTCTGTCGTTGTTCCACACATTCCTCTACAGCCGGCCACATGTTTCCCTTGTGCTTCCTCAAAGCATCTCTGGCTTCAACTTTGGATACAGTACCAACTATGTTAATGGGTCCTTCACGACCCATTTGTGTGGCTAGAGTTTGGACACTGGATATAGTTGATTCCCAGTGTTCCTTTAGCCATTCGATGGGATTGGCATCTTTGCAATGGATAAGGGCGGCTTGTAGTTCGTCAGCTGTGTATTTATATTGTTCTGCCTCCTAAACAAGAATATTAATATATAAATATCTATTATAATGTTTGCGTTTTAGGTTTTAATTTTTGATTTTAGTAGAAGAGAGCCAATTACAACGTAGAGTTGTAAGACATCTACAAAAAATCTAAAAATGGTAACCTAATCTAACTCATAGACATATACTACAAATAGACTAATTGTTGCCATACATTCGGGTTCCCCCAGTGAGACAGAAAAAAGTGACGCAAAGCAGTCCCTGCACCTCTTTCTAATGGAGTGGGTTTATTGACCACGTTACCTTCTCATTGGTCATTTAGGTCACGTGAATACTAAACCTGGCAAATTAGAAAGAAATGCAGGGACTGCTTTGCGTCAGTGTTCTCTGTCGCACTGGGGGAACGCGACTGTATTGTAGGCCTTTGTCGATTTGTATTGTATGTGTAGGATCTAACTTATTACGAATATAACCTTACTTTATTTAAATTAACCTATAAACTTGTGAGTAATAACTACACTCTACTTACACGAAGCAGTTTGACGACCTCCATTCCCGAGCTTTGGAAAGGATCATAACCATTTTGATTGAGTTCTCCGTTTTCTCTCTCGAAGTGGTGTGGAAATGGCTCTGGTCGAAGGTGACTTGGGTGCATGTTTTCCATCTGTAAATGTACCGAAAAAAGCTTTAATACACTTTAGGAAAAGGAGAAACAATAAATTTGAAATAAATTAAAAAAGCTTAATGTGGTGGAATTGAAAACGAATTTTTGTAAGGATACTAGATATTTGTCACAAGTTAAGTATAACACTAGGTCCAAATATAAAGCCTCTGATTAACGCAAAAGCCAAGGATATAAGTCATGTTAAAATTTAGGTATATTTTCTGTGTTACAAGCAGATTTGAGTTTATGATTTTATTGCGAATGGAATTCAACTAAAAATATAACCAAATCAACCTCCTTATATAAATTTTGGAAAATAATGAATTATATAAAGAAGAAACGAAAGGCACTATGAGGAGAGACAAGCTCAGTTCTTGACTCCTGAACACCAGAAGTTATATTTAATAGGTAGTTGATAAAATTGAGAGTGTTGATAAGTTGATTTTAAATTTAATCCACTATCCGCAACACACAAAGATACTTTATAAAACATCGAATAGATTAATTAATCCTGATTTATTATTCATTAGTATATCGGTTTATAGGATCATTTGCATATATACAAGCCAAATAATGGGAATATGCCAGACTTTTAGTTATTTCAAATAAATATTAGCCAAGCGGTCCTAACATCTGGCCAATTTCATATTTATTGATACACACATCCTCTATCTAAGTATATACAAGTAAAATAAACACCCTATAGTATCCCAAGTCGACTTGGCTGGGCCTTCTATAAAGTTCGGGTTTTCTAAGATCCATAATACTGCGGGTAAGTCTTATCTCAGGTTGCGATGTTCGGTTTCTACTCACAGGTCTATATTTTTTATAAGGCATGTCTTCAACATATGGTACGGGGCTCGCTTCTCGACTTCCAGGTAAACTCTAAAACAAAAGATAAGAAAGCAATAGAAAACATAGTGTTCAACACTTTCTCAACGAACACAAACCTGTGAATCAGTTGTATACGACATTCCACTTGGCGATCGATGAAGTGACGACCATTCAGAATGAGCCTGAGAATTGGCAGAATGCAGAGATTGAGATCTCTTCAGATAGTCACTACGTCTGCTTCGACTGCGTCCTCTGGATTGGTTTTTAGTTTCATTTACCATATCTTCATATGTCTATAAAAAATAAAATATATGATTATATATATATATATATATATATATATATATATATATATATATATATATATGTATTATATATTTTTAGTTATTCAGTTTTATATAATATATGTAACACGATATACAGAAATAATGGTATGTTGTAGCGCATGCTTTGAAAATGTAATGAAATATTTCTGTAAAATCACAGAGGGATAAATTGGGATGTTATTTAACCTTGCATGGCGAGCTACCCCAAATATTTATTGTTCTAGCCTTTGAGGGGGGTCAATAGTCGCGTAAATTTAAAATCGCGACTGAATGACGCAGCCGCATTATCTGCCATCTTAAATTTAAAGTAAAAACGTTTTGCTCAATATCTCCTATATTTGCAATTTTTTTTTAAATGCTCCGAACTAGAATTGTTTAAATGCGATTTATTACAATTTCTTATTAGCAAAATTTTTCGAGCATTCGATATTTTACGAGTTAAGTGGGAAAATAATGACAGAGCGTAATTATTGAATTATCCCTTTTATTATTAACTTTACTACATGAACGTAAACAGACAAAAAAGGGGACAATTATATTTTATACAATTTTGAGATAATTTTCTTTTTCGGATTCCGAGAAATGCTTTTCCAACAAATTGAGGCATCGAAGGCGTAGAGAATATTGGATGAAAAGTTCTTCCTGATCTTTTTCTAACGCAAATTCTTCCAAAAATGCTGGTCTTACTTTTTGCAAAGCTTGTAGTCTTTTCTCGTATCTCCCGGTTTCCACATTCCGTTTCTCAATTTTTTTATCAAGACTGGCTTCTGTAGTAGCAACATTTTCGATGAGCTGCTTCGTGTCCAAAATTTCTTGGTGAATCGATTTTATTGCTTGTTTTTCTTTTTGTTGTTAAAATTAATATTTAAGGTCGCACGTATGCGGTAAAGGCGCAAGTGTAAGGCCTTGTAGGAACTGGTTTTATAGGAACTGCATTTGTTTAATATCTCTTCTTCTTGTAGTGCGTATCCGTTTCGGATGTTGGCGACCTTCATGACAATTTGTATTTTGCAAACTGCTGCTCTGAAAAAATTTGTGGTTGTTGTGTTGAACCACGTACGTAAATTTTTCAGCCAGGAAATCCTTAATACCTCGGTTATTTTCAACTTCTCGACAAAATGTTACAATTACAATTTCCTACAAAGTCTTATTTGTAACTTTTTTCGTGCGGTCTATATTTCCGAAATAAGGGAGAAACTAGCGACTAAGTATAATTACTAAATTATCTTGTATATTATTAACTTTACGTTGGACAAAAACAAAAATGGAGAGAATTATATTTTTTTGATATAACCAATATTTAATGTCGTATACTCGAGGTAAAAGGACATAGCAACATACAATTGTATTTTCAAAACTGTTTTCCACACCTTCACCGAGGTAGAGTTAGAGGCTCGATTTTTCACATGGTATCCCTAGAAGCATACATTTTCAAGTAGACGCTTGTCTTCTTGATCACTACGAATAATTCTTGATGATGAAAGAGTTTGAACACCACGTTTATTCGCTATAACACCATTTTTTCGGTTATAGCTTCTCCAAACACTAAACACTGCTCCATTTTCATTGCAATACGTCTACTCCGAAAAGATTTAAGTCACCAATCTACAGAAGAAGTATCAGACGATCGCGCAAAAGGTGGAGTGACAACTTTCCATAGAGGTATTAATCCGCCAATGAACAAGCAGAATTGTTTATAAAGAGGAAGAAGAAGAAGTAGAAGAACCACAACGCATAAAATAAACATATATTCAAACGGAAGGCTGAGAATTATCAGTTCCCGAGTGATGTACCTGCGCAGCTTGGTACGAATTTAAGAGTCATAATCCGCATACCTTTAGTTCTGTATATCGTGCATCTTACTGCATGTATTTTATTCTGGCATTTTAATAGGTTGTTCACGTATGTTTTATTTATATGATTTCAAAAGTTTTTAAGTTGGTCATTACGAATTCCTCCGTGAAATGAAGAGGGAACATATACAAATAAACTGTATAAATAATAAGTATTTAAATAACACGTTTTTAAAACGGACTAAAAAGTATAAAAAGACTACTTAACAGACGAAATGTCTTGCCAGGCTAAAAGAAGAAGATGAGTGGCCATACTATGTTGACGCTGCGTTGTAGCACGAGGAGTGGAAACAAATTGTGCTCAATCCTCTTATACCTTTCCCCCAGTGACTATATCATTTTATGGCACGACATTATCTCCCTTTTTTATATATATCGTTATATTCCGTATCCCTTCCCTTTTATTTGATTTGTTATGTGTTTGATGATGAGAGGTCTATGTTAAATTATTCGATAATAGAGTTGGTTATTGTGCCGTCTTCTAACGAAGGTTGTCGATCAGTTCTTTAAAAACTTTAATATCTTTTGCAACGTGCAATATCTATTTAATACTGAAGTTAGTCTATCTGATATTTCTCAGCCAAGTCTTCTTCTTGGTTTCCAAACCTGTTCTTCCCTCTACTTTTCCTTGCATGATGATATGTAGAAGAGAATATTTATCATTTCGAAGTATGTGTCCAAGATACGATGTTTTTCTTATTTTAATTGTGTTCATGAGCTTCCTGCCATGTTGAATTCGCCTTAACATTTCTTCGTTTGGGACTTTTGCAGTCCAAAGAATTTTAAGAATACGCCTATATAGTCACATTTCGAATGCCTCCAATTTTTTTACGGATTGCGCTTTCAGAGTCCAAGCTTCTACCCTATATAGCAATTGCGACCATACATAACATTCGATGAAACTTTTTCGAACTATTTCAATCCTAACCTTTATCTCCTCATCTTGATCTAACTGTAAGTTTATAATTGGTATGAGGTATTTATACTTGTCGACCCTCTCTAACGGTTTACCCTTCAATGTCAGTTGTATGATGTCAACAGGGGTTTTTGAGATCACCATGTATTTGGTTTTATCCATATTCATTGTTAGTCCCGTCTTTTTGTTTGCTTTCTCTGTTAATGACTTCTATAAGAATGTGTATATCGTCTATATTTTCTGCCATGGTTGTGGTATTATCTGCAATCCTTGGTTTGGTCATTGTGAAAAAACGTAACTAAAGGTGCAGTCTCTGTTATGCGATTGTCGCTTAAGTTTGACGAAGCAGCAGTCGCAAGCGACTAACGCACTGATTTGGTAGTCTCTCTTAAGGCGCAGTCTCTCTTATGCGAATGTCGCATGCATTCGACGCAAGCAGCAGTCGCAAGCGACGTGCTGTCTACTCGTCAAATGGTTAAGTTTATACAAGCGGTCTGGCTTATGTGCCCGACGCAAAAAGCATGTTAAAAATTATGCTAGATAACTTCAAAAAGAATAAAACTCCTGAAATTTAAGGAGGAGAGTGAAACATCTACAATAGTTTATTTATAATCTACAATATTTTATATTCAGAATTTTTACTTTTTGTTCAGGTCAATAAAAATTAATATATTTATAATTTATGTAAACAGCTGTTGTCTTAAAGCTGGCTACTATTATTTCTCACACGTTGTCTCTCTTCTTTACATTCCTATAATTATTATGTGCGGAATTGTAGAGCTTTAGAACTTAATAGAGCGAGTCATTGAAAACAACAGAGGCTTAAAATGTCTAAGACCCGCACTGGGAGTTCAAAAAATCATCAAAATTAAAGACGTCAACAATAAGATAGAGAAGGACAAATATAGGCCAGCCTAATAAAACAACAAAGGAGAACGTCAAAAGAAAAATAAAAAACGTGAGATCAGAAGTACTACCAAATATAAAGGGATTCGAAATAGAAAGAGCTTTAAAAGAGCTAAAAAAATAATAAATCTCCAGGACACGACGGTATAATTGCCGAGCTCTTGAAAACAAGCAAGACATTAACAATCCCTGTACTAACAGAGCTATTTAATAGATGTCTCCATAATAGCAAGATCCCTAAAGACTGGAACGAGAGTCTAGTAATACTCTTACACAAAAAAGGGGACAAATGTGATCTACAGAATTATAGACCTATATCGTTGCTCAGTCAAGTATACAAACTACTTATGAGAATTATTAACAACCGGTTAACCTACAAAATGGACAATTACCAACCGGTTGAACAGGTTGGCTTCCGCAAAGGATATAATACATCAGACCATCTGCTAACAATGAGAACATTGATAGAGAAGGCAAATGAATACCAACTACCCGTATTTCTTGCCTTCGTCCACTATGAAAAGGCGTTTGATAGTACCGAGATGTGGGCCATAGAACAAGCTATTAATAATTGTAGAATAGATTCGAGATATAGGCAACTAATACATAATAGATATGAAAATGCAATTATGATCGTACAACTAGACGAAAATACAAATCCCATCCCCATTAAGAGAGGAGTGAGACAAAGAGACGTAATATCGCCAAAGCTTTTCAACCTAGCCATAGAAGACGTCTTCCAAACTACAAATTGGTCAACTTATGGAATTAACGTTAATGACAACAAGTTAAACCACCTTAGATTCGCTGACGACGTAGTGATTATAGCGAGCACATTCGAGGAACTGCAAATTATGATGGGGGAACTCGCAGCCAGAGAACCAAAGTGCGGAAATTACTAGAAGAGCAAGACTGGGCAGGATTTGGAAAACTTAGTTGGATACTGAAGAACCGCAAAATACCCCAATACTTTAGGAGCAAATTGTTCAACCAATGCATCCTTCCTATCATGACATATGGATGTCAAACCTGAACCCTAACCAAGGCAAACATGAATAAACTAGCCACAACAGAAAGAACAATGGAAAGAGCAATGTTAGGTACACGACTGTCAGATAAAAAGAAGAACGACTGGGTAAGATCCAAAACAAAAGTCGAGGACATAGCAACAAAAATTGCCAAACTTAAATGGACCAAGAGGAAGACCACAGATGAGATGGGTTGATGATATTAAAAGAATAGCCGGAACAAATTGGAAATATGTTGCTCAGGATAGAGACCGATGGAAGGAGTTGGGAGAGGCCTATGTCCAAACATGGACGACCAGAAGGCTAAGAAGAGAAAGATCTATCAGAAATGAGCTCTATGAGTCTAGCATCGTTGTTAGCTTGCATTTTTAAAATAAAAACAAAAATATAAATTAAAAGTTTTATACTATAAACAAAAACACTACCTTCTCTTCGCAGAACACGTGTCGATAACCTACAAACGCTTAATTTTTTATTGTTTTGAGAATTGGACGCATGCAGTTGCTGCATGGAACTGCTATCATATGCAGTAGATGCAGCAGACGCATGCGATTCCTTGCGTCAGGCGCATAAGGTAGACCGCTTGTATCAAGTTACTATTTAATGGAGTGCACATCACGTCACTTGCGTCTGCTGTTTGCATCGAACGCATGCGATAATCGTATAAGGCCTAATTTCCATGAAACGAGTAGCCGTTTAAGTTACTTTGACAAGTAACTTTAATCAAGTATTTAAGTCTGAAGGGCATTAAACTAAAGCATTTACACTATTGAAGTAAGATAACTGAACTTGAACAACGGTTAAGAGAAGAGAGAAAAATGAGGCGAAAAAGATCGTCTGTTCCAGTACCAGACTTTTTATGCGTTCCTGGTAATATGTCGTGCTCAGATTTTTTGTTTTGTTCTTTACAATTTGAGGACCAAAATCATTTATTTTCATTTATTGTTCTGTTTTATTAACTAACAGAATCTGTCTTTTGTTTTTTTTTTCTATACTGACTACTAGATATATTCCAAAGACATGTTTGTTCTTCGTACAACTCTACAAACTTCAATGCTGTCTCTAAGTATACATTAACGAAAGTATTGGTTTGCCCATTGTAGAAGAATGTAATTAATAGGACCCGCAGATGTCGGCAAGACCACTTGTATTATAGGTAATGAATTTTGACAAGAGCTATGACCTTGTAAATAACAGATACACTTGTGTACTGTATCGGCATGACTCATAGCTCTTGACAAAATTCATTACCTTTATCAATAAGAAAATTTCACCCGACAGACAGATTCGACCAACCCAATAAAAACATATTAAAAATTTAACATAATGACAGTATTAGATTTTTGTTTTGATACAGTGCAGCGACAGCCGCTTATACGTATTTCGACCTCTTTAGGTCTCCTCAGAACGGTATAGCCACTGCTCTGAACCAAAACAAAAATCTCTCCCGTCCTAGACAATAGTTATCAAAATAACTATATACGGACGTAACTACGCCATCTAAAAACAAAAAGAGAAATCAAACGATTTCTACCTAGCGAAACCGAATTCAACTTTTTACCACTGTGTTTCCTAAAACTTGCGAAACAAACAGCTGGATAAATTACTCGGCAAGGGAATCTAAAATTGCATTCCACATGCCGTTCATCCTGGTCAAAATTCAAAATGTCAAAATGTATATTAAAAATTATATATATAAAGTCTTACCTGTGTGGACATATTCTGCGGTGGAGGCGAAGTACCAGTTGAAATAGACGCGACATTTCTCGGAGGCCTCTTGTCCTGACTTTCTGACACACACTGTATCACTTCCTTTGTTTGCACTTCACTTGACGTACCAATACTCTTCACTGTTTCTATTTCCTCTTTTGGAACGTTATTATTTTTGTCCACTTCACTTTTTTCTTCACTGCCTGTAACAACAGGGCTATATTAATCACAAACACACTAAACACAAATTTTAAACATTAAAAACACTACAAAACACAAATGCACACAAGGAATAGGGTTAACCACTATTAAAAGCAGAATAAAAGACATATTTTGGGACTGGGCTAATATGCTTACATTGTCAAATATGTAGATCAACATAATACAGAATATTGTGTTCATTAAAGTGCTCATCGATTTTTCCTTTGTAGTAGACTCGTTTTATTATATTCTTCATCATATATTTTTAATAATTACCTTCTTCCATAACATAATGTAATGCTCCTCTTTGTTTCAAAAGACTTGAAACTCCCTTGATGCACTGTAAGTGAACGCCTCTTTGTCCAGTCCCAGAAATAGTCTTTTTGAGTTATTTATTTGATTTTTGGAAGGCGGTAAACTTGGTTCCGGGCCAAAATGATATTTTCCTACTACCCCTACCTTTCTTTGATTCGATCTGCTGGATTTTGGTATCGTTGTCGGATATGGTCAACTTTCCAAGTTTGTTCAATACTGATTCGGTCTCGCTGCAATCTTTACTGAAGTCATCACTTGATACGTTGATTTGAACCTTTTCCATTTCTTTGGGAAGGGAGTCTTCCTTTTTGATTTTTCTTGAAAGTGTAGACGTTTTGCAGCAGACTATGCATACTTTGACGCCAGGTTCGTTTACAAATGTACAATGTTCACATTCCCATTGGGTATTACTAGGAATTTCTTTTGCCTCTTTGGGGATGTTGTCGTACTCAGATCCATTTTCATCGTTAACCACACTAGGTTTCAGACGATTGTTACCTTCTTCTGATAACTCGTCGTCGGTATCACTAGATGGAGTATGCATACTACGCTTGCTTCTGGATACAGACGGCTGCCTCTCTGTAAAACTTCTGCTAGGAATTTCTCTACTGACGCTGTCTCTTTTAGCTGGAAGTCTTCCTCTAGAAGACTTTCTTTCACTATGATGGCTGAATGTTGATCTTCTATCGTCATCATCCTCATCTTCCGTATCTTCAACGTATTTTTTTCTGCTTTTTCTGCTTAGAGTTGATTTTCTGGACTTGATACTTTGCGTAGGAGATCCTGGTCTTGAAGGGGTGTATCCTGGATGGTGTACGTTACTCATAGACATTGAATATGGAGGATACATAGGAACATTGGGTGGATTATGCCATGGTCCCATCCATACTGGATTCATCATGTATCCCCTTGGAGCCATATTCAGACTAAGGTTACTACCGTGGAGCTGTTGGTCGTATCCAAACTGATTCATCCAAGGATTTTGGCAACAGGGCGGTGGATAGTTTAGATTTGCCATAGATTGGGCCTAAAAAACTAATCATTAATGATTTGCATAATCTCATTAACTAAAAAACTGACTTGTTGAACAGGCATGAAACCATGGTGGTGGTGATGGTGCATCATTGGATTATTTACATTAAAACTGGAAGAATGATCAGAACCGTCTCTTTCAGAAGGAGGATAGGATATATTACTCAACTTCCTGGAACTTCTTCTACCAATATCTGAGCCAGAAATACTTCCTGTTCGAGATCGACCATTCCACTGACCTCCTTCTGCGTCAGGATAGCCCATATCTCGGTTGAAATTCTGTAAACATAAAAAATCAGTTATGAAGATAAATATATAGTTTTTACTTCTTTTTTGTTTACCTGATCGAAATCTGATAAATTTGAGACAGTTCCTCGCATGGCAAGCTGGTGTTGTCTGTAACGTTGTTGCAGAGATGGACTTGGGCTAGGAACTAGCCTTCTACTGCTGTCGAATGAAGGCGCAGAGACTTCTGACTGGAAAGCTAAAAGAAAGCAAGTTTAGAGGTTTTTGAATGTTGACACAAAATAAGTTTTTGGTATTAATATTAAAAGTAATAAAAAATGCTAATGTGCACATTAAAACAATTAAGATAATCAATGTATATAAATAAAGCTAAAAAACATATATAATCACTGAGTAACCTGTAAGGGACTAAGAGCGTAACGGACCCAAGCTTAGCTATAATGGCGAAACTCATGGTGTAAAATCCCTCCAATTAGAAGAAATAAATACAAAAACAGAACGACGTTATTAATAATATGAAATTAATTTACGAAAATTTTTACAGAAGTACCTACTAATAAAATATTTACTTTCTTTTACTTTTACATGTACATTTATTTAGAAAAATATTTTTCATTTTTAACTTATTATACAAAATATATCATTAATAACAAATGGAAGTATTTAAAGGTACTCACGACTAGAGGGCGGTGGTGGCAGGGGTCTATTTCCAAGAACATCTCGTTTCAAATTGACAAATTTATCTTTCAAAGATACACCATCATGACTTTCCCTTCTAGGCATTGTCGAGGACCTGTTCACCTGAAAAAGAAGAATATTATCGCTTCAAGATTTTACAATTTACTTCTATTTGTGTTAATCTAATTTGGAAATATGCAAGGGATGTTGTGAGGTGCTGATTTTGTTCTTTGTGAATTTGAAAACATTTCAGATGTTTTTCGCGAATGTGTTTAATGATGGTGAGGCTTTAAATTCAGACTTAGAGTTACAGAGTTACAGAAAATTGATCTGAAAACAAAAAACAATGATAGCGAAAAATCGATGTCCATCAAAATATTAAAAAATTGTAAATGTAATCAAGACATAACAGATTTTATACAAATCAAAGAAATCTTGAAAATATAAAACATTTTCCATTATTTTTTGCTTTCAGAACTTACTACAACGAAAAAAGACACTCGTTTACCTGAGGATGTCTGCTAAAAGTAGGACTTTGACAGGGAGAGGGTCCTATGGATCCGCCTCTTCTGTGACGTCTCGGGGGCGGTACTGGTGCGGAAACTGCTTCCCCTTTGGGCGGTAATGGAGGTCTAATAGTCTGTTCAAGTCTCTAAACAAAGAAAGTCAGTCGTATTTTATATTGACATGCCAAACATATCTAAATATGAATACATTTCTTTAAGTTATACTTACTCTTCGTATATGTGTCTGTCTTTTAGGATGTCTGTGGTACATATCATCACAGGAAACACAGAATACCTGTTTGCATTGCTCACAGTGTATATTTGAAGCTGAAGAACCGCACAATTGACAACGATGCCCCTCTGGCTTTTTATCTATATCAAAAATACTTTTTATGTAACCTAGTAAGACAAATACTAAAGAGGTCTTAAATCTTGTCAAACGCTTGAAATAAAGATTAAAATAAATGGGAACTCACGATTTATATTCTTCGCTGGCAACGGTGGTGTGGCATTTGAATACTGACCGAATTCTATTACTTCGTAGTCTGGTTCGTCCATTTTATGCTTGTGCTTCGCTTGTTTCATCATTCTATCGTCGTTTGGTACTGGCGGGGCTGGAACTCCACTGCCCGATTTGTTCTGAAAACAGAAATTCTTAAAGAATACAACAGTTTAGTTGTATACACTTAATTTAAAATATAACAAAATGTACAACAAAAGAGTTGTTGTCGACTATAAATACTAGTAAAATAAGAATAAGATGCTTATATTCCACATCTATCCTGGCAGAATTGCTTACGCTACGACCATGTTTTTTCGCCGCCACTGGATCCGTCAAATTATTTGAGAAACTGTAGCAGTTGACTAATTTTTAAATATTATGTCATATACATTGTATAAATATATTAACGTTTTTGTTTTATTATATTAACGTTTTTGTTTTATTATAGCATCAAGTCAATTGTTCCTAATAAATTGTTAAGAATAGCAAATGATAGTATTAAAATAAGTCAAAAATAAAAATTCAAAATGTGCAGCTGCCAAAAATATTGCTGTAATTGTGCTTATAAATCAATAATTTTATAGTGGGAATTATAAATTAAAATGCTGTCTTGTTTTAAGAAAAAAATATTTATTATATTATTATAGCATTTACGCTTTCCATTTAATAAATGTCGATAAGCTTGAATCGATTACAATCGAGATATCGATTGCAATAAAACCCACTTGTTAAAAATTTAAATTAGGGATTTTTAAAAATTGAACGTTGTTGCCCTGCCACTGTTTTGACTTTTTATTGTGTTATGGTGAGGTGTTTAATATGGCGAACGAGTTGACAAAGCTTTGACAGTTTATATTAATAAGTAAAGTTTGTTTTTACATGAATTTCTCATGACGATGTATACCCTACCGAATTTTTGTCGTGTGTGCCTCAAATATGATAAAAATCTCATAGATTTAGCACACATAGAAAACGAACCAGGCGAGGCATTGATGACTAAACTTCAACACTGTGTATCAGAAGTGGTGTGTATATTATTTATATAACTATTAATTATGCTGTTAAAGTTTGATAGTACGTTTGAAATGTAGCCGCAGATGAAAGAATTTGTCATCTTTGATGCTGTTTATTTTCTATGTATCTATATTGTAAATTTTTTAGTTAAAACTTTCAATTACAATACTAAAATAGTTGTGTTAACAAGTAGTTGTTGATTTTATCAATTCCAATAGGTTATTATTTATTATTTAATACAAACAAAGCGTTTGTTTCGTATATACATATAGAATACTTTAGACTGTATTCAAATTTACTTGTTTTGAACTTTTAAGCACTTTAAAAGTATAGCCAGATATACTATGATTCACCCCTTAATAATAAACAAATCTCAAAGTTGTAATTGTAGAGGTACATTAATAATAATGAATTATGAATCATATGAATAATAATTTAATCCAGAGCAATGTGAATTTTCTTAGTTTCACATTACAAAAGGAAGCTTAGAATGTAAACTCATAAATTAAAGGTACATTAATAGTCAAACATCAGTAGTTAAGCTTTTTAGCTTCAAAATAAAAGAAAACGGAATAATTGAGTTGGTCCTATTCACATAAATGAATTTAGCAGGCCACCACACCAACAGGTATATGGTGGTAATAAATAATATAGGTATATAACTTGTGTAATGTTTCCAACAAAATTGAGATAAACAATATATTTATAAATTAAATGTATATATATATATATATATATATATATATATATATATACATATTTAATTGTAATAATTGTTCAAAGATTGTTATTCTCCATTACGGAAACCCACATTGTGTATGTATGATCGTTTTTAATAGAAAATGAGGAACTGAAACACGATTTATGTGTGTTATTAAATTAGAATTCTTGGATATTTGCCAAAGAGGTTAAAAGTAAGTCACAAACTTTTTATGCTTTCCTATGCTGAAATACTAAAGTTTTTTGATCTCAGCCTCAAATTGTCCCAGTTTATCCTATAGTATGTTTAGAATACCAAGTTATTGTAATATAAATATCTGTTATTTTAAAGTTTAATAGTGTTATTCTTGTTTAAGATTTGATACAACATTCTGGCAGACAATTTTCAAACCAAATGGCACTAAAATTCATCTTGTTAGTCATGCAAAGAAAATATATCAATCGCTTTGTTATGTTTTGTTCATCCATTAATGAACATTAATTTCAATAAATTGTTCAGTGTATACCTGTCTGCTAATTACATAATAACTCACAATATTTTTAAAAAGCACTAAATGTTAACTATTGACTGGTTCGTTCAGTTTTGAAGTTTTATTATTGGTAATTATCCTTAATTTAGACTGTTCAACTGAGAAGTGCTCAACATATTTTTAATATGCAGTAAGTTTTAATTATAATGAACACACCAAGTGCTCAGTGAAACAATCTATTGAAATCATCTATTTTCATTAACTGAACGAAATCAAAAACATTTAACGAATTGAAAGCACGCACTTAACTGAACGGCAGTATGTGAAACTAATGATCTCAAAACGTGCTGCAAGACACATTTATAATAGATGGGCGGCCGTGTGATTTGAACGTGCGTTTAAACGCGCGTAAAAAGGTGTTACGTATGCCTTAAGTATAATTCATGTTGCTGTTAAGATGTGTTTTTCTAAACACACTTGTTATTTAAACACAGCCTTATGGGTGAATGTAGTGTATTCAATTTTATATTCCTCTTTAGTCTCAAAATGATTTCGGAATATAGGTGTAGGTTTTTGTGGATAAAGAAAAGTATTTTTGCATTTATTTATTTGTTTATATATGGGCATTACCCATTATTCTAGAAAATTTTTAAAATATGTAAATAGTTTAGTTCGGATTTAGTATTTTTAACTAAAATTATATAAAATAAAAGTTAAACAAAAAAATTCTTCTGAAATAAACAGAACAATCAAAGATAATAGAAAAAAATAGAAACTGTAAAACAAATTTTATTCTACTGATTAGTTCGGACCTTTAAAGCCTTTAGAAAATTATAATAACTGGTAAATATGTATATTTAATTCTGGTGAGCCATTTGCCAGATGAATTGGTCTAGAGTTATATATGAAATATCACCTACATTTATATGAAAGATATATCGATAAAATACATTAAATGATCTAGAATTTCTAACCAGAGCCACTATATTAATCCTGCTCAAAAGATACAGGTACAAACATTTGTCAAGATTGTTGGATATCAAAAACACTTTCATTCTGTATTTAGAAGATAAAAGACAGGAATCCGCACAGTTTAAAACACGTGGGAAAAGAAAGAAAATAACTGTTCCAGCGGGACAAAGTATTGCCTGTTCTAAAATTAGTTTAAAAGATCTAACTGAAGCATCTATTTTAACACCTAATTAAGCTGTTGAGTCAGAAATCGTAGATGATTCAGAGGAGGACATTGTTTTGGAAGACCATTTTCCACTAGGCAGGGATTCATCATATGATGAAATAAAAGAGCTACAAGAGATGGAAGAAGAAAGCGAATTTAATGAAAAACTCGCCTCAAATTCTCTTGGACCAAATATTTGTGAAAAAGTTTCTGAATTAGATTATGAATATGTTTTATTTTTCTATGAAGATCATGTTTACCCTGGAGTAATAACAGCAATAGAAAATGATGGAGTGATGATCAATGCCATAACGTTAAAGTTTTGGGAACAGAATATGGTATTCGTGGGACAATGTAATTGGCGCCATAAACCCTCTCAAAATCATTTCCAGACGAGGATTGTACATTGTTCCATAATGCGAAAGATTGTGGTGGGATTAGTTTCAAACTTTGTGTTTTTACTATTGTCATTATAATAAAGTTTGTTCATTTAAAATGTAGCAATGTTCTTTACTTTTGTGCTTCTTTTATAAATGTAGGTAGGTCTAAATTTAAAAAAACTAAGCCAATGAACATTTTTTTGCATTTAATTGGTGCAAAGTTTAAAATCCTATAGGATTACTATGCACAGCGAGCATTTCTTAGCCAAACTTAGAGTATACTTTACACCACTAATGAAACTAGGTTGTTCTCTTAATTATGCAATGTGCCCAAAAAATAGCTATATTACAACATGTTCAATAGATATTTATAATAAAAAAGTTTAGATCTTTCGAGTGACTATATCCACTCTAAGAAAATAAAACTAAAAAAATGGTGCTGCAAAGTAACACCGTTTTACGGTATATTATATGTATATATATACATTATGATGTATTAAACCATATATTTGTTTTAGGAATGGACCATATTCAAACCTTTATTGTGCCATCCCTGTGTCAAAAGACTGAATGTTGCATATAGTTTCAAGAAGCAATGCACCCACTCAGCGGGAGTGTTAAAAAACTATATAGAACTAGTAAAAGAATCTCAGAAGAAAAATGAATCTCAAAATGTACTAAAATCAGAGGCGGTGATTCCCCAAGCAGCGGCAGGAACTTTCATGCTGCTGCCAAACCAAAAATATGTTAAGATATTAGTGGGAGGACAAAACCAAGGAGCCAATACGTTCCAAAATGTATTTTTGAACCTCATACCTGCGAATGCACTGAATCCCTTGGTTAATTCACAATCAGAGACCAATGGAATCAAGACAACAGACACTAACCAGAATGTATTTTTGAATTTAAACAGCACATTCCAGAAATTTATTCCACTACAGACACCAGACCTTCAAATAACTAAAAAACCGCCAGAAGAATTGCAGAAACCTCCCAGTGTTAATGTCAATCAGATCTTGACTGAAACGAAAACAGAGGAGTTGAGTGTGGAGATAGACCCTACCATATTTGGACTAGAAGAAGATGAGGATAGTTGCGATCAAGAGGAGGCCAATGACTATGACGAGGTTATTTCTCAGGCTAAAATTCACTTGAAGGATTTGAAGGAGAATGGAGAAAAAGTTCAGAATGGCAAAGATGAATCAAAATATTATGTTCCTATATTACCTAAGTCTCAAGAAGATTTTTTCTCGTCAGGTAAGTAAATATTATTTTTTCTTTCTGTACCAGCTAGTTATTTGAATATAGTTGTACAGGGTGTTAGTAAATAACTGCGACAAACTTTAGGGGTTGATTCTACAGGAAAAAATAGTTTGCTATATAAATGTATGTCATGTTGAGTTGAGTCAGACTTATTTTATATATTTTTTTTTATTTTAGGTCAACATTTTCTGTTTGGTCCATCGTCAAATCAAGGAGGTTTCAGTTGCGAGTACTGCCAAAAGCCTTTCGCCAGTAAGAAGCTTCTCAAAACGCACATCAAACAGTTCCACTTAGGCAAACTACCTTTCAAATGCGAGTATTGCTATGGGGAGTTCACCACTAGAGCGGAGTATGATATGTGTGTGAAAACGCACAAGAATAAAGGGGAAGCTCATTGCGGGGCTCTTACGTTACAAGATTTCAAAAGTTCAGGTCCCTTGGGTGATATTCAATTGGCTGACCTCGCGGGAAATATAGAACCGACTGAGAACGGGGACTATCTTTGTGACGTATGTCAGAGGCCGTTCTGTAGTCCCACTGGCGTCCTAAGGCATAAAGTGCGCAAACACAATCAGAAGAATAAGAAAAAATACTTCATCAAAGGCATGAAGAACGCCAAGTGCGATATTTGCAACAGGGAGTTCTCCACACAGTCGTACATGCAACTACATCGGAAACTTCACCTTCGAGATGACGTCGGCTGTAAGTACAAAGTTTTCGGCAAAAGCAAATATGGCGACATCGATCAAACACAGCTGATGCACGAACGAACCAGATTCGACCATTCGAAAATAGAGAACCTGGACGTTACGCCTGATATCTTTACTGAAGATGACAGCAATGATGAGTCCAAGTATGATCCCTCAACAAGCACTGACAATAGATCGATGGATGGAACGGCAGACAAGATGGACGTCGAGGAGGATGACAATTTTACCGAGAACGAGACGGATGAGGACGACGAAGACGAGGAAATGGGGAAACAAGACTCGAATCCAGATGAAAATAATGTGATAGTAGAAAAAAAAGATGAAAATTTAAGTGATTGAATTGGTAAGTACTGTCATATATTGTACACACTTACACTTTCACATATTAAGCCTTATGATCGATCTAGATACAGGTATAGTCGAGTCCAACGATATTTCGTCCGTCGGCAAATTCAAACAGATAATATTTTTATGTTATGAAATTCGAGTAACCGATGTCCAGGGACGTATCGCGATATTGGTTGTTTCACAAATTTTTTGATACAAGTATTAAATCATAAAATAACAATGTGTAATGTGTATATTATAGTCAAAGAGCAGAAAATCTGATTTTGGAAAAACAAGCAAAACGTTATATCTCTTTGTTTTTTAAATGGTTAAAAGTGAAACGTAAAAAAAATTATCACTCTACCACCTTGTCGGAAAAAAATACTAGGTGATCAACGGCATCTTCTATAGGTCTTTTTAACGCTTCTCATTTGTTTCAGACACTTGTTATATGTCATACAATTTTAATATATCTACCTTATACGTCTTTGGTATGTACAGTTATTGGTATATACTATATACTAATAACGTATGACGAGATATATTAAACTTATACGACATATCACAAGTGCCTGAAACATATGAGAAGCGTTGAAAAGCCCTATTAGCGTTTAACGATGACGTACATAGACGAAACTGTGAAAAAGTATTTTACATTTAAGAAAATATTGTTTTAAACAAAGTTGGCAATTTATAATGAAAAACTGAGTTGTTTTAACTGAAATAATCATCATATTAGCGTACCTCGTCTAAAAGATTTCTCCTGCAGGCGAGCTCTCATCATCGTCACTATCTACCAGAATAATAATAAGTTGTCCACTGTTTGAAAATAATTGTCCTAGTCTTCTGTACTCATTTTCTACTTTCACTGCATGGTTTACTGCTTTTTTCCAGTCGGCACTTGTAATATCTGATAATTCATATCGAATTAAATCGACCACTTTCGCGTCAAATTTTGGAAAACTATTTTTCCTCCGAATCCGTTTTTTAACTTGTCCCCAAATAAGCTCGATAGGATTGAATATGCAAAAATAAGGTGTTAACCTTAAAACAGTATGGCCATGTTGTATTGCAAGAGTGTCCAGTCTATATTGTTTCTTATAAGTTTTAGTACGAAGCACTTCAAGTAACTTTTTATTATTATAGTTGTCTTCAAAATACAAATCATTATCTGAGAGGAAATCTTTTAGTTCCTGTTTTGAAGACGAATTGTTAGGAATTTTTTTGAGAAGCCTTGAGTGGTAGCTAACATTGTCCATAACTATCACACTGCCCAGTATTATATTGAGAAGTAGTGTATTTTTAAACCATTCTTCGAATATAGTAGAATTCATATTCTGCACTAATCTACACTACATTTTTTTATTTTTTTTTCTGCAAAGCATTAACCCATTTGGCACCCAACCATTTGCAAATAATCTAAACGCCAGTGTACTACCCTCTTACTTTCCATAATAGCCACCCGTTTATCAACGATTTTGTATTTGAACCCAAGTTTTTTCAGCCCTCTACGTAAGGGGGTTTTAGGGCAGCTTCTTCCCATCGCAACAGGCTTGGTGTAAGTAATATCAATTGTTGGTGTTACATTTTTTTTGTATTCCTAGTAAACCAAATTCCTTAAACATTTAGCAGTCACGATATTAATTTGTTTAGGTTTTCCAACATCCGATCTTGTTTGTCTCTTTTTAACACCACTTTTCACGATGTCGCGGATGGTAGAATACGGAATTCCTGTTAGAAAGTCCGTTTTTCTTATAATACTGCCTTTACAACTATTTTCAGGATCATATTGAAGATTTTTGTAAACGTTCATACAAATTCTCTTAGATCGTTCATTCAAAACAATCCTTTTCTTTGGAAGTCTCAACACTTTTCTACAGTTACAGTCCCAGCGTCATTGTTTTTTGTATCACTTACACTTAAAAGATTGTTGACTACTACACTTTCTCTACTACTACTTGGGTTTTCTTGCTCCCATGTATGAAAAACTGTTGGTGATTTTTCCCATGGTCTAAACATTTTCTTTATACACAAATAGACAGTTTCAAAAAAACAAACAAAAAAAATACTACAATTATTATAACTAGTCACAACAAAATTTCAACACAACTCAAAATTAAAAGTCCAGTCCTTTAGATACGGCACATGCCGTTATTTTTACAACCGCATTACTCATCGTAAATCAATCAGTTTAAAACTTGAAAATTGATACTTGGGCATTAGTACAGTTAAAATTTTTAGACGATTATATTTAGACGAAATATTAAGCAATATTGAAACTTTTTTCTACTTTTAAGGACAAAAAAGCAAGTTCATTAGCGGAACATAATTCAAAATTATTCTGCACGTTATATTTGAAGCATTATTTGGTTAAAACATCTCATTTTTGGTGGTAAAACATATTAAATGCGTATGTTAATTTGTCTGGACTAAAGGTGTTAATAGATGGTCTGGAAGTTTGTTTGTTTTGTTTGAATTTGCCGACGGACGATAGATAGGTGGTGTTAACTATGCATATTCAATTATTTCCATCAATGTGTCCCCCACATTCTCGTCTTCGATTTCTAATTCATTTCTGTCCAAATTTTTTTGACGTTTTTTTGTAGAAATTTCTTCGTTTGATGGTTCACCACTGCTATCGGGAATATATTCATCAGAAGAACATTTATCTTCAAATATTTCCTGCTCATCTTCATCAGATAGGACCTCCTATAATACAACAATATTAGAATACTTTTCCCACATATACAATATTGTGAATTTATTGCTTGCCATAAAGCTTCTAATCGGTTTAGCTCCTTCTCGTAGCTCATCACCAGATACAGTAAACAAACGATATTGCACTGATATATTTACTACTGACAAATTCATTGCAACTATCGAAGTAGTACAGTTATCCCTCCCATTTCGTTTACATGTCTGATTATTCGACCTTGTACTGTTAAAACAATAAGCAGCCACATTGGCTTCACGCGGCCGTTAGAACTACATCTTTGTTTTATGGTTGCGAGTAGCACATGTGGCTTCTCTTCAAAATATGCAAAAAAACGTACCGTTTACTGAATAATATGACCAAAACTTAAAAGTATTTAAAACTTAAAGGATTTGTGCACAAAAAACATAATGGCCAGAGGGATCATTTTTTTACATACCATTGTGGCAGCCAAGGTGTTAACTAAGGCATAGTATTGTGAAAAAATAGTAAGATTCTCTAGTTATTTCTATATGTTCATAATCGAGAACAAATTAATATTTGGTTATATTTGAAAAGTAACTTACACGATACTAACTATTTCTTGTATTTTCTTTCTTTCAGAGCTTTTTGTATCGTTAATATTAAGAGGTATATATCAGTATCGCCGGTTCGGATTTGCCCGAACGTGAGAACCTTCTATCCCTCGATTTGATGGAAGGCACAACAATAATTGACATGTCTATCATTAGTGTTCTGCAAGAACAAAAAAATCTTTAACCATATGCTCAATAACGTATAAATTTTCCTACAAGTGAATAGACTCTTTATTGTGATGTTTAAGATAGACTGTCGATTGCTTTGACCAGTTTTAAAAACCGTAATTGCTTTAAGTATCGTTTAAAGTGATTCCCAAGCGTAGAAGTGAATTATTTTGTGAATTATCACAGATATGTCTCAATTAAAACGTACAACCTGTTTTGTTGAGTCTTTCCATATGCCAAAGTGATAGTTTTTTAGAATTTGGATTAACGAAAATGTTTAAAAAGTAAAGATTTTTCATTAGATATAGATGTGAACGGGGTCTACTACGTTCATGCACAAATATAGTAAATGTTTTCTAATAAAATATGCATATTTTCTATAAACTAACGTTTACTTACATACATTTCCAGAAATGCTTACAATACTATATATACTTGATTCCGTACTTATATCGCCCTTTGAAGTTCTTCACTTTCAGTTACACACTTTGAGCCATTTTGAATATCTAACACAATGTCTTTTATGGCATCAAAATTATTAGCATAGAAAATTGCTGCTATAATCCATGTTACCCATTTTGTAATTACGGCTTTGGATGTAAGCTTACACTTGATAATTTTTCTTCATAGATTTGCACGCGTAAGGGTGCTTTTGAAAATACTTTTTTAACTTTTGAATTTAATTTATTGACTAAATCAAATTCACTTCAAGCAGAAAAATAGCTTTAACTCGGGGAAACACATTATCCAGCATTTTTTTTTTAAATTGTAGATTAAATTTGAATCGGTGAGTGAAAAACGATGTAACTCCAAAATCATGCATTTGAGATAATCTGAAAAAACTGTTTATTTTAAAAAGTATACATTACACAAGAAATATGTACATTGCAAGTTTGAAGACAATCAAATTCTTTAAACGAATGTAAAGAAAAAATTTATTTTTGTTTTTAAACGACATGCGCGCCCAAACGTCACTTGGAGTTATACCGTTTTTCCACTCAACATTAAAAATGCGTTGAAATATTTACGTTATTAATAAAATAAAACAACAAATTTGAATAACGTGTATTATTTGTAAGAAATTTGGCCATATAAGTTTTTAGAACGTAAAAGCATTATCATTTTTGAAAGGACCTAAAAGAAATGGTACTTATTGGTCTTCCTGAGTCGCCTCAGCGTCAACATTGGTGCTTTCCCATGACATAATGTGATAATAAAATTCCAAAACTTCTCCTGTCATGTATCACATTACATTTTTAAGATTATCAGTTTTTTTTATATTGATTGGTAATGTTTTAGTGTATGCAGGAGTGGTTGGTAAAATTTGGGTTGCTTTAGGTTTGATTAACTTGAAATTGCTTGTGATGAATCCGCCAACATAATTGCTAGTTGTGACGTACCCTGGTGTAGAACTATCATAAGTAAATTGCCTGTAATGTTATGTTATAAATTTATCTTTTGTTCCATCGGAAGACTGAGTGATTTTTTTGTAGTGGTTCGGCCACCAATTTTTGTAGACAATTATGTCTTTATGACATATTGTTGAAATCGTAAACGGCTTTATCTTCTGGAAGATATATTCTATCGTATTTTCTTAAAAACTCTCACTCTCACTTTCACTCTCTTCAAAGTTCCAGTCCCTGTCACACGGCAAAAAAGAGTGACCACGCAATGGGAAGTAGTGAAAAATTTTACGAAACAGCTTTGAAGCTGCAAGAGCTAATAAATATCTGACTACAGTGTTGTTCCGGTTTTGGCCCGGACAACTATCAGAAAATATGTGGAGCTCTTGAATCTCTCCTGGCATTTTCTGTACATAATCATTAACAAACGTACATATACAAAATTTTCTTTAAAAATTTTTAAACAAAATTCATATTTTACTGTTCTTGTCAAGTCTGGGTGTAGTTTTATAAATAGATTATACATAATCTTAACGTTTAAGGTAGAATCAAGATAGGTGATGACTTTTGAACTGTAGTGAGATGTTTTTTGAGGAAACGATTCAATATGATGGTGAATTTTTGCAAGAACCTCAGGCCGTAATGTATCTGGTCGATTATTATATTTACCACGTAGATCTCTAGAGAACTTTGAGAAACAAACAATCTATTTAGCCGTTGTAGTCTAGAGTTCGAGATCGAATGCAGATTAAGAAAGTTTTACATACGTGTTGCCTTTCCAAAGTATTTCGTATGTAATATGAAAACGTGACTTCTCGAGTTTTTTCCCCAGCTTCTCTCTTTGGTCGCTTCCTAGTTACACGCCTACATTCCATTAATCCTTGCGAATAGACATCTTGTTCGTCTTTTGAACTTTTCTCATTTTCTCATATAGTCTTTAAAACAGCACCTTTTTCATCCATCGTAAGCTTTAACATGCATTTATTTTTACATCTGAAAAAAAACTTGAGGTATAGTAGACTCACTTTAAATAATTGGGTTTCAATTAAATACATGCTGGCATATCTAGAAGTTTTTTTGTTATATTGGTACAACTTTTGGACGTGTTTATGAAACCAAACCTTCTGCCCGATAATAAGAATAAACACAAGTTTAGGAATATTTACATTTTCTGTCGAATGCCAAAAGTACCCGAATTTAAAGTGTTTTTTTCTCTACAAACCAATATTATTAAAAAATAATATTATACTTACGTGCAGTCTGGACGGCCATTTTGTTAACTACTTTTCCAGTTGCAGTTGTGTATTGAAGTCCAAGAAGACGAGCATTCTTTCTTTCATTTTTCTTCCAAGTTTCTGGACACCTTCGTTTCCTCTTATTTTGTAGTCCCTCCGTATCAGAATTTTCACTGCTAGACATTTTAAATTTCCCAAATACTGATAAAACGTTAAATTATCACAAGCTGCTTACACTGCAACGATCAAGCCTAAATACTGAATAATAATAATCAGGTGACTGCAGCCGATGATGCGCGATACGCAATAGTGAGTGGAAGAACGATAGGAGTTGTATCGTTATTCCACTCAATGCCAAATTGTACCTCGCTTTTAAAGCGTATGCTTAACGGATATTGTACGGTTCTTCGACTCAGCAGATAGATCGATAGTTAAAAAGCAATTTGGCTATCTTCGCGTGAAATGTCAATTTTTGGAATTATATCGTTTTCCCACTCACCGATTCATTTAAATTTAATATATATCAAACGCTTGAAAAACACTTACCACGATGCGAATTTTACTTTAAACAAATGTTTGTCGGAAACTGACAAAATAATTAGACCCTTAAAAGTAGGTAGGTACCTACGACTTGCTACGCTAATAAAATATTATTTTTCTTTGAAACCCATAATTATTAAATTCAGGTAGTAATGGATAAGTCCAGGTAGATAATGAGCGATCGATAATGAGCTCGTTCATATCTAAGTTATAAAATTCCTACTAAGAGAGGAAAATTTGAAACTTTTATATAATTTATTTTTAAAGTATGCAAAATAAATGGTGTTTAGCTTAAATATGCAATGTTGTTTAAAATGAGTAAAAATATGCATATTTATGTATTTATTCAGCATATATTCCGCTCTCTAGTTATTTTCGCCCTTATGGTACAAAAATATAGAAAAAAAATATAGACGAACGCCCAAAAAGTGCTTTAGTTTCGATAAATCCATAACTCACTGGCTACCAGGCAACTTTATTCGTAATAAAACTCTGCACTGCAAACTTTTGCAAGTAAATTTTTTTGATTGAAGTGGTGGAGCATGTAAATATGTAGATAAGAAAAACAAACAAATAAAAAAATCATCAATCAACGTTACAACATCCAAAACAACCAATATACTGATATCTATTCTGTAGAAACCAAACCAAACCCAAAAACAAACAAGAGAGATCAAAGAATTTCGTCTATAAAATACCCTGTGGATGCAACAATTTCTTCTTCTTTTCATATAGGCATGACTCATGTCTGTTTTTCAATGTGCTTCCAGTAAGTTGTCGTTCCATCGTTTTCATGGCCTTCCTACTGATCGTTTTTGGAGAACCGTCTATTGCCGTCTTTACTACTCTATTTGTTTTCATTCGGCTTATATGATCGTTTTATTCTATTCTTCTATTTCTTACCCAGTTCGTGATGTTCTCCACCTTGCATCTACCTACCTCTGTCCCATAGTGTCTTACCATCAATTTTCCTAAATGTTTTCACCTCTGCTGTTTCTAACATCCTTTTTGTGCTCTCTGTGTAGGTCTTGTTTCTGCCGCGTATGTCATTATTGGTCTGATGACTGTTTTGTAAATTCTGCCTTTCGTTTCCTTCCCGATATTTTTATTTCTCCATATTGTTTTATTTAGGCAACCTGCGGCTCTATTTGCTCTATTCACTTGATCTTCCACTTAGTTTCGACCTTTCCGTAGCTAGATAATGTGATGCCTAGATATTTAAACTCCATCACTTGTTCTATTATCTGACCTTCCAGCTCCAATTTACATCTTAGTAAATTTACTGTATTATGATACGATGTATATGATACGATGCGGACGATACGGTCATATTTGCAAGTGACATGGAAGATCTACAGTACATAATATAACATGTATACAATGCATGTGAAAGGTATAGACTGCAAGTGAATCTCAAGAAAACGAAATCAATGATATTCTCAAAAAAACCACAAAATGAAGATAACCTGATCATCAATAATACAACGATCGAAAGAGTCATATAAATATAAATATTTAGGAACGTGGCTAACCAAAGATGGAGATCAAACAAAAGAAATCAGATCTAGAATAGAAATGGCAAGAAACGCGTTCATAAAATTGAAGAACTTACTTTGCAACCGTAACCTTAATCTAGAGATCCGCACAAGAATGCTACATTGTTACGTTTTTTCTACTTTACTATACGGCATGAAAGCGTGGACAATAAAACAGTCTGAAATCAAAAAATTAAACTCCTTTAAGATGTGGTGCTACAGGAGAATCCACAGAATATCGTGGACTGAAAAAGTAACTAATATAGAGGTGTTACAAAGAATGAAGAAAGAATGTGAAGTTATAAAAACTGTTAAAATTAGAAAGATTCAATATCTGGGTCATATAATGAGGGGCGAGAAGTACGTATTACTTAGATTAATTATGCAAGAGAAGATAAAAGGGAAGAGAAACCCAGGACGACGCAAAATATCCTGGCTAAGAAATTTGAGAGAGTGGTTCGGTTGCAGCTCATTAGAATTATTCAGAAGCACGGCCAATAAAATTAAGATAGCGATGATGATTTCCAACCTCCGATAGGAGAAGGAACCTGAAGAAGAAGAAATTTACTGTTGTAACCATGCATTTTGCCTTTTTTGGGGAAATTAACATTGGCGGTTATATTAAATTGGTGCGGCATACGTTGTAAATCTAATTTTTATATGGGAGAAACCTCAAGACCACTAAGACTTCAGAACCTTTTCAATACGTTGTAACACAGATTTTTAATTAGAAAAAATATTTGAAAAATGGCAGAGGATTTTTTCCAAGAATCGCCATTTTGTTTATAATCAAAATTAATAGTTCGGATACATGTCATTTTTTGCTGCAAAGATCACAGCATATTATGTCAAAAACGGAAATCGAAATATCTAAACTGAGCTAAGACATCGTGAGTTAAATATAAAATTTCATTAAAAGTATAAAATCTAATTTTTTTCTTGTTTCTTGTTTATTTACATGTTTCGCCACCTCAATCAAAAAATTGTACTAGGAAAAGTTGTGCAGATTTGTATTCCGAACTTTTTGGTACCAAATTTGCTCGGTAACCAGCGAGTTATAGATCATAGTCATATTTTTCTAGGTTTGCCACTCGCCTATAATACATACATGTCAGCCAATGTGTGTGAAGTTTCCAACTGAATACTAAAATTAGTTATTTGCAATGAGTTATATACAAGGAAACGAGTCTATCTATGAAAGAGACTAAGTTTGTACGGACTACATACCTACGGTGTGTACTATATCAGTGTGGCTCGTGTTTTGATCCATTATTAAAATAATTATGCTTGGTTTACCTCTAATGAAGCTCTTGAAACGATAAATCATAGGGTAGATCTCATACAACTATTGCCAAAAATCGATACGAATGTTTTAAAGTATCTTTATTTATCAATTTGTTAAGGAGGCCGTCAAACTGTTCTTTAACTACAAATATAAAACAGCCTGAATTGATTAGATTGTGTCAATAAACAAGTTAACCAATCAAATCAAGTTTTTTTCGCCAATTTTTACAACTTAGTACGCATGGGTTATAAAAGTATTTTTTCTACGGCATTCTTTTTTTTTATTAAATAATATAAATTAACTGTCAGTTTTTTTTATTTATATATAGATGTTTGGAAAGACTCGGCAAGATACTATCACAGGGTTTACTCAGACTAAAAACTTTGTACATATATTTAGTTTCTAAAAACGTTTAAAAGTTTTAAAAGTATTTTTTTTTTTTAGAAAAATTAATAAAGTTTCCAGTAATTTTTGGCGATAATTCGTTATATCGCCAGTATAGTTATAACTGCGAGATATGTGTTGAAAATTTGATATTTTTGTACCTAGTATGTTAAGTTGTAAATGTTAAAAGATTTTCGATGTTCGAGTCGAAAAAGGACGAAACGATGGTTAGAGATCAAAACGACCAAACATTGCGGGGGATGAATCTTTTATTCGGGGGTGGTAACAATTTAATATTACTCAATGAAACTAATTGTAATAGGTTCAGTGTGTTAAATTTTAAAAGTTGAGATCTTCGAATGATACTCGTTTTTTATCATAATGCGGTTTATTTTTCTATACCTTAACCTTATCCTCATGTTAAATTCTTTATAATGTTTGAGTATCTCCCTATTGACCTACTTTCGCAACCTAACTTATTCCATATCTGCCGCTACTTTCTTTTGCTCTTATGATTAATTTTCAGACGGATGTGCCTTTAAATTACTTTTTTTGTTTTTTTTTTAATTGCCGTCTTGCCGGACTCCAGTAGAAGCCTAAGAAGGTATCCATTAAATTCTGACAGACAGCGGTGGGGGAAATCTTTTTTAGACAACCAATGTCACGGAGCGAGCCAACCTGGCATCTTCCAGCCGAATATGACACTAGGTCAGAAGATTCCAGGATAGTGCCGGATTAACCATGTTCTGGTAAAACCCTAACCACCGTTCCACAGTAGTGATCTTACCATCCAATATATAAAAAAAAATTCATATGTTAACCGACACCTTAAAATAAAAAGAACTATATTACAATAGGGAAACTTACAACTAACCATACCCATCACCGTAAATCATAAAAAAAGTTTAAGAACTGCCTATTACCAAAATAAAATATAAGAACGAAAGTATTTCCATGAGGCCATAAACTCATTTTCATACTTACCGGTTCTTGGCTCTCGAGAAAAAAGAAACAAGATTTCAAATCCCCGGTTCAATTTCTTCCTCCTCTGTCCTTCTGCTCCTTCTTCTTTATCACCACAGAGATCAGACAGTGCACTTCTCTCCATTCTCTCTCTCCTCTCATCATTATGTTAACCATGTTTCTCTCATCCTGCCTGAAACCCATTCGCCTCTCGAAGTCTGCCCACCTCTGGCAGTTGAAAAGATGGGCGGGAGTGGCCGGTACCCTACAAACAGTACATTCCGCCGAGGCAGATTTGCCTATTCTATTTGTGAAGGTGCTAAACCTTCCATGTCCGGTCAGGAAGTAGTCCAATTTTCTGAACTTACATTTCCACTACGGCCTCAGATCGGGAATGAGCTTCTTCGACCACCTTGCCTTTTCGCTATCATTTGCCCATTCTCTCTGCCACTCCTCTATCGTTATCTCTCTCTCTCTCTTCCTCATCTATATTTTCATCTATCCTCTTCGCATACACCCTCCCTCGCTCTTTATCGATCGCTATCACCGCCCCAATGACATACAGAGACTCGTTTGAGACCGTCCTGTAGGCTCTAGATACCCTGAGGAACATTCGCCTATGCGAAGTCTCCATCAGCTTGGCTTATTTCGTAGTGTTCAGCACTCTGCACCACACGGGGGCAGCGTAGGTCACCGACTGGAAAACTCCATTTAGCACCCTTCTTTTGGTGCTACCCAGGTCTACAATGTTCGGAAATAGCCGTACCAACGCCTCCAGACTTCGGTTCGCCTTATCTATCGTCTTTTGGACGTGTAGTCCGAACCTCAGTCCTTTATATGGCCAGTTAACCGATTTGACGAGTACAAACTCAGCCCCTTCCACTATAAAGCGAAGAGAGGATTTGTTCCAGCTACCTTTGAGAACTACCACCTCAGTTTTCTGACTAGCCTTCACTCGCCTGACTCGCCTTCACAACTATTGCGAATCATCGACATAAGCTACAATAGTGCATCCCCTTGGCATCTGTACCTCTCTCAGCATCCCATCCTACATGACATTCCACAGGGTGGGACCTAGCACGGAACACGAGTAGGAAAACGATCAGTAGGAAGACCACGAAAACGATGGAACAACAACTTACTGGAGACACATTGAAAAACAGACAGTCATGTCTACATAAAGAAGAAGAAGAATTTACCTTTTTTTCATTAGATGACAAACGGTAAAAATAAATGTTTTTGTTTCAGACAAAATTGTTTTTATGATGGTGAAAAATTAACTGCCCACAAATTAAAATTAAAAAATGTACAACAAACTTTACACTAATACATACAATTTTTCCAAACCAAGGAACAAACTTTCAACAACATCAAAAACCTTCCTGTTTTTGTTTATATTTCTGGTTATCAGTGTTGCCATGTGGATAAACATAATCCAAAAAATAAAACAGCTGATCAGGTTCAGTTGAGAGGAAAGTTTGAATGAAATAACAAGCTTGAATTGTGGTGAGGATCTATATGAGCAGCACTGATCACATGAACCTTTCTCTTATTCTAACTACAGTGATAGCCCCCGTTTCAAGATTTTTTTGCTAATAAGAACTTCTCTGTTTATCAAGAGTAATATACCATTAGATTCAGAAAACTGTTTAGAAAAATAAAATAGAATAAAAAAAACGAAAAAAAGTTTTTTCCAGGGGTACCTTGTCCCCGTAAACACTATATTTTTTACTTGTTCCTTAAAGTACATTCATTTTTGAATATCTAAACTGTTACCAACCCTTTAAATATTTATCTTTTTTATAAAACAATATTAACTTTCAATAATTTCACAATGATTCGAATTTTTTTAATTAATAATCCAGTAAAATAAGGCAAAAAAGGGGGCAAACCTCGGAATGAAAGATAATAAGCTGAAAATTTGCATACGTCTTTATTTTGATGGTATAAAACTTACCTCAAAAGTCTCATATAATCACGTGTCCGCGACTTAAGATATTAAAGGTTAAAGGTCACGAAAATGAGTTTTCTGCAAATATCTCGTTTCCCTTACACTTTATGACATTTAAGGTGGTAAGAAAAATTGTAGAATGGAAAATTCTCTTCAATTTTTGTCTCCAGTACTTTTATGTACCTTCAACCCTTCTTAAGATAGAGCGCAAAGAGTGGGGGACCGCTTACCTGTGTATACGGTAACGCGAAGTCAGCCAGTAGGATTCAATAAATAATAAGTTATATTATTATTATTCACTTAAAATACTATTATTATCATTAAATTTTTATTTATTATTTAATAAACTATATTTATAGATATTAATTATAAAATATATATTTTTTATCTTAAGAAGGGTTGAAGGTACATAAAAGTACTTGAGACAAAAATTGAAGAGAATTTTCCATTCTACAATTTTTCTTACCACCTTAAATGTCATAAAGTGTAAGGGAAACGAGATATTTGCAGAAAACTCATTTTCGTGACCTTTGACCTTAAATATCTTAAGTCGCGGACACGTGATTGTATGAGACTTTTGAGGTAAGTTTTATACCATCAAAATAAAGACGTATGCAAATTTTCAGCTTATTTTCTTTCATTCCGAGGTTGCATCCTTATTTTACCGGACTATAATACGATATTATTTTATGTATTTCATTTTAAATCTATTTTGTCGAATTTTTTGTACAGAACGCTGTATTAAATCTTAAATATCTACAATTTCTTATATTTTATAAGGTCAATACAGTATTTTTAGAATTTTTGGTGTAAAATACGATATTACAGATGCAAGCAATAATTGTTAGTAGACTTAGAGTACAGAAAAATAACATTTGAGACAAAATCTAAAAAATTATCGAAATAATGGAATCTCATATAAAATATCAAATGTGGCAACATTGTATTTTTGGAATTTTAATCCTTCAGAGTCTATTTTTGTATGAAAACTGTGTGACTACAAGAGATTTGTTGTTTTCGCTTGTCGATATACCTTTTGGTACATTTTGAGGTGATAATCGAATACAGTATGACCAAAATTATGATTTTGTGTTTTTCAGAATGTTATTTTTTTGTATAAATAATATACAATTGTTCGGATAAGTTCCTTCCTCTCTTAATTTTTGTTAAAACCCTTAAAATTAAAATGGAACTATTTTTTTACCATTCGCAGTTACAATTTCTCGACACGGCAATTAATGATACCAACTCAGCTAATTTAGAACTATTGTCTTTTAAAAGTGCCTCAAAATTGAATTTTGCATGAAAACATACACTATTTTTAGTATGGAATTGCGTCAAATGCCATTTTAAACTCGAAAATCAAAGTGTTTGTTATTTTCTAAATCGACAATTATTTAATAGTGGCAATTGTAGCGTGAATGATATTGTTAAATCAAGCAATACTAATTTTTGGACACGGTGTTTGACAATAACTGAAAAGTTGATCTGGAATCGACTTCGAAACAATTGCTAAACATAACGATGAATCTGTGCATTGTCCAAAATTTTACTTATTTCTCGTTGACGTCGAAACATGTAATGGAACAGGAGACAATCTCAAAAATGACTTGTTTTAAAGCTAATTTAAATATAAATTTACTTTGTACGCCAATGATTATGTGCCGAATTATTCCCAACACATGGTAAGACCAAAGTATACAAACGCATTCGTTAAAGAATCATTGTATATATATATTTTTTTTTTCATACAGCAACTCTTGTGTTGGAAAACATTTTTCTAATATCAAAAGCATTCTTCATATCAAGTCCCTACAAAATAAAAATCCATTCAACTTCTTTAACTCGTCTGAACAATTCGTTTTCTTGAGGTATGCAAAGGAGGCATCCGTGACCACCATGACTTCCTCATTCGACTCAAATGTCTACCCGGCGAGTGACTTTTTCAAGTTTGGAAACAAAAAAAGTTACCCGGGGCCACATCTGAAGAATACATTGGATGGGTCACCAGTTTGAAACCCAATTCGACGAATTCCGCTGTGTCAACGGTGGAGGTGTAAGCCGGTGCGTATTCATGGTGGAAGAGCAATTTTTCTTCGCAAAATGGGGTTGTTTTGGCAATTCAGCGTCTAATCGGTCAAATATGGGCAAAATTCGGCATAGTAGAGCCCTGTGACTACTTTGTTATTCTACTTCTTCTGCTTGCTTCTACTTTTCGGTCGATAGGACAGTCTTCGCCTTCTTCGGAGCACGTTCGCCGGGTGAAGTCCACTGTTTTTGATGTGCACCACTGGATCCATGTTTCGTCGACGGTCACGAAACCACGCAGAAACTCTTTCGGATTGCGCTCAAACAGCGTAAAATACTGCTCTGAAGTGGTCTCACGGTTGAATTTGTTGTCCGGAGTGAGCAAACGCGGCAACCATCGCGCCGAGACCTTTCTCATGCCCAAAATTTCAAGCAGGGAATGACCCACGCGGTCTTTTGACATACCTACTGTCTCCACTATCTGACGCACCTTCAATGGGCGGTCTGTTAATATGAGATCATGGATTTTACCTCGTTATCATTCGTGGTAGCGGGTTTCAGTGCACTTGCCCGTGGCTTATCAAAAACAGACCTCTGCCACGTTGAATCTCGTTCAACCAATTTTTGACGGTCGCCATCGAAGGAGAAGACTCACCGTACACAGCATCCAAGCGCTTTTTGATTTCGCTACTTGATTTCAAAAAAACAGGTATTGACGACAAGGACATTCGAATTGTGGCAAACCTATACTGGGGTCAAACAGCAAGAGCAAAAATTGGCAACGAACTCACTGAAAGTGTGCAGATCAAACGGGGTGTCCGTCAGGGGTGTATATTATCCCCACTCCTATTCAATATTTATTCCGAAGAAATATTTAACAAATGTATGGAAAATGCAAATGAGGGCATAAAAATAAAAGGCGAGTTAACGAACAATATAAGATATGCCGACGACACGGTGATCCTTGCCAGTACCATAGACGAATTACAGCAGGTAATGGAAAGAGTTTATTCAGTTAGTGAGGAATACGGCCTGAGCCTCAACTTTAAGAAGACAAAGTGGATGCTGATAAGCAGGAAGCAACAGCCTGCTCGACAGTTACGGATAAGTAACATACTAATTGACCATGTAGAATCTTATGTGTACCTTGGCACCAACGTAAATGCAAAATGGGAACAGGCCACAGAAATTAAGGCGAGAATAGAACGAGCTAGAGTAGCATTTAGCAATATGAAAAAGCTCCGCATAAGCAGGGATTTGTCTCTTCCCCTAAAACTACGTCTAGTTAAATGCTACATTTTTCCGATCTTACTGTATGGTGTGGAGGCCTGGACGCTGACGGAGACGCTCACGAGAAAACTAGAAGCATTCGAAATGTGGGTGTACCGACGCATTCTTCGTATATCCTGGACCGAACATGTCACCAACATAGAGGTAATACAAAGAATCGGAAAGGAGAAAGAAATCGTGAATACAATTAAACAAAGAAAGCTTGAATATCTAGGCCACATATTGAGAAACGATAAGTACCGTCTACTGCAATTGATTATCCAGGGAAAAATAGACAGTAAGCGAGGGCCAGGCAGGAGAAGACACTCGTGGCTCCAAAATCTGAGGAAGTGGTTCGGGCTCACATCGGTCGAACTATTCAGAAGCGCCGCAAACAAGATCAGAATTGCCATGTTAATAGCCAACGTTCGCAACGGACAGGGCACTTGACGAAGAAGAAGACTTGATTTCACTTCCAAAATCAAGAATCAAATCACCGACCGATATTGCTCTTTGTCTACGAGATTGTACTACAGTGAATAGTGAATTTCTCTTGCGATAGAGGCGCTATCGGGTTGTGAGACTAAGTACTTATGGGACCACCGTCGTATTATGGCACAAAACTTGTGATCAATTGTATATTTTGCTTCGTATGCCAGTGATTGTGTGGAAAAAACATTCTTCGGTTATTGTTTTATTATCTATTATTGTGAACAAAAATCAGTAGACAGAGTAAACAATATGTCGACTATATATTTCGTTTCGTATGCCAATAATTCAAGGAGGAAAAATTCTTTTGTTATCACAAGAAACCTTCACACCTTTTTTATATGTCTGTTTAGTGACATATTTCACTGGAGAGGCGAATATTATTATGTTGCTTCAACAGCTAAAATTTGTGTTGAAAAATATTACTCTGGTATTCGAATTCATTCGAGAGATATCCTCACCACTTAAGATATAATTAATCATTTAGGTTGAATCTTTGAACATATTGTTAAGAATCCGACAGATCCTTGAAATCATGTCTTGTCTGTCTCTGTAAGAAGAACCTTACAAATACTCACATCTCTCTAGTGTATTTTTAGTTGCCTATCTTACAGACGATGATCTGCTGAAAATCAAGTAAATTCCATGTCGTATGACAAGCTAAAAATTGGGTGGAGAAACATTGCTGACTTTAGGAGTCATTCCAGAGAAATTATGTCATTACAAGGAACTTAACTAATAGCTATATCTCTCTGGTATGTCTCTTTATTAGCGTATATGACTGGCAATAATCTGGAAATAAAGTGAACATTTTTTTTTTTAATTTCAGTCTACTTACGACTGTAAATATTGTGCGGAAAATCCTTTGTACAAATGGTACGAGGAAGGAGTTCCTTCTACGTTTCTTAGATTCTTTTAATTTCGTTTTAACCGATATTTTTACGCACCATGATTAAAAAAAAATAATTTTTGCGTTTGTCTTCAGTTCTACATTACTTTTTAAGATCTAAATTAAGATTTTTTTATATTATATTGTATAACCGTAGAATAAGTTTATTAAGAACATTGATTTTATATATATATTTCTACCCTGACTGTATTTTTTTTTTTCAATTGTAAATATACATTGCTTTTCTACTTACGACTTAAGTGCTTAGTTCATGACTGACAAGCCCAAAATTGACAATTTGCACTTTTAAGTAAGTAATAAAAACGTTTTTTACGTCAAGAAAAATCTGTGTTTTATTTTCCTATTATTTTCTTCTAATTTGGTGATCAAAACCTCAGAATCGATAATGGAAATAGTCAAAAGCTATAACTGTATCAAGACAGATAGTACAGAAAAGTAAAATTGAATGAGTAATATATTCTTTCTAAAGATTTGTCACAAAAAAATCTAGAAAATAACTTACCATCCACTGTGGCATATTCCTTGCCATTCTTAGACGAGTAGAAGGGTTGGAAATATTCATAGGTTTCCATTTTTCGTTTTTATTCTGCAGAACAAAAGATAAAAAACATTATTTATTTATTTAAAATATAAACCTTGTATAAATACATAAACTATTGATTATTTGTCACCAGACATTTTACACCGTTTTAAAAACTCTTAAAAAAATCGTGCCATATCACGGTAAGAAAGAGAAACTTACACTAAATTTAACAGTGTAAGAAACCTACTGCAAAGACTGTAACGATTTCGTGAACAAAACAAACCAAAAAGTCTTATAGTCCAGTTGTCTGAGATTTCACCTCTAAAACCAAACAAATAAGCTGAATTTTGACGAGAATGTCAATTTTAAGACCCCAAAGACGATGCAAAAAAGTTTGCCAATCCTACCCCACGGATTCCTCCTAAAACCCCTCCTCGTAGGGGTGGAGGCGGCGGAAAATGGATGTACTAAAGACCCGTTTACACGGGTAGAGTAATGATGCAAGTACTTGGTAGAGTAGAGTAACTCTACCCGTAAAAACGCTCAGCGCAGTAGAGTAGCAAGTAGAGTGCATAGTACGTGGTAGAGTAGAGTGACTAGCAACATGTGGCAAAGTAACTCTACTCTACTACCACAGCCAAAATATCCACTCGCCTGCGCACTCTACCCATGGAACGCGGTCAATTCTGGTAGAGTAGAGTAGGTAGGAGAGTGCATAGGGACGCTGTCATTCCGTCTGGAGTTGTGTTTTGTGTAAATAGTGAAAATGAAGTTCACCGAATATGAACTTTATTTCACTTTCACTTTAAAACTTGTAGAGATGTATGGCGAATACCAGTGTTTATGGAATTTAGGTAGTGTACACTACAGAAATAAAAGTATGAGGCAAGCTGCGGAGGATAAAATCGTCGAAAGAATGTCAAAAGGGGGCTTTGGAGTAAACGAGGTCAAGCAAAAAATTAAGAATATAAGGTGCACTTATAATCAAGAGTGTTTAAAAATACAAAATTCAGGTTTTTACTACTTGTTAATAAAAAATACAATAAGAAATAAAAAATGTATTCTTATCAAGATAAAAGAGCTGAGGCCCCGTGTGTATTCCTTCTTTTAAGCCACTCTCTCATCCACTCTTTTCTTTGTTACAAAGCGACCTCAGTTACAAATGCATTTGCAACAGTAGCTAAACAATTTTGAATCAATTTTCTTTTTCTTGAATTCATTTTGTACTAAACACTCCACAGTATTCTAGCATAAGTACTATACTTGTAACTCTCCTCGTGTGAACGGTATCAAGCCATTTTTGGTAGAGTAGCGAGTAGAGTCGACTATACTCACTACTCTACTCTCCTCACAACTCTACTCGTGTAAACAAGTCTTTAGAGTCTGTACGCCATAGAAAAAAATGTTTCAATTTAAAAATGTAGCTGAGATCATGTTGAACAAAAAAGTTTATAAGCACTTTTTGTGTAGAATGAAACAACGCTGAACCGTCTCTTGTCGTATTTACTACTCTATTTGTTGTCATTCGGCATTTCTTACCCAGTTCTTAATGTTCTCCACCTTGCATCTAAGTCGTATATATGTACTTCTAGCTCTGTCCCACAGTGTTTACTTTCTATTTTCATCTCTGCTGTTTCTATCATTCTTTTTGTCCTCTTTGTGTTTGGTCGTGTGTCATTATTGGTCTGCTTTATTCTTACTTGATCTACTTCTGTTTCGAGCTTTCCGTAGCTGGATAATGCGATGCCTAGATATTTAAACTCCGTCACTTGTTCTATTATCTGACCTTCCAGCTCTCATTTACATATTAGTAAATTTGATGTTGTACTTCCCTTGACCAGTCGTAGTTGAATTTCCATTGTTAGAGCATAATCTTCAAATCTATCTCATGAAATTTCGATTTTGAGTTTCGGCAACAAATATGGGGCATTTGAAATATGCCTTAAAAAGCCGGATTTAAACTTTCACATTAGAAACGATCTAAAACGTTTAAAACTACTTCGATTTTGCAAGTACGTTTTTCGAATCACACAATTTCAGTTACACATTCCACCCAATGCTGTCTTCTTGGAAGTATTTCCCAGTGACGTGGGTTATTTTCTAAAATAAAAGCAAAGAATATAGACGCTTATATATAGATCGCAAATGCTGGTCAACTTTGACCGATTGTATCTCAGGAACCACTGCTCGTAATTCAACTTTTGTTTTTGTTAAAAGAAGCATCTTGCAGAGTTTTTTCCAACGCGGTTTTCTGAATTTTTTTAAGCCAATAGTTACCGACATATTCTATTTGTTTACAAGCCAAAAAATTGTTTATAATCTTAAAACATTCCTGAGGCCGCCCAAATAATCCGATTTCAATTCCATAAAGTACATTAGATAGGTAAAGTTCTTTTTTATAATTAAAAAAATTGGCAAATTTCTACATGGTCTAGTTTTTGTTGTGCAAGATTTTTAAAAATTTCAATTTAAAAAAAAATAGTTTGCAAAATTATTATGTTATAAAAGTTTTCTAGGTGAATTATGAAGTTCCTAAGTGGTTGAAAATCGTTGAATAAGAAAAGTCTTATTTATTTCTCTTTTTTTTTTTGTATATATTGCTATTTTGCAGCAAGGGTAACAATAATTAAAATATTTTTAACCAGTCGTATCTTATAGAAAGAGACGGTCCTGCAAGTGACAACAGTAGTTCCGTAAAAATTTAGCATGCATACTTGCACAACACTTTACTCTGCTTTTCACTCACTAATTATACCAGTTCAAAAGGCTTTGTTCTTTTGAGCCTTCTCTCTAGGTTCGTATTGTCGAGGAGCTGGATAGCCTCGACGTTTACATGATGATGGAGTCGTTGTTCATGGCTCCCTGCAAATTTCTTGATTATCTGATTGACGTCTTCCATCTTGAGGTCCCGGTGAAGGTCGTTGTTCCTAACGTACCAAGGCGCATCTACGATGTTCCTCAGCACTTTATTCTGGAATATCTGGATTACTTTGATGTTACTAGGCTTGGCGCAACCCCAGAGTTGGCAGCCATAGGTCCATTCTGGTCTCAGTATTTGTTTATAGATTAGGAGTTTATTATTTATGGATAGAGAGGAATGTCTTCCCGTTAACCAATACATTTTCTTATAGCGGATGCCTAGTTCTTCTCTTTTCTTCTTCACGTGAGCTTTCCAGCGAAGTTTCGCATCAAGAGTGATCCCCAAGTACTTTGCTGATGTTGCAATAGGCACTTGGACATCATTTATTCTAATTTTAATATTATTAATTCTCTTATTGGTAAAATTTTTATGGACTGATTTATTCTCATTCAGCTTAATTTTCCATTTTTTGGTCCATTCATGGATTTTATTTATTGAATTTTGTAGTTTTTCTGTAGCTTCTTCGACAGTGTCACTTACCGCTAAGACAGCAGTGTCATCTGCAAAGGTAGCTATGGTGTCGTCTTCTAGTTCAGGTATATCACACGTGTATATTAGGTATAGGACTGGACCCAATACACTCCCTTGTGGAACATCTGCTTCAATATCCTTGAGATCAGTGTATGCATCTTCTTGTTTACCTCTAAAATGTCTGTTCGCTAGATATGATTGTAATATATTTGAATATTGTTTAGGCATGAATGATTTAAGTTTATGTATCAAACCCTTATGCCAGACTTTATCAAACGCCTGTGCCACATCTAGGAAGGTTGCAGAACAGACTTTTCTTTTCTCTAATGATCTTTCCATTATAGCAGTTATTCTATGCACCTGGTCAATTGTCGAATGCTTATTTCTAAATCCAAATTGATGATCTGGAATTATTTTCTTTTCTTCAATTATTGGTAGGATTCTTCGCAGGAGGAGTTTTTCAAACACCTTGGACATCACAGGTAGGAGTGATATTGGTCTATATGATGTCACCTCATTACGGGGTTTCCCAGGCTTTGGTATCATGATCACCTCAGCTATCTTCCATAAATCTGGAACATATTGTAGTCTAAAGGCAGCATTTATTAAATTTGTTAATTTTACGATAGCTTTTCTTGGTAGATTTTTCAATTTCAGAAAATAGCGATGATTGATAAATAAATAATTGTATGAAAGATTAAAAAACTGGTTTTGGCGAATGTTTTAAGTCCGAGGGGTCGACCCGGTTAGGCATTCCTACGCGTTTTTTGGCAAATAAGAAAGTAATTAGTACCGACAAGAAAATAAATAATATCAAAATAAAAGCCACATAATTCTATTACAAAAATCCAGATGCGGCCTTAGAATAAATTAGATTAGAGTTAGATTAGAATTAAATTAAATTAAAATAATAAATAATAATTGATATTGTAATAAAAAAGTTTAATTAATATAGGAAAATGAATAGAAGTGACAAACGAACAGGAAGCGAAATAGATACAGATGAAGAAACGAAACGCAAGAGAAGAGACCAGGATGAATATTTTAGAAGAAGTCAAATGACAAAGCGTACAGCTTTTAACTTGGGAAAACAAGTGAAAAGAAAAGTTTGATTATATAAGGATTAAAAATAGATACAAATGATGATAAGAAACTAAAAGAAAGCATGGAAACATTCATATCATAAGAGCTGCAAGCACAAATAAAACTGAGTAACGCAACAAAAATAGGAGAAACAGAAACTTTCAGGTAGGTACTAAAAAATAGGAAAAGTAAGTTGAAGTATCATAAAGATCGCATCTACATAAATAATGATCTGACATCAAAAGAAATACAGAAAGAAATAGTTAAAATAGCAAAGGAATAAAAAAATAAAGGAAAACAGACAAAAATAGGCTATAAGAAGTTGTTCGTGAATGGGAGAGAATGGGTATGGGAGGAAGAAAAACAACAACTAGAAAATACCAAAGAAAATTGCCAAAAAACTAGTAGGAGAAAAACAACCCGGAAAATATGGTACCGAAACGGCAAGGCAAAGGACCATGACCAAGGAAAATGGAACAATAAACACAAAAGAAAGTTAATAATCCAAGGACATAATAAAAATTGGGACTTGGAATGTGAGAGGTACTTATGAGCAGGGAGCTTTAAGAAACTTAGACCAAATATGGAAAATTATACAATAGATATCCTTGTCCTGCAAAGAAACGAAACAACTAGGAAATGAAATAATAAAAATAGGAAAGAGCACACTGTTCAAGAGTGGGGGACCACAAGATATTTTGGAGTGGGATTTATGGATGGTGTCGGAGAAAGTAAACAAAGCAGTTGTAGATTTTCAACCGATATCAGACAAAATATGTTACTTGAGAGTAAGAGGAAAGTATAGGAAGATAAGTATCATTAAGGTACATGCGCTCACTAAAGATAAAGATTTAGAAACCAAAACAGAGTTCTACTAAAAGCTAAGCACCCTAATAGGGAATATACAGAAATACGATATAAAGATAATCATTGGTGACATGAATGCGAAAGTCGGAAAAGAGAAAATATATAGAAGAATAACATAGGGACGAAGTTTACATAAGGAATCAAATGAAAACGGGAAAAAGTTAATAGAATTTGCTACAGAGAACAAAATGAAGAGAGCTAGCACAAGGTTTGATCACAAAGACATTTCATAAGGTAACATGGACTTCTCCCGATAAAAAAATAAAAAATTCAGATAGATCATGTCCTAATTAAAAGCAAACATGATAAGGGAATAATCAATTGCAAGAGTTACAGAGGGGCAGATACCAACAGCGACTATACACTAATAATATCAAAACTAAAAAAGAACTAGTTGAGATTTTTAAGGAAGATGGCGAAAGAAAGGATATTTCACTTGACACTAATAATTTGACAAAAGGGAGAAATGCTGAGACAATGGGATAGCGCTCTTATTTGTCCTATCTATAAAAAAAGGAGACAAAACGGAGTGCGAAAACTATAAAAAACGTTGTTTTTAGTAATTTTTAAATATTTTATTTTTTTTTTATTAATATTCCCGACCTATTTGAAATGGATGATAAGTCAATTATTATTGCTGAATTTATCACACAACTTTTTCTGCAAAAATTCGAACGCCACTTCTCGCATCTAATTGTAGTCGTTTTTTCACAGATCCACCCTGGTCAAATATACCAATATCGATTTCATTCATCTTTTCATTTATATAAAATTTTCTGATTCCATTCATCTGTTTATATAAAATTTTCTTTACTTGTCGATAGATTTAATAGCGCATAAATACGTTATATGTTTGATTCACTGTTCTATTATGTTATTTTTAGACATACACCTCTCTAACTATGTGATTTTAGTAAAAATAGGATTCGAAAATAATCTAAAGACATAAAACGTGGGCTAAATATTGAAATTGTCTCACACTTGGCGGTTAAAAATGCATATTACGCCATTTTCATACCGTGTATCCGATTAGTGAGTAGGTATATTAAACGAAAAATGTTCATTAAACAGTATTCCACCCATTTAGACATGCCTTTTGCATTTTAGAAGTCATTTCATCACTGAATTGAGGTCTTTTACGTTTTAATGGAGTTTATAGGACTTGGACGCACACCAAATCTTAATAAACAATATATTTCATATAAAAAGTATTTTATAGTTTTTACCTCCATTCGTTTTCATGGTTTGTAACATGCACTGTTAATAAGAAGATTAGATCTTGTTGAAAGTATCGGTACTTCCTTCAGAAAATTGTTTTGAGCAGCATGGATCAGTTTGTCTACAGTTTTGTTGTTGTTGCAATGACATGATTTCATTGAAAGACGTTTATATCTGGGTCATTAGGTGACATAACAGTCTGATTTTGAACCCAATTTTATTTAAAGCTTCATTAAACTCAATGTCATCAGGTAGAATGTGTTGTCAAATAAGAGTTGGTTTGCTACCAGGCCACGTTCTTGAAAATTAACAATTTTCAATGACTATTTTCTTTTATTGGGCATGGACAAGCAACAGCAGCTAAATTTTGCTTAGAATTCAAATATGTATAACCTGTTGTCGTCGAACATTTTATATGGAATTTTCAAGCAGATCTGAGATCTGCCCACAACTGTTAGGGTAAAAGCCCAAATAAATTATTTAATTTTTTATAGAAATACTAAAAGGATATTGTGAAAAAAGAGCTATTGACAATTAAAGCGTATTTTGTAAAAAATTGAGCAGTATATTTTGAAGGATAAATACTTATTATTTACATAGTGTAACTGTCACTGACAAATCTTAAAAATTTGTCAGAAAACTTATTCTGTTCAATCTCAAAAATGGCTCCACATGCTAGCAAACAACTAAAAGCAAGAATTGTAACGAAATTAGAAGATGGTTGGTCACTATCTGCCGTAGCGAACCATTTTAACGTAAGCAGAATAACAGTTTTTAATATTAATAAAAGATGGAGAGAACAAGAAACTCTCGAAAGAAAACAGGGTTCTGAAAGACCAAAAATATCTACCGCTCATTAAGACTGCAAGAATTATGTCACAGTTTTCGGGAAGAAAGACAACAACTTGGGGCAAGACTTAAAGCATCGCGTCTTAGGTACCGAACTGCATAAAAAAAACAAGCTCTTACACCATAACAGAGGCAATCAAGACTTATATTTGCTTTAAACCATCAGCTACAAAATCAAGATTTTTGACACAGGGTAATATTTATAGATGGGAAAATTTTTCAATCTTCTAAAAAGGGTAAAATTGGGATGTAAAGACCAGATAATAATAGATGTAATCCTCTAATAAGAGCTGTGGCACGGTATACGACGGGTTTGGGAAGAGCTCTCTGAAGAAGACAATTTCATAGTTTCTTTCACGCAGATGAACCGAAGACTACAAGCTGTTGTCTTTGTTTTATTCCTTAATAATAATGAAAATAACAACAACCCTATTTTATGTAAAAACTGTCATTTATATTCTCTTTATAAAATAAAGTAAATCAAAATTTAGACCTTAATAATTATTTCAATTTATAAATAAACATAATGTAATCAATTACTTGATGTTTGTTTGTTTATTTTATTATTTGTCTGTCATAATAAATATAATATAATGCCAGACCAATCAAATACACTGCTCAAAATGATCAAATCTTACTAAGAGTCGTATCAGTTTTTTTAGGAACCAGCATACCATTCTTCACGAAAGGTTGGTTAAAATTTCGGCAAATCTTTACCATAAGGAATTGTGAATTTAAATTGATTCAGTACTTCTGATGTTTGAGCCATAAACGGTGTCTTCTACCCGGACCGCTTTTTCTTTTATCTTTCTTCCATTATTAATTTAAAAATTCGTATTTTATACCCCAAATACTTAGTTTTTTAACAATTTTTAATATTTCTCTATTTATATCCATTCTTTTCAAAACGGTTTGTCAATATTGCATATACTTATGTATATTGAATTTAACGAAATTGTATCTAACACACCGGTTTCTTAAATATTTTATTGACAAAATATAAAAAAAATGGAATATACATCTAACAAGTGACCATTTCATTCAACGAAACATGTAGAATATTGACCGAATTTATAAAATCGACCCCTCTACCCATACTGTACCGGGCAGCTGGGTTCGTGTCACCAGAAGACTGTAGATCCGCCTCCCAATATGTAAAGAAATTCAGGCAAACTTTCGATGAAAGACACCAGTTATACAAGTTCAAGGAACCAATCGGTTTAAATCAAGAAAAATGTTTATTAGAAGCGTTATTGTCGAAACCCCCGAATTTTCCCCCTACACATAGCAACACACGGAATGGAACTGAAAACCTACTGAAATGGGGTATAAAGACAGATATCGACGACTCTGTGAATGTGGAGAAACAAAAAGTAGAACACGTTAGAGTATGCAGACTTTGTCTGTCAGAGTTACACCCATAATGATTTATGGCTCGCAAATACAAACGCAGTAAACGTAGCCCGATACTTTGTCGGATCCTGACTCGAAAAAGTAAGTAAGTGGTTTACGATCTTTTAAGCTCAGAAGAGAAGGATTTTGTGTTTTAAACAACGCAGAGGATCTAGTTAGAGTGGTTAGAGGTAAGCATAACAATATTATTGTTGATCGCATACAAGATGGCTTAAATATACTAACTATCCAGTGTTTAAGGTGATAGAGGGAATACACAAACGATTTCCAGGTTGCGACGAAACGACTCCTTTGAAATCTTAATATCTACCATAAGAAATACATAAGAGGAAATTATATAGTCCCTCTAGAAAGTATCCGGAATTTTATATTTTTCCTAATTTTAATAGATTTCCTTTTTGTAACATTTTAAGACAAAAGTAATGCATCAAGTAGGTTGTGCCGATAGTAGGTTATGGACAATATCGCATGACAACACCATCTGTCAAATATTGTTGTTTGTAAACAGACTTCATCATTTAACCCGGATCTATCCACTGCTGGATATAGGTCTCCCTCAGTCTTTTCCATGTATTTCTGTTTTGTGCTGTTTGCATCCAATTTTTGTCGATCCGTTTTATGTCATCAGACCATCTTGTTGGTGGACGACCTCTACATCGATGTGCTTCTTGTCTCGGTCTCCACTGTATTATTCGCTGTGTCCATCTGTTATCCGACATTCTAGCTGTGTCCCGCCCAGTTCCACTTAAGGGTCATAATTCTTTCTATGGCATCTGTCACTCCTGTTCTCCGTCTTATTTCCTTGTTCGTGATCCGATCCCTACGAGAAATGCCTAACATCGATCGTTCCATGGCTCTTTGGGTAACACAAATTTTATTTCTTACTTTCTTAATGTCTCCGCACCATATGTAAGTACTGGCAACACGCACTGATTAAAGACTTTTCTTTTAAGACACATAGACAGTTCTGATTTAAGAACATAGCTTAGCTTGCCGAATGCCACCCAAGTGAGTCCTATGCGGCGGCTTAGTTCGCACGTTTGATTATCTCTTCCTATGCGTATCTCATGTCCTAAGTACTTATATGAGGTGGTTTCTTCAATATACATGCCATTTACTGAAATCTTTTCGCTTAACACAAGATTTGTCATGATTTGTGTTTTTGTGTGGTTGATTTTTAATCCTACTTGTAGGGAGGCTAGGTATAGTTTCTCCAGTTGCGATACTGCATCATCGATTCTGTCAGCAAAAAGGACAATATCGTCAGCAAACCTCAAATGACTAAGCATTGACATTCTCCATTGACATTAATTCCTTTTTCACTCAGATTTGCGTTCTTAAACATATGCTCTAATAATGTTGTAAACAATTTTGGCGAAATTGTGTCTCCCTGTCGCACTCCCCGTTTTATTTTAAATACGTTGGTCTTTTTATCTGCCAGTTTCACACTTGCTGTCCCATTTTGATAGATGTATTTTATCATGTTTATATAGCGATGATCTATACGGCACTCTGTTAAGGCTTTTAACATCTTTTGATGACTTATTGTGTCGAAAGCTTTTTCGTAGTCAACAAATATCATGACTAATGGCTTGTTGTATTCAACACTCTTTTCTATTAAGTTCTTAATTACTTGTAAATGATCATTCGTGCCATATCCTGCTCTTAAACCTACCCATCTGTCAAATATTGTTGTTTGTAAACAGACTTAAGATTTGTGAAATAATGTCACAAGTAGAAAAAAGGAAAGTGGTGGAATATTTGTATAGAAAGGGTGTCCGAAACGTTAAAAAATTAGTGCAATTGACTGAACTCGCAAGAAGGGCAGTGTATGAGACAATAAAGAGGATAAAAAATGTAATAGATATGAGACAGACCAGTTTCGGGTAGACCGCGTAAGATTCGCGGAAACACTTTAATTGCTTTCCTACAAGGACTCCTCTGCAAAGGTAACGAAGAATAGATTTTTGTCAACGTTTTCGAGAAGATAACTTTAATAATGTCTTTATATCTGATGAAACTTGTTTCCAGCTTGGTGCCAAGCATCTAAAAGTCCTATCAAGAGAAAATGTAACCGTTCAAATTTCCAAATTTCCCACTAAAATAATGGTTTGGGGAGAAATATCTCAGCGTGGTGCTAGACCTCTCTGCATAGTTAATGGTACTGTTGATAGTGCGAAATATTGTGACATCCTAAATGGTTCTCTTTTTGAAAGGTATCATGTTTTATATCCAGTTTTTAGTAAGATAATGCAAGATGCCATACTTCTAATTATACTCAAGCTTGGATGCAAGAACACGAATTGGCAACAATTCCGTGGCCAGCGGCATCTCCAGATCTTAGCCCCATTGAAAACATATGGTGACTAATGAAGATTGAAGTGGAACGAGCAGCGCCACGAGATAAAGAACAGCACCATTACCGAAAATTATGGCCTTGACCTAGTTTCGGGTGTACCTGGACGTGTACTTAAGTGTTTAGATTTAAATGGAGATTGTATAAGTAAATGAGATGAATTATTTGTTGCAATTTTATATGTCAAATGATAGAAATAAATACCGTAAAATTAAAATTCTGCTTTTTTTTTCCGAATACTTTCTAGACGGACTATAGATATAGGTAATAAAAAAATGAAAATTTACCGAGTTGCTAAAGAAGAATAGCGAATTTAAACTAAATTTTAAACTAATAAATTCATAATTCCAAAAAGTTTATTCATCAGTTATAACTATTTACTTAATTGTTCAAAATCATATCCACCAACGGCCATACAATTATAAAGTCGCTGTTCGAAATTACCAAGAACATTTTGGAGCCTTTTAGGCGTTGCTACACTACATTCATGCACTATTCGTTATCTGAGTTCTTCCAAAGGATTGAAAGCGACTTCTACGGTATACAAAAATAAATATGGAGATTCATAAGAAATCAACGGAAAGAAATAGCAGAATTGAAGAAATACAATAACATACCAGCAAACGAACGGGAAAGATACCTGACGGAACTGTTTAAAGGAAAGGAAAATAATAATCAACACAATAACGTACCTGAATTAAGACATAAAATAGAAATCAGTTTTCAGGAAGTAGAGATAGCGATAAATTCACTCAAAAATAGGAAGTCACCAGGACCAGACGGAATAACCAACGAGCTTCTGAAACACAGAGGAGAAAGTATAACCCTAGAAATGACAAAACTTATACAAAAACTAATATTGCACTGCAAGATATCAGACGCATGGAGAAACAGCATAATGATACTAATGTTCAAGAAAGGAGATAAAGAAGACCCCAACAATTATAGAGGTATAAATCTACTGAACACCGCACTTAAGCTTACCACAAAAGTCCCAACCAACAAAATCAATAAACTAACAACTTTATCAGATGAACAACAACAATTCAGATCCGGAAGATCCTGCGTAGACGCCGTATTTGTACTAAGAAAAGTCACAGAAAAGGTTACAATAAACCAGCATATCTATGTTTTATAGACCTGACAAAGGCTTTCTATCGCATCCAAGTCAAAGACGTCTTACACCTACTGTGTAAAAGAAACATACCAATCAATATTATACAAACCATCGAAAACATGCATCGAATCAAATACAGGCAAAGATAAATGGAAAACTAACACAGTGTATACCAGTACAAAGCGGAGTCAGACAGGGTGACTCGTTAAGCCCACTTCTCTTTATAACATATAATAATGGACGAAATAATACAAGCAGTACGTATAGCATGGTTACAGAATGGGGAAGAAAGAAATCCAAATATTTTGTTATGCAGACGACGCAGCAATAATCGCCGAGACAGAAGACGAGCTCCAAAAATTAACACACATCTTCAATACAAAAGCCAAGAAATACAATATGATAATATCAGCAGAAAAAACCAAATGTATGACAACATCTAAATACCCACTATGATGTAAAATCGAAATTGATGGGAAAATAATAGAGCAGGAAGCAAGGTTTAGATATCTGGGAATAGATATAACTAGTTACGGACATGTTGAAGAAGAAGAACGACAACAATACTAAAAGCAATTAAAGCGGTGGGATCTCTTAATGACACAATCTGGAAGAACAAACACCTAAGATAAGACACAAAAACAAGAATCTCTAAAGCAGCAATTAGACCTATATTAACATACACGGCGGAGACAAGACCTGACACATCTAAAACGAGACGACTACTAGAAACAACAAAGATGAAAATACTCCGACGAATATCAGGGAAAAGTCTGTTCGATAGGGAGAGAAGCGAAAACATAAGAAGATCATGCAATATAGAAGACATAAATGGATGGGTAACAAAACAGAAACATGAGTGGAACTAACACATTAGTAGAATGGCAGAGGATAGGATAGTTGAGTAGTATATAATTGATGCACTTAGTTTAATCGACGTATGGTTTAATTATATTAGATATTGGCATATTGAGCCATTATTTGAGTGTATAGGACTTAAGTAGTTTCTTAATTTTTTGAGTATCCTTTCGGCAAATTGTATCACTCCATGTATTTATCTATGACTTGAACCTTCGATTAATACATATTTGACAATTCCAATTACTCGTCAGATAAAAGAATTACTTCGTTTTCTTCACCCAACTTATTTCCTGTATTGTCGAATAGGAGAATATATTCGTAAGATCCCTAGGATATTTTAATAATATCATTTCGATTTCAACAGTTGTACAGTTTACACATGGTGCTCTGTCAAGCATAACCTTTCTACTTCCTTGTTTTTTTAACATGCTTCCTAAAGTTAAATTTAAAATCATTCAAATTTTTGTAAATGATTCTGAATTTGTATTATTAGTCTGCTTATGTCATAAGTCATCAAGTGTTCGGCAATTCCCAACGGTAAAAACGTTTGAACAACGACAAAGTGTTTTATTAATCCCAGACTGATAAACCAAGGAAATTCACACAAAAATAGCAAACATATAATATATATATATATATATATATATATATATATATATATATATATTGATATGTTTCTTCTTTCTCAACCAAAGAAAAATAAATAAAAAAATCCATCGACATAAAATTTTAAGATATCAATATAAACAAATTGTATATAGTAATTTAAGATAAGATTTAGTGTAGATAAGAATAGAAATTTGTTGGGCAAACGACCTTTTTCCGTTTCAAACAAAATTATCAACAAACCTTTGTTTAGAATTAGAAGACATTTTACCTGTAAGTTAATCTTTTCATTGTTTGTATAATCGAGTATTAAATGACCATATTCTAATCTTTTGAAATATGTATAAATTGTGTATTGACAAAACCAATTTTAAAGTAAGCTATTTAGTTTTTCTCTGAAACCGAAATTAGGCTTTTCCAAAATCATGGTAAACACAATTTGAGCTTTTGATTGGACGGTTGTTTTTAAATGGGAATTTGTGAGCCGATCATGAGAACCGGAGAAGTCAGTTATAATTTGGTCATCGAAGGAAACAGTCGTTTGTGTCAAGATAGGGTGTGGTTCGTGAGTTGGATACCGGCATTGTGTAAAAGAATTGAATAGTTTTGCAGAAGGAGATAGCAAGTAGATTTAAAGAGATCCTTGTATCTACCGTTGGCAATTTGTGAAGATTTGTGAAAGTAGTTTTACTGCATTTTACTGCAAAGTTGACAAAAGGAGGTACTTGTGTCATTAATAAGTAGTTGAGTTTTTGGAGAAGTGCATCAGGTGTTTTTGGTTAGTGCATCAGGTTTGCAGAGACGTTAGGAAGCAGCCTAGGTGCCAAAATGGAGAGATCACATCGTTGAGGAGACTGGATTTTTCTGGGTATGTTCCAACATACAACTCAATAAGAAAATAAGTTGTGTTTTGTACAATTGAATTTTATATCTGTGAAGGATCGGTTTGACATCATGGTCATTAGCATTCAAATTTAAGAACTGAGGTTTTGTTAGGCTAATCAAAAGTTTAAAGTTTTGTTGTTTCTTGTTTCAAGTAAAGAAAAATTTAAGTAAAATTGGTTTTCACTTAATATAAATGTATGTAGATTTAAAATCTTATTATTATAAAAATTTGATTTATTTTCTTGTATGCTGATTGATAAGATAACGACAGAATTTGATAAGTGTTTTATTCGTTCATATAAAATAAAGAAACGTAAATTTTGTAATATAATATTTTTTTTATTCTTATCCTTTCTTCTCTCTCCCGATAAAAGACAACTAGGAAATCTTTGAATCCGTCGAACACAGGTAATATAAGGAGTTTATTTTACTTTTGATAACAAATAAGTTATATTTTTTTATTGGCTCAATAAACTAAGATTAGTCAAAATAAACAACCATAACAATATATATATATATATATATATATATATATATATATATATATATATATATATATATATATAAATATATATATATATATAAATATATATATATATATAAATATATATATATATATATAAATATATATATATATATATATATATATATATATATATATATAAATATATATATATATAAATATATATATATATATATATATATATATAAATATATATATATATAAATATATATATATATATATATAAATATATATATATATATATATATATATATATATATAAATATATATATATAAATATATATATATATATATATATATATATATATATATATATATAGAGAGAGAGAGAGAGAGAGAGAGAGATTTAAAACGGAAAGCCGCTGCATTTGGTATAATGAAAACGAAATATATGGAGTGCACAAAGTCGAATAAACATAAAAAATTGAAAGTAGATAACCATACCTACGAATATTCCTCCACCTTTCCCACCTAGGCTCAATAATAAATGACAGCAACAACGTCATTCAACAAATAAAAGCACGGATTCTTAGCGGTAATACGTGCTTTTATGCATACAAAGAATTAATGAAAAGTAAAATACTGAATCGTGAGTCTAAGCTTAGAATCTATAAAACAGTAATTAGACCAGTGGTCACATATGGATGTGAAACGTGGACACTCTCAACCACTGATGGAAATCAATTAAGAATATTTGTGCGCAAAATATTGAGAAAGATATTTGGAACAACCCATTGTAGTAATGATTACCTATTGTATCCATTGTACCAACCCATTACATTTGTAAAGTCACAAAGACTAAACTGGCTTAGCCACTTAGAAAGAATTCCAGATAATATAATAGTCAAAGTAATCCAGAGACCCCAAGGAAATAGGGCAAGAGGAAGGCCCCCAAATGGTGGATAGACGATGTAGAGGAAGATTTTAAAACCATGAACATCAGGGAGTGACGAAGGAAAGTATCCGAGAAGGTAGAATGGAGAAACGTTGTTAAGTTTGCCAGGACCCACAAAGGGTTTTAGCCCAATTAGAAGAAGAAGAAAAATATATAAACATAAAAGGAGAAGGATAAATACCTACTACAATGAACGCCCAAACGATATCTACAATTATTATAAACAAAAATACTAATTAACAATTGAATCTAAACAATGTGATTTCTAAAAGCAGGAACGGCATTGAAAAACAGAGGTAGAAACGGATAAACTGCTCAAACCTAACAAAAATCAAAGAAAACGATAAAGTCGTAATGTAAATGTGAATTAAGAAACCGAAAAAGCAACCAGTTTTGTAGTCTATAATAGAAGATCGAATGAAAAGAAATATTTTAAAGCTTCAAGTAAGTCATGGTAAAATTTTTGGCGAATTTTTTAATAATTTCGAATTTTCTAGTCGTATTTAATAACGATTATGATGAATTTAAATACTGTCATGCACTTTTTAATTATATTTTGAACTAAAATCATGCACCATTCCACTAGCTGTTGACTTCCATCTTCACCTGCCAACATTCTCCAATAAACAATCTGTCAGGTCTAAAAATAGCTTGTACTTACACTCATGATGGTAGGTTTTGCAGAAAAACTCGCGAACTGTCATGCACACAGGGCCAAGATCCGAGAACTGATCGCAAGCGGCTAACTCGTCTATTCTAATATTAGGTAAGACGCCTTGATCACTTGCCAAATGTTGAATATAAATACGACAAGAAATTCTCGGATACTTTTAATTTGGGAATCGCCCGAGTATCGCTACAGCTTCCCGTCAACGGTTGTTCGGAAACTAGAACGAAGTGACTAATATTGTTTTAGGTTTACGATTGTTGCAATTTTACGAGGACGCACATTTTTTGCGGTTTTCCGGGTTAAGTTTTTCTGTAAGCCAAGAATATGCTCACAGAATGGAAATCAAGCAGTCTGGAATAGCACTATATTGAAGATGATAAATGTCATCTTGCTGAAACGTCGTCAATTTCTGAAATAACGTGTTTTGACTCAAAGCGCAATAATTCTAAGAAAATTTTATATAATATTTTCAAATCTTCTTCTTCTTCTTCTTCTTCTTCTTCTTCTTCTTCTTCGGCTTTTCCCATTATGAGTTTGCCGTTTTCGTCCTCCACGGCACTCTATTCTCCCAGTCACCTTCTCTGAAGTCTCTATCTATCATAGCATTTCCGACGTATGTTTTTCATCTTGTAGCAGGTCTTCCTCTCCGTCTTCTTCTCGGCGGGTCCCAGTTTAATATTCTTTTCGGCCATCTGTGCTCTGGCATTCTTTGTACATGTCCATACCACTGCGGGGTTCTGTTTTTTAACTTTTTTGTAATTGAGCACTTTACTTCCATTCTGTTCCATATTTCCTCCGTTCTTATTCTATCCGCTCTTGTGATTTGTAGACATCTTCTCATAAAGTCCAGTTCAACTGTTCTTATTTTATTTCGTATTGTTGTTGTCATTGGCCATACTTCCGCTCCATATAGGGTAATATTCATCACTATGCTTTGAAAGATCCTGTTTTTGTTTTCTTTGGTTAGAGTGTTGTTCCATATCACTCCATGAAGTGCTCTTGTGGCTTGTTTTCCCCGTGCTATTTTCATTTCTATATCTTTCGTACAAGTACCATCTCAGCTAATCATTGACCCTAAATACTTAAAAGCCTTACAACTCTTAATAGTCTCTTCTTCTAAACTTAAGTTTAAATCTGCAACCTCGGGTCCAATACATAAGTATTCGGTCTTGCACATATTTATCTTGAGTCCCCAAAGTTCATATTCTTCCTTTAATTTCCTTATCATATATTCCATATCCTCCCTGCCTTGTGCAAAAATGACTTGATCATGTGCGAAAAGTAGTGAATGTAATATATTCTCTTGTACTGGTATGCCCATTGTTCCGCATTTTCTATACCATCTTTTCAAAGCCTGATCTATATATATGTTAAAAAGTGTAGGTGTGAGACCACATCCTTGTGTGAGGCCTTTTGTTGCGGTGATTGTGTTTGTTATTTCATTACCTAACTTTATTTGCACTTGATTTTCTTTATACAGTCTTTGTGTTATATTCACCCATTTCTCTCTAACGCGCATTCTTCTCATTACTTCCCATAGTTGTTTCCTGAGCACGCTATCGTATGCTTTGGTAAGTCGATAAAGGTCATATATGTTTCAATGTTTTTTTCTTTGTTCTTTTCAATCACCTGTCTCATAATGAATATATTATCTAAACATGATCTAGCTTTTCGGAATCCGGCTTGTTCTTCGCTATAATGGTCCATGTGTTGTTCTAGTTTTTCTTTTATAACTGATGAAAAGATTCTTGCTATTGAAGGCATTACACTGATCCCCCTGTAGTTATTTGGTGACCTTTTGTCACTTTTTTTGAAAATGGAGGACATGTATGATAAATTCCACTCATCGGGAATCTTCTCTCCTTCTTCGATTTTATTGAACAACATTCGTATAAAGGATACTATCCTTGCGCTTCCATATTTCAGCAGTTCCATTTTTATGTTCCCTGGTTCTGGTGCTTTATTGTTTTTGGATTTCTTTAGTGCTTTATTTATATCTTCCTCTGTGATTTCTGCTTCCTCAGTTATTATTGTCACAGGGTCGTATGAGATATACTCCGGCCTATTCTCCTGCAATAATTTTGTGTAATGCTTTGTCCACTCATGTCCACTTTGTCCTATTTTCAAATCTAACCTTATTAATGTCTTTAAGTGTTGGAATTTGTTTGAGTGGACTGATGAATAAGAATCGCGTAAATTTTCCAGTTTTTACAATATATCAACATGTTATAATTATTTTTTTTTTTGCTATTTACGATGCGAATTGTTGCAGATATCAAATTACTAGATATTTCTTAATAAAATCAGTGATTATGATAATTTAATTCCAATAATTATATTGCCTGTGATAGTTATAGTTTTGAAGCGACGCTTCTATACTGGCGTTGTATTACTTTTTTCTCTATAGTAAAATGCTGAGGCGTGCGGCACAGAACTAGCGGCACAAGATGGCGTCGTCACGGGTAGCGTCACAAAATAGCGGTTACAATTACAATTAAATTTGGAGATAACATATTCCACGGCACTATAGAGAATTTCACTTGAAGAAAATTTGCGTCTGATTCACTCCACTCATCTTTTCCACCACGCGCCCTGACATCCAATGTTTAATGGACACTGAATTTCACTGCTGATTTATGACTACACACTCTTGATTGGTTATTTAAAAATTTTCCATCTACATTGATGTTGATACCCTTTTCGTTTCAATCTATTGTTTTACAAGCGTTTTCTAGCCAAGTTGTAAAATAATTTAGGAGACATGTTGTCTCCTTGCCGAACGCCTCTTTCAATACGAAAGGTCCCAATATCTTCATTAAGTCTTACAAAGGCTGTAGCATGCTGATAGATGTATTTGATGGGGGATATGTATCGGTGATCTATTCTACAGAGCTTGGAGCATTTCACTTTGATTGACCGTATCAAATGCTTTTTCAAGGTCGACAAAGACAAGTATCAGGGGTCTATTATATTCAATGGTTTTTTGGGTTTTTACCTTAAATTTGCAGATGATATCGTTCTTATTGCAGACAGCTTTGATCAGGCACAGATAATGCTCCAAGAACTCCATACTGTCACCAAAAGAGTTGGTCTTAAAATAAATTTTTCAAAAACACAATTTATGACAAATTTAGTCCACAACAAAAACATCTCAGTAGAAGACAAAGATTTTGAGCCAGTTGACTCCTATAAATACTTGGGCCATGAGATCAAAATAAGTCGAGACAACCAAACAATTGAGCTGAAAAGAAGAATAAACCTCGCTTGGGCTGCATTTGGAAAGATGAAGGATATTTTTAGGTCTAAGATTCCAGTGTGTCTGAAAAGAAAAGTATTTAATCAGTGTATTTTGCCAGTGATGACCTACGGCGCAGAAACCCTAACACTCACAAGAACAACAGTGAGTAAACTACAAGTTGCGGAAAGGGCAATGGAGAGAATAATGTTAGGGATTTCTCTACGTGATGGAATACCCATGCTACTATACGCAAAAGATCAGGAGTAGCAGAAGTTATTGATAGGACAACACTAAAGTGGAACTGGGCAGGTCATATAGCAAGATCAGTTGATGACCGGTGGACAAAAAGAATTTTGTAATGGAGACCCCGAATACAAGCTAACACAAAAAGAGATCGACCCCCAAAGAGATGGACAGATGACATAAAAAGAGTTACTACAAATTGGATCCAGATGGCGCAAAATCGGACTAACTGGAAAAGCATGCGAGAGGCCTACGTTCAGCAGTGGACGTTAGAGGCTAGTTGATGATGATGATGACTCTTGATTGAATCGATCTTCATTTCTTCTTCTTCTAAAGGTGCTTATATTCTAGTGATGTTGACGACCACATTGGCCATCTTATTATATTCACAGCAGCTCGAAATATATCAGTTGACGTTAGAACAGTCCATTTCCTAAGATTGGCCAACCGGGATATACGTCTACGTCCAGGGCCTCTCTTGGCTCTCTTTTCTTCTATCATTTTTAATTATTATTAAAACACTTTTGACCACTTAAAACTTTGCTTTTTTTGCATTTAGTCCGGTGGTTTTCTATTCATTAGTTTCCATCGATTCTTGGCAGCTTTTTTTTTATTGTGGCCTCTCTTCCTATTACGGGCTTTAAGTTTTGCTCTAGCAAGATAGTGATGTAAGATGCAAGATAGATACTCTGATGTAAGCCTTCCTTAGATATGTCTCTTCATTTCTGTTTGTTGTTTTTTGCATCCATTCGTGACCAGCCATTCGCTTGATGTCATCATCTGGTTTGAGGTCTGCCTCTACTTCTGTTGTTTGCTCTTGGTCTCCCTTTAATAATTCGCTTCGTCGAACGGTTTTCTTCCATTCTTCCTATGTGTCCTGTCCAGTTCCATTTTAACGTGGCAATCTTTTGGATTACATCTGTAACTTTTGTTGGTCTTTTTATTTTTTTCATTGGACTTGCGATCGGTGAACTTAATGTTGAGCATTCTCCGTTTCATAGCTTTCTGAGTCACTTGGAGTTTGTGGACTATGTTGTTGTAAAAGCCCATGTTTTAGTTCCAAATGTCAGTACCTGTAGCACATACCTATCGAAAGTTTTTGCCTTTAAAGTATTTGGTAAGTTTGATCTAAATAATGTTTGTAATCTTCCGAATGCTGCCCATGTAGCATTCTTCCCAAGGAACATCTTCTATTTGAGTCAGCCTTTAAGTTGAGCTTTGTTAATTCAATTTTTTGTCCTGAGTATATATGACTCAACCTTTTCTATATTGTTATTGTCCAGAGCTATATCCTCAGTTATATCTAGTGATTCATTTGTTAGATATTTAGTTTTTGCTAGATTTATTTTTAGTAGGTATTTAGTAAAAAATAAAATAAATCGTACACTCAGTACGTCTAAGAAAAATATGGACTATCAAAAGTACATAGTTAACTTGGTTTTTTGTTTAATCGTCTGGAGATTACCATGTAGCTTTGTGAATATTTTTATAGAGAAAATGCGTATTTACTACCATCACCAATAGGTGGAGAACTAAACTAAACATTCATATTTTTTATATATGCAATTTTATAACATAATTTCATTGTTAGCCATTTCTAAGAATACCTATCATTATTTATAATCAAATAATTTTGCTTAATTGCATTTCTAAAAACACCCCGTATAAGTATTTCTATAATACATGCTATAATATAATATTTATTATCTTTCTAAATACCGGTACGCGAAATATTAGTCACGTTCATAAAAACAATAACATCAATTCTTGTCAAGCCACTCTTTTTTGTTTATTATTGTGAATTATTTGTAGACGTTTTTAGAAGGGTATACTTCCACCTACACCACCTTTTCATAAACTTCATAAACGATCGTAGTTTTAATGTCTGATTGTGACAGTTTTTGGTAATATTGGATATTTTCAAGTGAAAATTGTTTACCTACTTGTATTTTTACTATTAAGAACGAGAAACGTAAATACTTAATTAATTTTTTTGATAATTAATATCCTAGCAAGAGCTCTTAGCACTGAACATAAGTGGGAGTTAAGCGTTTTGTGAGGACCAGATTACCAGATATCAAGAACCATCTCTATATAATGACGCTTGATGTGGTCGTTCCTTAAAGGTTATTAACGCATTCCTTCATCATCGTACTGGCTTTACAACTCTGTGTGGGTCATATGTAGCGTTTTTAGGAATTTTTCTCTAGTCGTCTCTATCCATCACCTTCCTCCACCAGGCACGTATTCCCATATTTCTCATGTCTTCATCGATGTTATCAAGGAACCTTGTTCTGGGTTTTCCTCTTCTTTTCTAAGCAATGGGTCTATCAAGGAGCGTTTTTCTAGCTTGATCATTTTGTTCCATCCGTATTACATTCGCTACCCACCTCAGACGTCCTGTCATAATATATTTTACGATATCTGGATCCCCGTATATTCTATTAAGTTCCAAGTTATGTCGTCTTCACACTCCGTTGTCATTCACCGCTACATAGATTCGCTTTAATACTTTTCTTTCGAAACCTATCATGTTTTCATTATTTTTTGCTATAGTCCAGGTCTCTAAACCATATATTGGGACTGGGCGTATTATTTTTTTGTAGAGTTTTACATTTGTATTTCTCGATATAATTTTAAGAAGATTGAGCCCAAAATGGCCACTGTGGGCCGTGTAAATTCTGCGGTAGTGTTATTTGCAGTGTTGACGAGCGCTCGCAGGTATACAAATTCGTTAACTGCTTCGATGACGTCGTTGTCTATAACAAGTTAGTGCCCGTAGGATTTGTGGTTGCGTGCTTATTTTCATGTGCTTCATTTTGTTGGTATTTATTATTAAATCCATTTTTGTAACTGATTCTTTTAGTGCTACATGCCTCTCTTACAGCGTTTTCCGTTCTTCCAAAAATATTGATATCATCAACATAGGCAAGGATTTACATGATTTTTTATATATTGAACCGGTGGTTATGATTTGTGACATAAGTATTACTTTTTCCAGAGCCAGATTGAACAGTATACAGGAGAGAGGGTCTTCTGTCGCAGCCTGTTACTGTTTTAAAAGGTTGAGACAATTCCCCCTGGATTCATACTCTACATTTAACTTTTTCTAGTTAGTACCTATTGTTAAATTTACCAACTGATTTGGTCCTCCAAGCTCTTTCATTGCTCTAAACATATCTTTTCTATTAACTTTCGTATATAATGCTCTGAATTCTTTCTCTCTGCTAAGGTTTTTCTATTATTCTATTTAAGTTCCTTATTTAAATGGTTTCTTTTTTCCCTGTATGTATTCTCTTTTCTTCTCTTCTCTTGTCTGGTAATTCTCTACAGCTCTACTCGTTCGTTGGATAAGCATTTTTCTGTAGACTTCATTTTTTTTTTTGTTGGAGTCTTGTCATTCATCGTCAAACTCTGGTCCAGTAGGAGCCTATATCTTTCTGGCCTTCTTCATTTACATTTTGATTCCTTAGCTCGTTGGTGCTGTTTTACGAGTACCTACCATTCTGCAATTGTTGCATTTCTCAGCTTTTACACATTCCATTTCTTTCTGTCCATTGTATTTTCTTTGCTGATGTTTGAAATTCTATCCCTTAATATTGAAATCACTAGGCAATGATTTGAGTCTATGCTTATGCTTCTATAACTTCTGCAGTTCGTTACAGTCTATTCCATGTCTTAAATATATTAAGATGTGATCAATCTGATTCGTTCTTCCATCAATAGAGGTCCAGGTTACCTTGTATATATTCTTGTCTTAAAAATAGGTGCTAATAGCGACTGTCATGTTTAATGTTGCTGCTAAGAAAACACATTCTTTACGCCCTTGAAATACAGTATTGGAGAATAAACAAACAAAAATATTGCACAATGTTGTGGCTACAAAATATTTGGACGATAAAGCCAATAGCTCGGTTGAATTATGACATTTTGATCATGCCATGTGTATCAATAGTAAAAACAATGCCAGACTAGAACGTAACGGATGTAAATGCAAGTGACGATGTAAAGCCATATTAAAATAGTCAATTTCTCGAAATTATTTAAACATTTAGTTACTAGAATATACTGTAATATTTTTGTTATGTGACAATGTATTTCAATTTTGAAATTTCACTTCAATATTTCTAATAAAAGATCTTCTGCTATAGTGGGTTACACCAATTGTTGGACATAGTCTGCTTATTTAGATATATCTGATTTTTATATTATTATTGATTCTGAACTACTGAGTTAAAGGAGCTGTACCAAGCAAATTTATTACTCTACGGTTTTAAACTCTCTTTCAAGAGATTATATTTACCATACTTCTTGGTTTTTATTTGTAGTGGGAATTGATCCCATGTAATTCGTACCAGATGTGGATGCATTCATCTTTGAGCTACTGATGCCATATTATAAAGAATTACCATAAGTGTATTGCTAATGCAATTCTTTAATTTACCAATGCATTTTATAAGTGACGTTGTTTAAATAAATTTCGTTTATCCAAACATTTTGTAGCTTGAGTTAGTATAAGTCTGTATTAGGCATTCTAACCAACAAGTTTTGTCATTGTTAATTACATTTTGCTAATTTCAAGTAGAACAAAGTAATTTTTATTGTGCAAAAAGATTAATATGTCTATGAATGGTCTCCCCTTATACCTCTAATGCAGCTTGGAAGTACAACAGGATCTTTTGCTATTTATATTTGAGCATATGGCATACAAGGAAGGTAACAGGACCAGTGTGATGCTTCAACTGTCTATTCTCACTACTTGTTTTACCCAAGGTACTCATTTTATTTGAGTTAACATGAGTCCCTTAGATATTTAGAACAAACAGTGTCTGGCACTTGGGAAGTACCAGCAGAAGTGACTATTTCTTATCGCATGTTATGACTATATGTGGGTTAATGAAATTTAAGCCTGCTTATTGCTGAATTGTTAATATTTTTTATAATAACACCAGGATTTACTTTCTTTAAAATTTAAAAAAATCTCAATCTTTTCCTTTATTAATACAAACGTCTTGCGACAGGTGAGATTGATTTGGACCCATGCAAAACCATACAGGAATACCGAGCGATAAGAATAAGTCACTTTAAAATGTTTTCACTGATATTGGGGATCCAACCCAAGGTTTCTGCATTACATTTTCAATTATTTCAGTAACATGGTAGATAAGAAAACAAATAAATACTGTCAAAAATAAACTGTAATATATCAAATTATCACAAAGACATTATTTTACAATTAATACATTCTATAAGCCTTGCAAAAACTGCATCAAATTTGTTGAAGATGACTTCTTTTTTCCTACGTTCTTAAATATCTCACTCAACTTGCTTCGATATTTCTCACTGTTCTTTTTTTGAATAGGTGTCTGCAAAGGAGTAGAAGTTTGGACCTGTATCTGTTTCTTTTTTATTTTTCTCTTTGTGTGCAATTCCTGAAAAGATTCATCTGAATCCAAATTTATAACTTCAGAAGTATTTTTTTTCGTTGACTTTTTTGAAAATGGTGATTTTGTGAGATCAATTACACTGTTGGTGTTTAATTTGTTAGATTTATTAGAATTATTATGTTTGGAATTATTATGACTGTTATTCGAAGGAGTAAAAGTCTTTGCCACCTCAGGTGTCTTAGCATCTCTATAACTTTTTATTGGCTTAAATTTATTGGAAAAATCTGGTGTTTGCTTATTTTTAAACCTATTATGGCTACTCTTCAATGGAATAAAGTCCTTTGCAATGCTGGGTGTCATATGATTTCCAATATTATTTTTATTATTGTTTGTCAATGGGCTAAATGTTTTAGATAATCCTGGTGTGCTCTGGTTGACAGGGTTACCATGGTTGTTATTTGGTGAACCTGATGCAACAATACTCTGATTCAATCCACAGAATGTATCTTTTTTGTTCTTCTTTTTCTTCTTCATTGCAATGCTGGGTGCTATCTCATTTCTAGTATTATTTTTATTATTGTTTGTCAATGGGATAAACGTTTTAGATAAATCTGGTGTGCCCTGGTAATTATTACCATGGCTGCTATTTAGTGAAACTGAAGCAACAATACTTTGATTCAATCCACAGAATTTATCTCTTTTGTTCTTCTTTTTCTTCTTTATTACTGGACTGGATATTAGTGATATCTTTGCTATTGGTTTAAGCCTTGGTTTATCCAATTTTGTTTTGTTTTCATAATTACAGAACTTACATTTAGTAACCTACAAAAAAAATGTTAGTGTTAGTGCATAAAAACACAAAGTTTATGCTTGACATATTCACAATGACTTAGTCATAAAACTGTAATAGAGAATTGGATGAACAAATAATCTCATATTGTACTAACCAAAATATTTCCAGTAAACTTCTTCATTCTTTTAAGATACTTTTCTTGATATCTTGTCAGAGGTAAGCCATTCTTCTGCTTTGCTTTTACTTTATCCCCAAAGGTGTATCTAGTTGGCTTGGAAATAACATTATATGTTGCAGGCCCCTCAAAGAAATTCAAAAAACACTTTTGACAATGCATACTTGGTTTTGTAGCACTTGTTGGGAGAAAAGAACTCCTGCGTAGTTCCATCAATCTTCTTTTGAGACTGAAAATTAAGGAAATTTTGATTATTGAATACTAAGTTTACATGAGAATTAGAAACAATTGATTGTAATGACAATTACATTTCACCTAAAAAAATTGACGTTTAGATTTCCACTCCAGAAATCGTTCTCAAAAAAGATTTCCAGCTTATTCAAAGATTTTCTCAATTGCAGCTTATTCCCTATAAACATAGTATTCAGCTTAGACATGCCACAAGAAAACAGTTTTGAGAACTTTATTAATTTTGATTATATAAGAAAAACATTAACAGTAATTTTTGCAAAAAAACTAATGTGTTACATATTGCATACAACCATACAAGGCAGTATCAAAGAATTATGCGTCTATATTCTTTGAGTCTATATTCTTTTGCAGTATACTTACCAAATAAATGATTTTAAGGTTGGTACATTTGTTTCTGGTAATGTTGAGATGTTGTGCAAGTACCTGATAGAATTTTGAAAGATTTTTGTCTCATTATCTATATCACCCATTTTGGATTTTAATGTATACTTCAAAAACTTGAGATATCAACAATTCACCAACACTAATAAATAATAATCTAATTTTTTTTTAATTGTTAACAAATGTTCTTAAACCAATGTCATTGTCAATATGGTCAATGCGAAAGTGAAAGATAAAAGAAATAGGTTAGGAGAAAAGTCTATTTTTTGAATATGTTTGTCTGTTTCTCTTTAAGATCAAAAACCAGTGTACTTCATGTGGAAATAATTAATAGTAACTAATGTTGTCAATTGTTGTTGTACAATTTAAATTATAAATAATTTTTCATAAAGTATATGTTTGTCATAGATGTTATTTATGTAGATAATGATTTACTTCTTTTGGAAGAGATTAATACTTGTGGCCAGGCCAGAGCCAAATATTATGCAACCAAACGTCCATATGACGTAAGGTGAAAATCGATGACAGATTTGTCAAATCAAAATATTCGGCTTTTCGTTTAGGTTAAAATGAAGCATATAAAAATTGTCTTTTGTTTATTTCTGTTTGTTAATTTGGTTTTCAGTTATGATGGAAAAATAACAGAAGAGCTTCTCATAAAACCTCTTCATAGTGAGCAGGTGTACACTCATTTTCAATTTTCTACAATTTGGGATATAGGTCCAGATCAAGAAAATTGTAAGTTACAACAAAATTTTCATACCTTGGTTTTTAAAATATTCCTTTTTAGTTCGACATAGTCCAATATTTCCTAGACCGATAGGAGAACTTATCCAAAGATTTGGTATTCAAGAGTTACATATAAGTCTAACTGGTGGTCTTTGGAGGTATGAAAGTTGGGGATATCCAGTGGAAGATGCTGCAAGTGGGGCAGAAGTGTGGGTGTGGTTCAAGCCGAGTGTAACTGAAGTTGATAAAAATTGGAATCTTCTTGCCAACTCCTTGTCAGGATTATTGTGTGCTTCACTGAATTTCATTGATAGTTCCAATACAATTAGTCCAGAATTTTCATTACGACCAAAGGGAGTTGTGGAATCTAGTCATTTAAATAATACTCATGTGAGGTAAGTTATGTGCACTATGGATTTTTCATTGTGTTTTATTGTTCTTTTGGTTTATAGGTATGCTACTCTACCACAAGAAATTGTCTGTACAGAAAATCTAACACCTTGGAAAAAGCTTCTTCCTTGTGGCTCTAAGACAGGTCTTGCATCCTTACTTAACTCAGGTTATATACACAATACAAGATACCATTCCATAGGTTTACATTTACGTCCTATATGCAGAGATAAATCATGTACATCATTATCTTTGGAACTCCAACAAACTGTCTCATTAGTGTATGATTATCTTATTCTAGGAACCAAAAATTGGTCTTTAAGGAAGTTATTTGGATTGGGAGTTAATAAAAAATGTGTTTTGGTGGATAAAAGTGAGATATATGTAGATACAACTGATCAAAGCATAGAATTGGAGCCTAGTCCAGATCAAACAGTGACTTCTATTAGAGGAGGACAAACAAGTATATTACAAAAATATGTTGTTTCTAACCAGTTTTTGAATATTTATGCCAAACACTTAAATCCAGATACTTTATCTCTAAATTTCCCACCACCATTACATGCTAACCAGTACTTGTCAGGTTATGGTCAAGAACGTGGAGGTATAGTAACAAAAATCTTTAACAACCACTGGCAGGAATTGGATGTTGTCTTAATGCAAAATATTCCTTGGTTCATACCTATCTATCTACATACTTTAAAAGTGACAGCTAATGGTAAGGATATCAAACCTTTACAGTTAAGATACATACCTGCTAGGCAAAGGGAAAGGCCCAATTATTTGGAGGTTCTAATAAGAATTCCAGCTTCAACAGCTACTTCAGTAGTAGTAGATTTTGACTACGTGTTTTTGAAATGGCAAGAGTATCCACCAGATGCCAACTTGGGCTTTTACATAGGATCTGCTGTTGTTTCTAGCTACCTTCCGGTAGCCAGGAACTATACAGGAATTCCTCAAGATGGTACTTTAATTTCAGATAGCTTTAATGCTTCAAGAAGCGGATATTTAGTGAGAGTGAGGACAGAGAATATAGTGATAACTCTCCCAACTCCCGACTTTAGTATGCCCTACAATGTTATATGTCTGGCTTGTACTGTAGTAGCATTGGCTTTTGGTCCATTACATAACATCACCACAAGGAAACTTGTGGTTAAATCCAAGAAAGGTGCTTCTCTGGTGGAAAAAGTAAAAGGATTTATAGGAAAATTTAAAAAAGAAAAGTCAGAGTAGGTGTAGTTGTAGTATTTTTTATTGTTTTGTTAAAAAAAGGCTGATTTTTTGCAATAAAAATTGTGATACATATTTTTTGTGTTTATTTTTTACATAATATATAAGAAACACTTGGGTATGTTGTCTATTTTATAAGCTATATACCAAATGAACACAAATTAAAAACAAAAACAGAACATTGTAACATTGTTTACATTAAAATAGTATTTTTCAGTTTTTCATACCTTTTTTATGTTGGTATACTTTGAAATGTTCTTGCAAATATAATAAAAAGTAAATCATAAATCGAGTGTTTTATGGGGTAATTTTTTACATTTTTGTTCAGATTAAGTAAATTCAAAGTTTATTGAGATATTTTTATATATTGATTAAATTCTTGTTCATACCTATAGTAATTTAGATCGTGATGTTAGTATTTTTCACTGTAAGTATTTACATATTATTTAAGTAGATCTATGAGAAACTTATAGCATTTAATTAATCACTACTTGAGAATGGTTCTTGACAATTTTTTCCTTCTTATTTTAGACAAGAATCTGAGTCATATCCGCGGAAAGTTGAACATTTGGATTGAAGATTTTCTATCCGATAGATACTTCAGGGTTCGTGTTGGGGAAGACCACTCACTAGATAAGCCAGTCAAGAGTGGAGTCCCACAAGGATCAGTACTTGGACCGCTACTATTTTGTGTCTACACTAGTGATCTTCCGCTCATCGTATCCAGTAAGGTTTCCATTTACGCTGATGACACACAATTATATGTGAATCCAACTATTAACCAACATGTTCTTCAACAAGATCTTGACGCAATATTCAAATGGTCCTCAGAATGGTTACTTCCGCTTAACATTGAAAAATGCGTTGTTTTACATATCGGCAAAAATAACCCATCACTACCGTACTTTATTAATGGACATCCCTTAAACTCGGTAACCTCCCACAATGATCTCGGAGTGATAATTAATAGTGACTTAAATTGGTCTGATCACATACTGTCGGTGTGTAAACGTGCAAACTCGAAACTGTTTTTGATCCGTAAATGTTTTACACGTATATCTCTAACTTCTGTTAGTAAACTTTACTCAATATACGTTAGACCTATTCTTGAGTTTGCCGGACCAGTGTGGAATCCAGATCTCATTCGCGATAAGATCCTACTTGAAAATGTTCAGCGTAAAGCTACAAGACTGGCATACGGTCGTGTAAGACCTAACTATGAAGATAGATTATCCATGGCTCATCTTACGACATTCGAGCAGCGATGTCTTCGAGGTGATCTAATTATGTCCTTCCGTATTTTAAAACATAACTTTGGGAACCTAAGCACCATATTCACTTTGAATCAAGACGAAAGATTAAGAGGCCATCGATACAAATTGAAAAGGGAACAAACTACTGCAAGGTCCAGGGTGAACTTCTTGCCAAATAGAATCTTTAATATCTGGAACAATTTGGATCAAGACACCATATCGGCAACTAGTGTTAACATCTTTAAAAATAAACTTGATAGTGGTTTATTTTATTTATAGGATTTTTTTTTCTTTGACAGCATTATTTATTTATTTATTTACTGTCTCACCATTCAACTTTTGTATGATATACTTAATTGTTTATGTTTACTTAACTTTATAATTGGTATTAGTTTTATAAGGATGTTTTTTTATTTTTGATTTTTGGGCATAATAGGAGCTCGCTCCTCTGCCCTTATTTGTAATATAATAATAATAATATATTATAGTTATCCATTTTTAAAGACTTTAGGGGAAACCGGGGATAATGTGGCAAGTTTGCCCACAGCCCTTATTTCCAGTAGTAATATTGAAGCCTATGGTCTATCCATGTGTTTGTTACCTCACGTGACAAATAACAGTTCAATTTTAGTTGTGTGTAAAAATTGTTTTGTATAACACCATTTTTTGTCTAAAAGTTTTTATTTTTAAATCTGTTTTTACCTACTATCATTGCAATATAGTGACATAGTAGTAAATTTAATGGACTTGCTAATAGTAATTGGCATAATGTCTCTTATTTTTGTCAATTGACTGCTATTTTTTAAAAATATTCTAGTTGGTTAATACTTTTGGGGTCTAGTGGACCAATATTTGCGTGACTAGTTGGTTATATGGCAAACTGAGCCCCACCTTTTTGTTGTGCTTACATATAAAAGAAATATTTTATTAAAAAAAATGTGAATTTACAGAAGAAAACCAGAGAAAGGTAAAACTTCAGAAGATATTTTGAAATGGCCACCAATGGTCGTACTTGAAGAAAATTATTTAGTCCGAGAACCTACCAACATTTTTAGATGCCGAAAAAAGTATTTCAAACAATTTAAGGCAGCTGAGGAAGAAAATGTAAATTTGATGAAAATCGAAATAGGTTACATTAAAAGCAGATAGGTATCTAATTAATTACCTTTATTCTTTTTCAACCTGTTAAGCTTGCTAAGTATTTTCCACTGAATAGGAAGAACTTTAAGGTGGTTATTAAAAAAAAGCATCATATGTTAGTACAGTCTATGACTTAAATAAGTCCAAAGAAAAAGAAAGATAGCAGGCGAGGACTGGTTTTCTAATTTTTTATGGTGAAATCATCTATTCAAATGCCTGAAGTGACCAGTCAAATTCATTTCATTCGCAATATTAAAAATGTTTTTGATAACTTGAAAACATTACTAAAAAGGGACAAGGTAGATCTAGCAGATATTTAGAACATGGTCAAAAAACTCAAAAAGAGTAATAGCTAGGCGGGGTTTTAAATAAATAGGTAGAATCACATCTGCAGACAAAAATAAAACAATGACGATTTATTCAATCTAAAAATTGGTAAATCAGTCTTATCTTTAGTCTGTACCCCTTAAAATATAAAATATGGATTTGTTTGTGATTTTTTGGGGGAGCAAGATTTTTTACCACTTATACAACAGAGATGGTGATGAGGTACATTAAATTTTATGAACAATAACGTTTGAAATTCCAATATCGCCCTCCTAAACAAACAGTCATCTACAAGATGAGCAGAATTTGATGCATACCTACTTTATATCCTAGCATATTTTCGCATGTTCCTTCTCCCGTTTGCGATATCTTTGAAAGAAGTTAGGCCGTCACCAAAAGCAGGAAATAGATCGAATAAATGGCGAGGTAGAACAACAGCAATTTTAACAGATAGGTACTCCAATAAAATATGAGCTTGAGTTAAAGAAGCAGTAAGAAAGAAATATTTTGAGAAGAGAAAGCAATAAATCAGCTTTAAAGAAGGGTAAAAAGATATGTTATAAGAAAACGAAAGCTTAAGGATACCCCCGATTCATTTTCAGAAGAGGATAAATGATTCTAGTATGTTTCGAATCATTCTTCAATAGTGTTAGTAAGGAGAAATGGGTGCACTGCACTAAATGTAAATAACCGTTTCCTTGTTTGCTTAACTGTTTGTCTGATACGGATTAACAATACATTGTAGATTGTACTTATAATATTTTCGGTTGAATACTATTACTTTTATATCTAATATATTGGTAAATATGTTGTACTTTATTATTTTTCTACCTCAAAGCGTTATAACTACATAATTAATGTAAAAATTCTATCTTCCCTAAAATATATATTTTATTGGTATTACCACTTTTTATATTTATTTAAAAGTATGGCATACTTACCTCTGTCATGCGGCTCACTTGTCGTCCGGTTCAGGGAATAATTCGCCCACTTATCAGTCGAACAGAAATACCTAGTTATAATTCTTTAAACATGTATATTTTAGTACTTATTTTTGGTGTAATGTAATGTTTATATCTATATCTTGTTAACAGTTCAGGCTAAATAAAATTGGTATCTTTTAAGGTACTATTACCGTACCTATAGAATGCTAAAAAATGACCCATTTTCAACATTTTTTTTATCTTGTCTACTTTATAAGTATGGCAAACAAACTTGTTTTATATTGCTATAGAACTTTTGAAGATTACAAATATTTTTTTTCATCGTTCCTGTATATTAAAAATGGCGCCAAAAATTTGTTGTCCAAAAAGACTGCTTTTTTCCATTGTTCCTGTATATTAAAGATGGGGCCAAAAATGACTGCTTGATGGCTGACAGTTAATCTCTGAAACGGCAAATCTGAAACATAAAATTCGAGAATGTTTTTAAAAAAGAAGTGCCCTTACGTAATAGTTTACCAGAAAAGTTCAAAAATTGACCTTTTTTTCGATTTTTTCAGTCGCAAAAATTTTATTTTAATAAAAAATAATAAGTTTTTGTGACTGAAAAAACACGTAAGGGCACTTCTGTAAAAAAAACTCTTCGAATTTTATGTTTCAGATTTGCCGTTCCAAAGATTAACTGTCCGCCATAGGTAGGGGAAGTGTGCCTATGTTGGACCCCTGCCTATGATGGACCACCTGCTGTAATTTCAAATATGGCGCGGTTACATGCACATCGCTGGTTGCCGCTTGCGCACGAAGTTTGTAGTTTAGTATTTGCAAAGTTTCAGACCCGTGGCGGTTATAACAGTAAATTTGTGAAATAAAATTAAAATTTGGTGTTGCTGATCTAATAAAAATTTTTGGTAAGTAATATTTTACTGGTAACATACGTTAAGCTAAGTGTTTCTTTTGTTTTGTATAACATGACTACACTTTCTTTGTCAAATACTAAACTTTGTTTTAGGTTAGAATGGTCAAAACAAAAGTAACAGAATTAAATTTACTGTCTTGTCTATTAACCTATGATGGACCCCTTTGTCGTTACCTATGACGGACTAGGGGTCCATCATAGGAAAAAGGAAATAAGTTGCTACTTAACGATTAACATAATACATTTTACAGGGATGGATCCTCATAAAAGCCAACAGTGGAATGAGAGTAATATGCAGCAAGCTTTAAAAAGCATAGAAGAAAAAACTATGGGGTTTAAGTTGGCAGCAAAAACATTTAACATTCCAAAAACGACTTTGAAAAGGCGCTTTAATAAGCAGCAAGGAAGTACCAAAGGTGATTTGGGAGGACGAAGACCAATATTTTCCACTGCTATTGAAAAGGAAATTGCTGACCATATTATCACCATGGAAGCTCGTTTTTATGGCCTGACCAGTAAAGATTTACGAAAACTTGTAAGCTGAAATAAACAATATTAGCCACAGTTTTAATAAGGAAACCAAGATGGCAGGCTGGAAATGGGTCAGAGGCTTTTTAAAGCGAAATCCACGATTATCATTACGAACTCCAGAAAATACTTCGTTGGCAAGGGCTCAAGCTTTTAATAAACCAAATATATGTGCCTATTTTACAGCATTAGCACATATATTAGACGAGTTTCAATTTCCACCGGAAAACATTTATAACATGGACGAGTCCGGTTTGACAACTGTGCAAAAGAGATCGCAGAAGATTTATGCTAGTAAAGGTCGCAAACAAGTTGGTGCTTTAAGTAGTGCAGAACGCGGTCTACATATTACGGTCGTATGTGCAATGAATGCAATTGGAACATATGTTCCTCCTGCTTTGATTTTTCCTCGACAGAGGAAGAAAGACGAACTTATGATCGATGCACCTACTGGAAGTGTAGCCTTCGCTCAAGAAAAAGGATGGATGTCTTCCGACATGTTCTGTCTCTGGCTGCAACATTTTTTAAGGTATTCAAAGGCTTCTAAAACCAACCAAGTTTTGTTGTTACTCGATGGTCATGGTAGTCATAAAAGTTTTGAAGCACTCCAGTTTGCAAAAGAAAACGGTATTATTATGTTTTGTTTTCCTGCTCACTGCTCTCATCACGTTCAACCCTTGGACGTAGGATTTTTTAGACCACTTCAAACTTACTACGGCCAAGAAATTCAATTATGACTGCGACAGAATCCAGGTAAAACCGTTACCCAATTTAAAGTAGCCAGTATCTTTAACAAACCATATTTAAAAAGTGCTCTTCCATCAAATGCAATAAATGCATTTAAAAAGACAGGAATAGAACCGTTCAATCCAGATGTCTTCGAGGTTTTGCAATTTTTGCCGTCTATAACAACAGATAGAGAAAATTATGAACAAAACCCACTACCAGGATGTTCTGACGAGAACTCACTACCGGAACATCGGAACCAAAATGTTTCTTCGATTAAAGGTTTATCAAAAATCACTGATCAGAAATCAACATCATCGTCAGTCCTAAACATCTCGGTCGAAGATATTTGTCCTCCTCCTTTAGCTGGAGTATCTGAAGTAACTCAGAAAAGGGGTAGAAAACGGGGTAAAACAGGATATTTAAATTCAACGCCAGAAATTGATGATATAAAACAAAAAATTGCAGAAAAAGAAGCAAAAAAAAGAAAAAAAAGACGCAAGAAAAGTAAAAAGGCAAGTTCGTGTTTCAACTACAAACAGTTCTGAAGACGATTGTGAATCTTCCTTTGAAGAAGACGACTCGGACGATGCAGCTTGCATTTACTGTAACGAACTATTTTCGCATTCACGATCCAAAGAAAAATGGATTCGTTGTCAAGTGTGTAAGAATTGGTGTCACAATAAATGTGCAGATGTAAATCCTGGACGTAAACAATTTGTGTGTGAATTGTGCATGTAACTTTTCTCTTAAAAATACCTATTTGTAATATTATTTATCGTTTTGAATATCTTTTGGTTTAATAAAATAATTTGGTATTTACTTATTTTATACAAAATGCAACGGGTCCATCATGGGCGTATCAAAGAATCCATCATGAGCGCATATATGCCCATGATGGACCCTTAACAGGATTTTAGTAAACTATGAATAACTTTTGTCATCTTAATTTTTATCAAAATTTGAAACATTTGCATATTATACAAATAACAAGACGTTATGTGGTCATATTTAAAGCCCGCTAAGTAAATAATTAAAATTATTAGGGAGCTTTTTCCTTAAGGGGTCCATCATAGGAACATTTCCCCTACTATTACCGTACCTATAGAATGCTAAAAAATGACACATTTTCAACATTTTTTTTATCTTGTCTACTTTATAAGGCAAACAAACTTGTTTTATATTGCTATAGAACTTTTGAAGATTACAAATATTTTTTTTTTCGTTGTTCCTGTATATTAAAGATGGCGCCAAAAATGACTGCTTGGTGGCTGACAGTTAATCTTTGAAACGGCAAATCTGAAACATAAAATTCGAGAATGTTTTTAAAAAAGAAGTGCCCTTACGTAATAGTTTACCAGAAAAGTTCAAAAATTGACCTTTTTTTCGATTTTTTTCAGTCGCAAAAATTTTATTTTAATAAATAATAAGTTTTTGTGACTGAAGAAACACGTAAGGGCACTTCTGTAAAAAAAACTCTTCGAATTTTATGTTTCAGATTTGCCGTTCCAAAGATTAACTGTCCGCCATAGGTAGTAATTTTTGGCGCCATCTTGAAAATACACGAACAATGGAAAAATAGAAAGTTTTTTTAATCTTCAAAAGTTGTATGATACTATAAAAGAAGTTTAATTGAAATTATAAGATAAAAAAAATGTTGAAAATGTGCTATTTTTTAGCATTTTAGGCGGTAATAGTACCTTAATAGTATAAAATTAAAATCCAAATGTGTCCCTATTAACACCAGTCTCCCTTAATATCTATTATACTTTTAAATCTGCCTATCTTATCATTATCTAAAAATTTATAATTCTGTTTTATTCTTATCATATTCTCTTTTGTTTTTAATGTAAGGTTAGGTGAGGTTATGTTATTGTCAGGTATATATTTTTAATAGTTGTTTTAAAAAATGGTTTATGACGACATTCAAATATCAGAGGGTTTCTAATAGGACAGGTTATTGTAATATTAAACATAAACGAACACACACATTACTTTTTAATTCTCCACTAGTTAAAGAAGATGTAATGTATTTATTGTCCAGTCTTCACACTACCAAAATCTTACTTAACGTAATTATATATAGAGTTACAGTGTTACTTTAATACGTACATGTTTGCAATACACAAGCGTTTCTTTTAATTTCTTTCCTTAATATTTGATGAATGGCATATGTGAGGTATGCGTTTGTAATATCGAATGTTATATCGAATATTACTAAAGACGAACAAAAAAACAGACAGTATTCCGACAATGACAATAGACATGTAGAGGATCGGTCTACGTACCAATTGTTTATTGAACAACAGTAATAGGTACAAATTTATATGAAGTTGGTAAGATTACAATTGACATGCTCTGATAATCCTTGGATAGGTGTTAATAAATGAAGATTTCATATCTAATTTGAGTAATTCTCGATTGTTTATTAGTACATGTTGCTGTGTTAAGTTTATTGAACAAAAGTTATTGTTGTAGTTATTAATTTTGATATAAAAATCACTTTAAACTGATAAAAGGCAATCTAGAGTTGTATTTTAACAACACATAATCTTGACACGATGACAAGTAAGAGAAGAGAAAAATAATAGTATGTTAAACAAACATAGGAGTTGTATGCGCTTTATAAATCATAGAACCACATATTTAGTTGAATATCAAAAGCAGATATATTTTAAACATATACGCAGCAAAATCTATGATTTACCATACTCGAAGAAAAAATATAAGACAAATTTGGAATTTATAGAAACATACATAAGTAACAAAATAAACATTTCGTTAGAGATAAAAGAAGATAGAACTAAAAACTCGTTTGTTCAACATACTTAATAAACGTTTCAACGATAACTTCTAGTATTGATGGTTAATAGAAAAGCTGTAAGTATAATCATTAAAATAGCTTATGGCTAACTCCAATTCATTGCTATCGTCACTAGAGGCACGAGTATGGCACATATTATATGCATGTGACTAGTATCTGCACCTCCACCATCATCATCTGATCCTATTCTCCTCTCCCGAGACTCCCTGGCGTTGGCTTCAGCTTTGCAGACACTTTCACAGTCCTCTTCTTCACACAAGTCGCATAGATGCGTTGCCGGGCCTCGATAAAACACACGGGCTCTTCTTGCTAAAAATTAAACAGCATTTTTACGTGAAAGTTGCTTTACATTTCTGTATGGAATTCACATAGAGATGGTATTTATTTATGTGAAAACTCTAATCAACACAAGATACATAAACTACATGATATAATAACACAAAATAGATTAAAACTTACAGCTGTCATAGTAATCGTACAAAACCACGGGAACAGGCTTCTGCTTAGCTGTTTTGTGGGTTCTGTAGGCTGATATGGTGGGACAATACTCAATATTGGTGATATTATTAAAATATAACAACACTTTGGTCATTTTGTTTCTGGTTTCCACCCTTTGGACATTTTCAGAGAGTTCCAAGCTTGGCAAGGCATCAATATCTGCTGTAAATCCAGAAGGTAGCGTTACTTCCATGACAGCCATATTGCTTTCGTTACTGCTCGATAGGTTGTGGCCCACAAACCTGCAAAAATTACTGTATTAATTAACATAGAAAACAGCTAAGTACAAAAAACGTTTAATGTTGAGCAAAAAAGGTAAAACTGCTAGACAAACGAACATTTTCGCGTAAAATGTACAGTGCACATGAATTATATCAAAAGGATTTATTGTAAATAACCTCTTAATATTACTGTTAACTGTAAAATGGATTGTAAAAAGATTTTCTAACTCAATTTAGCAATTACTTGCTTTATGTTTCCATTACTTTTGAACTTCTGATGTTGTACAATAGGATGGACGGAATGGTTGTATAATTGAGTGTCGAGTGATAATCCAAAACAGGCACAAATTCGTGAAATATACTATAAATACGTTGCATCTTAACATTCCTATTCGTAGAGGGAGGCTAATATCACGGTTATTAGTTAATAAATATTTTGTTATTTTATGAAAATGAACCTGGCAATTTCAATACGTCTTCGAATTTCAACAGTTTGATCATTTGTTTCATGTATCATAGCTCCAAGATATTCGTAATTTACTAACTTTTTGAATTGTGGTGTATAATGAATTGGATTCTCACTGAAGGTGTATTGAAGATCTATGCTTAGTTTTCTTGGCAATCATTTATACACCGTAATCATTCCATGATTATTAATATTTTCTAATAAAAGATAAAGACCTTTCGATGTTACCATAGATTTTATTTATTTCTTTATTGAAGATTATCCCTTCATTGGCATCTAATAGAATTCCTTGGCAAATATATTCACTATAGATGTTAAATATCAGTGTCGATAATAATCCCTGTCTCACTCCCCATCTTACCCCTATTTCGCCTGATATTTGACCTATTCTTTGCTTTTTGATTCCATTATAAATTCAGAATTATTGGCAGATCTTTATTATTAACCCCTTTAACTTTACTATATAAACCAAACATTACTTACGCTATACATATGGAAACCTGGAGGTGGTAATTGTTGGAGTTCTTGTCCACTTGAGGGTCCAAAGTAAACATGGGCCAAGGTCCCGTCACGTTGGTATTGTACTGATATGCCACTTTGAATACACCCATACCCGTACCTTGTGCTGTTACATTGACTTCTCGTGTAGATTTTTCAATCTGTAAAAAAGACATTTTACAATGACATTGGAAATCATATTATGAAAGGTCTCTAGTTGACTGGTAAGGTGTATTATTAGCAATCGAAATATTCTTACTTTTATCATTTGATTTTATTCATTGTCTGCATTGTTAAATAAACACTTTTAACATAATGTGATATCTTAAAATAAAAGAATTTATATGTTTTCAACTCATTTTAACTCTCAAATTGCAAATTTAACCTATCATCTGAAAAAAATCCTACACAATTATTCACTTTATCTTTTTTTTACCTCTGCACTTTGTTGAATCATCAAATTGTTCCTATTGAGGCTAAATTTCCCGGAGCCATCTTTTCCATACTGGAATTCTATTTGGATATTTGTAGGACTCGCTATCCTGGTCACTATTTTATACAAAGCTTGCAGTCCTACCACAGTATCGTGAGACGATGTAAATCCGCCAAGATTGTTCTGTTGACTGAGTAGCCACTCCAGAACAGGCACAGCGTCTTCTAGTAGATTTGCCTCTAAAATAATATACGGCTATAATAATAAGAATGTGTAATAAAAGAAAAACTCTAATCTTGACTTACCTATAAGGGTCATAAGGGCATATGAAGTGGTCTCTATGTCGATAGACCTGGGTAATTTCCTCCAAGGGTTCATTTCTTCGCTTTTAGGATATGGGTTCGCCCACCATTTCAGGTTTTCTTTGGACTGTGCTTTGGAGTCCAATAGATTGAAAGCACTTTGACGGGATGTGTGTCCCGTGATCTGCAGCACATAGCTGCAAAGAGCAATAGTGTAGATTGGTTCAGATTCGTCTATATTTCTTGCCAGATAGTCTAAACCTTTGTTGATGACGTTTACTATTGTTGGATCATTTCGCTAGTTATTAAGAAAACATAAAGACGTTAGTCTAAATAAAAATAAAAAAGGTTTTCAAAGTTTTGAAGTTACTTTGAGAAAGAAAATATACATTTATTGCAGTAGGTATAAAACCTTTGCTCTATCTTATGTCTTTATATGTTATATAATTTTAATTATGTTATTCAGAAGGTACACAGTATTTAACGAATGTTGATTTGTAAATAAAAACAAACAATACCTAGGTATTCATTAAATAAAAAATGGAATAAGTACTAAAACCAGTAATATCCGTTCTTTTTTTAATTTAAAAGTTCTTTTGATATTTCTATAATTGCCTTCATAGTAGAATATCAACAATTAAACAAATAACACCTATTCACGTTCTTACCTGCGAACTTTCACGCAGTGCCATAACCACAAAAGCAGTCAAAGCTAAACTATTTCCAGAATTGTTCTGTAATTCGGTATGAATGATGTTGCCTGTTTCATAAAAACTGCCATTCTTGCCTTGGATATCAGTTAACCAGTTTGTGGAGTTTTCTATAACTCTATCGTCAATAAAGATGAAGTTTTTGGCTTGGCTCAACGCTAAAACAGTATAGGCTGTGACCCTAAAAACGTATAAAATTACTTAGACTTTATTTTTCGTTGAATAATATCGACAAAGTTTGCCAAATGCCTACCAAACACTTCCTTTTGAATCTCTCCATTCAAACGGCGAAAATGATCCATCTTTCCTCTTGAATGTCAACTGCTGTTGGTAGCTTGTTTCCAAATTCTTGACGGCCTCATTTTGAATAGTTGGAGTAAGCTGACTGGTCACCCTTAAGTACTGTAAAATTACTAAATTCGACATTAAATGAACCAAATTCTGTTCTCCACAGTCCGTCGGCAACCGAATGACGTTGTCCAAATGGATCATAGCTGGAGCCAAGAAGGTTCCCACAGCAGAAACTTCTACTTTTTCTGAACCCTCGACAGCGTTTTTGGGAATAATGAAGTTGATAGATTTCTTGAAGTTGGGGTTGTTTCTGACATCGATGAGAACAGATTTCGTGTAAAATTCGGTTTCTCCTCCAGGCTGCAAATGAAACATATTAAATGTATAAGATAACCTAAACAAAAAAGAGACAAATTCAAGAAATAAAGAAAGTGGTGATTTGATTGTATTATTGACTGGTTTTGTGGAAATAAACTGGATTTTGATTTAAAAAAAAATGATTACGTGACCTAATATTCATGTGGCAAGTGTTTCAAGGTCTTTTTAACTCAAGTCAGGTCGATGACTTAAATGAAGATTTATTTGATAAATAATAATAAATCATACCCACCACTACTAATAATTGTTTTTCAACGACGTCTTGATTTTTGGGGCTGCTGGCTGTCACTTTGATTGGTATAAAACCACTATTGCTTGCCACAATTATAAATGATACTGCAGCTGCGCCATTCTTCTCTACTTGCAATCTTTTTCTTCGATATAATTCCACTCCTAAGAGGAAAAAATCAAAAAGATAATATAAAAATGCTGGTTTTTAAGTAAGTAAAACTGCTTTACAGTAAGAATTTCGACTTTCAGTTATTTTAGCCTTTTAGTATTTCATCATTAACTTACTTTTAACAGTATTATCTTCAGTAGAAGCTATATATTCAAACTTCTGTTCAGAATTGTGCAACGTAACATCAACTGTGATATCTTCGTTGACATTATTTTGAACTACAACTGGAATACTTAAGATTTCTCCCCTTTGGACTGAATAAGGCAAGTCTAACACCACCACCATGGATTTGGTGACCTTAATTTTCTTATCTGTAGTAGTTAATCCCAGTCCATGCAAGGGATCCAACGAAAAGCCTACAGCAAAAAAGATTTACACATATAGTGAATATCTGCTGAATGTTATAGATTTCTAGCTTATAACAATCTTAATTAACATTATAATAAGATTAGGAAAAGAAGAAGAAGATCATATGGATATAGTTACTGACATGCATCTCTTACCTGTCACTGACCAAGTGGTCAAAGTTTCCGGTAACTTCCTCCTAATAGAAGCCTTTCCTTCGTAAGTCGAAAAGTTATTAAACAACCATGTTTCAGCAATATCTTGCGAAAGATAAACTTTGGGTCTATTCCACACTGGTCTGGGTATTCTGCTGAATGCATAAGGACCTGCCAAAGGTGGTCTAGTTGCTGAGTGTATAGGAAGACCGAGGCCTCTGTCTGGTTTTACCGTCGAAGGACCGTAGAAAACTGGACGAAGGTAAATATCTTCCACTGAAAAGGTTAAAGATTTGCTATCGAAGTTTGGAACTTGGAAATGATAAAGATTTGAACAAAGAGGTATGAATAAGGAACAAAATACTTACGTGTTGGTTTATATCTATTGATTCTAGTATTGGTAGCAATGTCAGCACCTGATTCCTAAAAATAAAAAGAAGTTATATACTTTTTTTGTGAAATACTATTTTTTCTGCAGTACCAAATTAAAAAAGTTTTTTTTGTTTTGATATTATATAAAATTTCAACATTTCAACAATAAATTTATATGGAGTGGTAAAGAACCCTATAGTATAAATAGTATACTCCCTATATGGAGTATAAATTTTGGATGTGATGGGAGTGCATACCAAGAGTCCTTTTACCAAACTTATTAGCCAAATACATAAATCTTATTGCATAAAAAGATAAAAGATACTTACAAATATAGCATTATGTAAATTGCTAGCCCCAGGATACCACGACAGCTTCATCTTGGAGTTACTTCGAAAATGAGGATACGGTGTTCCGAGGGCCACATCGTACATTTTCAGCTCCTCTGCGATACTTCCCAATGAGAGATCATAGCCATCTTTGAGACGTACCACGTTTTCATCTACAGCCATTAAACCGATATAAGAGTTCTGCTGGGCTGTGATGGTGAACTCTACGTCAAGGTTTGGTTCGCTTTCAAAAGTGTTGAGTTGGAAATCAACCTAGATAGGACAAACAAAAGTTAACCAACCTATGTATTGTCAATATATTATTACAGAATGGTTCTAGGAATTGATATATCTGATAGATATATCAAGCACACACGGCCCAGTAAAGGACCTAAGGAGTCAGATCAAGCATCCGCATTGTCGGGATGTCTGCGGGAGATAATTTGGTCAAATCCGTATATGCGCACAGATAGTAAAATTAGAATCTACAAGACTTCGTACGATCATGACATATGGCATAGAAGTACGCGAAGATACCAACAAAACGAAACAGATGCCAAGGGTTGCCGAAATAAAAACCCTAAGAACAATAGTGGGCAAAACAAGAAGAGACTGGGTGAGAAAAACGTCAGAGAGCAATGCAAAATTCAAGATATTGTAAGATGGGGAAGGCAGCGTAAGAGGATGTGGTACAATCATCAAGACGAATTGATGAGAATAAACTCTCAAAAATTGCCCTAGAAAATAACTAGCCCGGTTCAAGACCTCCCGGAAGGAGAGGTCTTGAATCTCTCAATCTACATCCCAGGAAATTAACCAGAGGCAGCTTCAGAATTAAACAGATCGAAAGATCTCCAAGAAGTAGAAGAGGAAGAAGAAGGTTCTAGGAATTAAATATCACACAAACTAGTATTACGAAAACAGTTCTTGGGTTCTACATGACAGTCAAAAAATGATTCTAGACACTGTTTTCGGCATTTAGATGGACTTTTTAGATTAACTATACTGGATTTAGAAAGATTAGTAGGGAAGGTGTACCTATACAAGCACATAACAGGCGGAAAGATATACAAGCAAATAACTTAAAATTATACCAAGGGTATAATTTTGATCACTCTACGCAAGTTAAAATAATTCTTCTTGTCAATATCTTTAGTTCTTCGTTCTTCGTTCAAGATCTGCTCTGTTATGCCATAAAAAATATGCCACTCTTATATATATATATATATATATATATATATATATATATATATATATATATATATATATATATATATATATATATATATATATATATATATATATATAGATATAGTGTAAAATTACTTACAAAATTTTGTAGAAGGCCATCGATTTCAATATCCAAAGCATCTCCAATCATCTCTCCATTTTCAGTTACATAATAGACGATCAAATGACAAACAGGAACCATCGCATGAGTGGCAGTAAAGTGGAAATTGAACTGTTTTCGGTTTTCTATTTGAAAACTATTGGTACTGATCACATCTCCGCGTCCCATCAGTATATAGTTTAAGTACTGCATTGGTTTGGTGCTGTTGACTGAGATATCTACGTCCAGGTTGACGATAGGGCGGTCGGTTTCTAGGGTGGCTTGGAGGAAGTTGCCGCTGAAGGAGACGGCAGCTGGAATGGGTGTGCTTCTTTCTTTAAGATCACGGAACTCAACCTGAAATACAGCAAAAGTGTTAATAGTTTTATCATATTTATTAATTCACCATGTCCCATGCCAGCTAGCGAAGCCAGCTAGCTAAAAATAACAAACTTTTTAATACAAAAAAACTGTATGTTAAATTGTAAAATAATCTTTAATACGCGTTATCTTACCTCTATTCTCAAGGCGGTTCCATTTGTAACATTTCCTGGAGTTAGATATTCCAGCTTCAAGAAACCATTATTGTCTAAAGTGTACCTGTTTTCTTCATATACTTCGTCTACCCTGGAGTATCCGTGTTTAACAACAACTTCCTGAGGATTTATTTTTACTGGTGTGCCATCGTGATTGGATACTTTGACCTAAAAACATTTGATTGAACAAAAACTATAATAACTCTAAAGTATAATATAACAAAAACTATATATATATATATATATATATATATATATATATATATATATATATATATATATATATATATATAATTAGTACAAATCTGCAACCTATCCGACACAATTAAATATCTTAAGGATATTAACTTATTTCATAAAATGTAATAATTTCTTTAGATGATAAATTTTTATGTTAATTATATATTATAATCCTTAAACGGGCGTAGGAAATTTCGACACTAAGCAGGTAGCGACTAAAATTTAATGGCAATTTTCGACACCAGCCCCAATTCCCGTTTTTATCTTACAGGTATATTCGACACCAAATAAATATAGCTGCGACATAAATAAAATACCATAATTAATTAATTTATTTATTTTAATAAAAGTAATGTGCATTTTATTTCTTTATAACTGTAATAATATCTAAATATAATACAACTAGTACCTAATTTTTGTACATTTTACCGTTAATATACTTGTATACAATGATTTATTTGCTATTTGCTACGTATTTGTTGGGATCGTAGTTTATCATTTTCTCCAAAAATGCCAATTTAGCCTTAACAGTAGTATCTTTGATTTTTGCTGGTATATGTAAACTATTTATTTTGACATAAGTGTCTACTTGAAATTCTTTTAACTTTTCAATAAAAATAAAAATAGAAGGATGTGTTGAATAAAAAGAAGAATTAAATCTCGAATGAAAGGATTCACAGGCATTTGTGGTCCTCGCAATAGACGGATTTTGATTAGACCATATGTGTGGTGGAAATAGAACGCTATCGAAAATGTAATTTTCCAGTAAATAATCTGCATATATATCAAGTGTTGCGTTTATAGGTTTATATGACATTAAATCATAAAGAAAGCATTCTTCAACTTCTGCTGGATTTAAATAAGTTAAACCAAACGTATGCCTTAACCATTTTCCAATTTCTGAATTTGTATCCTTATATTCTTGTACCAAACCCAAAGATTGAATTTTTTTAAACCAGTTTTGGTGTAAGTGAAAACGGCATCCACTAATGTTTGCATTGGGCCACATATACAATAAAGCACAGTGAATTGCTTTTTCAAAGTCCACAAATATTTCAGTTGGCTCTAATGATAATTGAAATGTTTCAAAAATCTTAGACCTTAATAAAGAAAATAAATGTTTGTATGTCATTGACAATTTGTCCTTTAACAAACAGTATGCTAAAGGAACATAATGTCCATTTTCCAAGCCATGTATAGTAAATAATTGTAGAAAATATTTGGTACTGTATGAAAATGTACCATCCATATACAAAGTTTTTAATTTACACAACAAAGGAATATTTGTCTCGCATGAAAATACAATTACATTTAATTCAGGATGATTTAAAAACAAAAAACTTTCATTGAGACAGGTTTTAGGAGAATAATTACTAACCGCGTTATGGACTTCTGATATGCTTCTTGGTAACGGACCTGGTAACAGTTTACGACGACAGTTGTAAATGTTCTTTCTTATGCTAGCTATGTCAGGAACCGTCAACAAATTGGCATCACACTCAGCAACAGCAGTTCTTGTAATTTTGGCAGGCTTTTCCGACATGTCCTCTTGGGCTTTTCTTTTACATGCATTGGTTACCATCTTTACTTCAAGCTTTTTTGGATCGGCCTCATGATTATGTACCAAATCACTTCTTGTAATGGTGAGGTCCTCACTGCCTATTGTAAACACTTTTGCGGAACACTTAGTGTTTCTTTGGATGCAGCGCCAAAATATCTCGCCGCTTTTTAACACTTTCTGTTTCGAGAAGGAATGATGGTCCACCACTAATAAATCTCGACCACGGGAACTTTTTATCAAACTCATTTTTTAAATATCCGTATACGTGCACAAGTCAACGTCAAACAAGAAATAAATTACAACTGAAATAATTTAGTCACAAGTACACAAGTGCCACGCCCCCCGCCGTGACAATAAATATTGGGACAATCCGCTTGTCCTGCTTGGGTGCAAATGTCCATCGCCGCTAATTACCTACCTACCTGCTTTACGCCGCGGTGTCGAAATTTCCTATAATAAAATTTGACCCTTCGATTACCCCAGGTACAAAGACAATTTGGTGTCGAAAGTTCGCCCGCCGCCTTAAATACCCGCTAATGACCTTTTACGGAGAATACGGTTTGCTGTAAATAAAGAAATCCCAACTTAACCTGCTATTAATGAACTCACTTACATATGCTGTATACTTCAGCCCCGGTTTGAAATAGTCAGCCGATTTAATCAGATCCATATGGTAGTCATATTTATGAATATGTATCTCCATGCTGTTATTCTGCCTTCTCCCTGTTAGCTTTTCTTCAACAGCGACATCTAAAATAACTATTCTCTCGTATTCATCGTTGAGCTGTAAATCTCGTCCGATGTCGAATTCAACGGTTTCGGTACCGTCAATCGGGAAAACTTTTCGAATAGGGTTTTGGAATATGGGCTGGATCACTCCAGAGTATATGGTTGGGTAAACTGTCACCGTAGCTTCTCCTTTTACCTTATTCCCATAGTTGTATCTAAAAATAAAAGTTATCAAATAACAACAAACACATATTCACTGTTTATATTAATTAAGTTTTAAGGTTTGTGGACAAAACATACTAGTTTGGGTTCCGTATGGGACTTAATGTTTGAGATTGACTGCATAGTTTTTAGGTTTCGTTAAAAACTGTAGGAGTCAATGAAAAGTCGTTATAAAATAAAAATGTGTCTGACAAGGTTTGTGCTCTAAAAAAGTTTCACTTAAATAAGCTTAAAAATGTAGTGGTAAAACAGAAACTCTATTAGTAACTTGAGATTAGCATGCAATACAGGAGCCACATTAGATTTGCCCCAATTGTATCCAAAGTTCTGTTATGAAGAAGACACCATATCAAAAAGGAAGGGAACTGTACTTACTTTGTATCAATCTTTGCTCTAATGACATTATCCTTGAAGGTAACGTGTCTTTGGGAGTCAATATTGACCATAAACTTTGGCAAAATGTACTCAACAACTTCGATGGACTTGTGATAGGTCTGTCCATGTATTTCCACCGATATATTCCACTTGCCCAAAACGGGGTGTTGTCCTAAGTTCACCTCGCCCGTGAAGACTCCTCTCACAGCCTCAATCCTCCTCCAGTCTTTCACCAGATTACCAGAACCATCCTATGAATTTAACAACTTTAAAAATTGTCACTTGGTTTTAACAAAAGTTACTTACGGAGACAAATATATGCAATGGTTCATTCCTGACCTCAGCAGCTGGTTTTAATTGTGAGTTTAATACAATGGCTCTAAAGAGAACGGTACTACCAGGTCTGTACACTTGCCTATCCGTTTGGACAAGCACCGTATACGATTTTTTGAGGAATTGTAGCGGGTAACTGGTAACAAAATCGGCTCCTCCGGTACCACGAACCTCTAGTTCATATTCTCCATCTTCGAGATTACCAACCTACAAATATCAATCAAATACATCAGATACTTCATATTAATATCAATAATGTTATACTTATACTGTTATAAAACAGTATATACCTTCAGTTCGCATATTCTGGTGCTATACGGTGGTATAACCACTTGGTCTTGGCTGAACAATGGTGTTCCATTGTAAGATGCTCCTTGGAGCACTGCTGTTATAGAAGTTGGTTGAGATGTAGCTTGAACGCTGATGGCACAATGGTAATCTGTGTTTGGTTTGATGATTCTGGGACCAATAACGTTAAAAAACCTAAAAAGAAAAATATTTTTCACAATAAAAAAAATCTTTGTGGTTGGCTGTATACCATAGTTTAAAAAAACTTGCAAAAAAGTAAAAACTTTTGATGTATGATGGTATATTTTAATATTAAAATATTTAAAATTTATCCTTTATCCCTACTATGTCATTTCACAAACAAACCTAAAATTAATTTTTATTTAAAAACTACCATTTTTGTTTTTTTAGATACATTATAGAGGGTAAACGCGAGAGGACATCAACCAGACAATAGTGGGATGAAGTAGCAATGCGAATGCTATTAAGACTGTAAAAAGTGGTCGAATGGGATGGTTAAAAACAAGCAAACTCTTCAATGTCCCCAAGCGACGTTAAGACGGAGTGATGTAAACAAAAGAGCCAAAGGGTGCGCAAAAATTGTGGGACGAGAGTGGCTGAGAGGATTTCGTGTGCGACATCCTGAATTATCATTGAAGCAACCTGAAGCTGTGTCTGCAGCTAGAGCGATGGCAATTCTTCTTCTTATGGTGTCCTATCCAATTAGTGAATGTTGGCGACAATTCTGACATACTTCTCTCGGTCTTGTGTGGCTCTAAAGAGTGCATGGGCATCGAGGTTTGTCCAATTCCTTATGTTTTTAAGCCATAAGTATTTCTTTCTTCCGATGCTCCGTTTTCCTTCTATCTTCCCTTCCATAATAAGCTTTAAGAACTGGTAGTTGGAATTTCGAAATATATGACCCAGATAAGCAGTTTTTCTCCTTTTTATTATTGGCAGCAAATCTCGTTCTCTGTCCATTCGATTTAATACTTCGAGCATTTTCAGAATTTGGTTAAGGCATCTCTCGAATCAAAAAATCAAAAGTTTTATTGCTTCTGTATGGACACACTAGCCATAGATTACTGAAATCTTTGACATTTGCCAAAAAAATGGGATAATTAATAAAGCATAAAAACTTCCCTGATCACTGCACACATCGTATCCAGCCGCTTGATGTTTCCTTCTTTGGTCCCCTGAAAACATTTTATAACCAGGAATGTGCACTATGATTAAAAAACCATCCAGAACGGGTAATCATACAGAATCAAATCAACGAACTTTTCAATTCTGCTTACGAAAAAATAGTAACAATAAAAAATGCTACAAGTGGCTTTTTGAAAACGTGCATTTACCCACTCAAGCCAAGGATTTTCCCAGATGAGTTTTTTGAACCAGCTGAGACCACAAATAGAATATTAGAAACGAACAGTACAGAAGAAAACACGTCTAATCTACCAGAAAAGTCGGTCAGAAAAGAAATTAAAGAAAGTAGTGTTATGGAAAAAACGACACAACAAGAGCAAGATAATACTCACAATAAAGAAAATGAGACCAGAGGTGATCAGAAAGATAACAATATGAAAGAAAATATATCTTCAAGAAAAAGAATTACACTGCACGAAATTTTTCCAGTGCAAGTGAAACGAGAAAAAGAAAGTCTAGACAAACAATCTTCGGAGTTTTAACAACTACTCCTAAGTTAGAAGAACTCAAGCAGAAGGAAGAAAAGAAAAGACATGAGAATGTTCATTGATTTAAAAGGAATATTTTAAGTAAGCCAGGTTTAACTGCACAAACAGAAAGTGAAGAAGATCTGTTTGCAACCGAAGATGATGTTGATGATGTGGGTTGTCTTTACAGCAGTCATTTATTTAGAAATTTTCGGTCCAGGGAGTGTTGGATTAGTTTCATAAATTGCAATAATTGGGCACATTGTGAATGTGCCGGGGTGCCGGGTATTTAAATGGGAATAAGCCACAATTAAAGGTTAAAGTAAGTTTATTGACGTTTCAATTTCCACTTCGGAAATCGTTCTCCTGTAAGGTTTTTTAAAAAATACTTTTTCACAATTTCACAAGCTTTTTATAGAGATGAGATGTTTGCATTGAAGTTTATAAATAAAACGCATTTAAAGGAATGTGTTACATTTTTTTAGTTCAATATTTCGAATTGTATCTGCAAAAAATGTTTCAAATAAAAACTATATCATTTTAGGACACCTTCCCCTACATGGAATAAGATGTGAGCGATAGATAGTTCATGGACAGATACTCTTTGATAATAATCGCATATAAACTCCGAAACAAAAAAAGAAACATTACAAAGCAATGGCAACAAGTCCACAAAAGACTACAGTCCTGAATAAACTTTTGTATTTAAAAAAAAGAATACTTATTTGGAAAGTTTCTTGGTATATAGTAGATTACCTATAGTAAAATTTTATCATCGAAAACCAGCGAAAAATTTTTCCCATCGTATAGTTTTGTGAAGAATACAACGGCGAGTTTTCACGAATAATTTCTTCATTCAGGTTCAATGACCTTGCTACGAATTTTGTCATATAAACTTACACTTTCACGTAACAATGAGTAAGTAAAAGTAGAATAAGCTGACGGCGACCCGAAGTCTACTTATGAGTATTTGATTGCACCGACTGATGCTGAACTTATGGAAATTATTTTTATAAATTTAATCTAAGAAATATTTATTATTATTTTAAGAAAAACACAACGAAAAATAGACCAGAAAATGTTAAAAATATACAAAGTGGTAATTATTCGAGTAGTAAGATATAAGTACAGCAGTGGTAATCTTCCTCATAAGTGAGATGAAAGAAGGTTAAGTTTATTTGAGGAGAAACTTTTGTAAAGAACTATGGGTTTGATAAGAACAGAAAATGGATAACTGGGCAGATTAGTGAACCACGAAATAAACAATACCATGAAGAGAGAACATATAGTCAGATATATCAAACTACAGAGATGAACAAGGGATACATAGGAGGAAGAGAACCTGACCCCTAAGAAACTGAAGATAGAAAAACTGTAAAAAATGTAATAATATAAAAGAGTAAAAAAAAATTGTAAATAAAGCCAAATCACACGACAACCTTTGAAAAAAATGAAAAATGTAAAATAATTCAACTTAATAAATGATTAGAAGAGTTCTAAGAATACAGCGGGAATCATTTTACCAGAAATGAAAATCCTTGGAGATAATTATTAACAAATATAAATACAATGATATTAATAACATTGAAAAACAAAAAATTCACACTATATGAGCCAAAAAATTCAAATTTATAGCAGCGTATAAAAAGAGTGTACATTTTGTTTAGTTCTTAAGGCCAAATTTCTTAACACCTATCTCTATGATCTAAAGTTGCATCTAAATAACACCTTTCCTTAAATATTTTTGCAGAATAATATTCTGCAACCAGGAGTTGAACCTGCCTCCAGGAGTTGAACCTTTTCCTGTGTAGACATTTTCCTCGGAATGTAAGTAGCTGCTTGTCTACAGTGCAATATTTGAATGGGACGTATAAATCCTGGCTTCTTTGAACTATATGATCAAAAAGAGCTTTAATAGGGGCTAAGCGATCTAATGTCTTTCTTTCTTCCCTGGTATTGCGGTCGCAAAATCTCAAGCAGTTAGTCAGACACTCAAATCTAGCTTGAGGCATGGTACAGCGAAAATAGCTTACACCTGAATATCTATCAAATAATTTTGTTGTGACATGTTTTATGTCCAGAACTCCTGCCAATATGTAGAGCCCAAATAGTGCCTTCAATTCGATTATGGTAGTATGTTTGGTAAAAGTGGGTCATAGAGCTCGCCCTCTCACGGTCACTTTTATACTGAGGACGTGTAATCCTGTGTCTGTTTCATGATGTCATCGGTAAAAAATAAACAGAATGCTTCTTATCCTGACTTTACATATCGGGCTACATTTGTATTCCCCGATAGATAAACTACAATATGTTTTGTAGTTCGTTGAGTACGATTGATGGGTCTTACTCCACTCCATTTAAATTTGTTTTTACCGTAAAATCTTGTAGGTATACTAACAGCGTTTACTATGTCGCCAGAATTTCTCACTCGAATTTCATTTTGATTATCAATTTCCGCTTTATCAATGTCTTCCGTTTCTTTACTATTTTCGTTCTCAATATCTTTGTTTTCGTTCTACCACTTAATCTTCTTCACTTTCTACATTTGCTTCTGGTTTTTGGTCACTTTCTTCGACAAATTTCTTCATTATTTCTTCCAACTCATGTTGTTGCAAATACTTTCGTTGTCATATCTGTCCTTGGCCCTTACTAATAATGGGCTCTGGAGCTTCCATAATTTTATTCTATAACAATATAAAATATTTCTAAGGAAGTATGTAAAACAACAATATTTATCAACATATAACTAGGATTATGAAATAATATAACTTACCGGAAACTTATTCAAAGGCCTAAATAATAATTACGATTTGTTACCTACCCAGGGCCTGTACTCCAACACATCTATGTATCGTAGCTTATCGGGAGCAACTGAACGCTAAACGAAACATACACTGTGCTGAGCCTAATAGTATTTTACGAGGTTTGTCTTTTTATTTTTGCATATATCCGCTTAAAGGACCTCAATCTTTTGTTGTTATAAATCGAGAGTTTCATTGCGATACAACAAGTTGTGTAGATATAGTAAATTTTTGAAATTAGCAAGCCAGTTGAAAAATGAATCTTAACTAAATATCGGTAAGATAGTTTCGAAACAAATTCAGATTTCTGCTTTAATCTGGAGCCTTCTAAAAATTGCAAGACATAGCCAGACGTTGATAAAGATGTTAATAGAGACATGGGGAATCTAAAATTTGCATTCCACGACATGTCTCCTCAACTAAGCGGAAATCTTTAACGAATTTGTTTCTTGTACTCATACAGACCCAAAACAGCAGTCACACAGCAAAACATTGATGCGGTTCGTCAGCTAATTTAGGATGACCGCCGTGTAATATGTCGGGAGATAGAGGCATCTTTGGGCATTTCAAAGACCTTAATCCAAAAGATTCTACATGAAAAACTAGGTGTAACGAAATTGGTTTCCAGTTGGATCCCTCATTGCTCACAGAAGAGCAAAAAGCGGTTCGCGTCGATTGGTATCGAAAAACATTGGAACGGTTCAACAAAGGAAGCTCAAAAAACGCTCATAGTATTGCTAGTGACGATGAATCTTAGATTTACTTCTACGAATCGAAAAATAATTTTTGAAAAGCAATAAAGTACTTTAAGTCTATATATTTTTTGTCTTTATGGCTATATGCAAAACTAAAAAGACAACCCTAGTAGGAAGATAGATGGCCCTACCCATATTTGCTTGGGGTACTCCAGTACCCCGGGTAGGGTTAAAAGGTAATTGCTAATTTAAACCATTTGTTCTCTACTTGTATAAATCGTGCCAAAATACGAACCAAAAATTAAACTAAAAACTTTAATAGTAAGGGGCCGTTCAAGTATTACGCAAGCAGATTTATTACAATTATTTACCCCTATCGTTCCCTATCAGCAAAAGCCAGCAAAGTTCTTAACACCACCCGTGTTACGTAAACATTGTTATATGCATTTTTTAATGTATTTTGTTTTTTTATTGATTCATGAGCAGTAGTTATAATTCTACAAATAATAAAATAGATTTCGGTTAGAGGACTAAACGCATAATATTGAATTAAACAAACTTTACTATGATCTTAAGTAATATTACGAACAAAACAAACTTTTTTTAAAATTTTTGGAATACATATTAATTCTAATTACTTCTTCAGTCTTCAGTCCATGACACAGAAGCATAGATAATGCTTTGTTTTTTAGTGTGAACCACGTTCGTTATTCACTAGTAATGTCAATGCGCCTATCGATAAAATCGATGTATAATATTACTGTTATTTTATATTAAAACTGGTATTTCTTTTAATTTTTTTTTAATAAATGTTTTTTAAGTGTGTTGCGAAACCAGTTTGAGAAACAGTCGATTTATTTTTAATATTGCACTATAAGAAAGAACAGGACTTTTAATTAATGGACAAATTTTAAATATCAGCACAGATGATGCGTATTACAGTATAGTATAGAGAATAGTGCTAACGAACATTGAGCATCTATATTCGTTGATAGTTCTAAAGATTAAGACTGTTTGAATATACAAGTTATTAAAGGATATGATTGTGCTACGTAATGAAATAGACAACGCTGAAATAGACAACGTTTATTAATTATAGACCGAAGAACAGGTGAAAAAGAATGCAATTTATATTGTTTTGACGGGAAATATGGTGTTATTTGGTATTTATAACTTCTTGAGCATATTTCGGCATATAATCAACAGTTTTTACACCTTTCTCGTATTTGCTGGTCTCACTATTATGTTCCGCCAATCTGTAGAATTCTTCTCGGCATTCCCACACTAATCTGTAGTCCACCTTAGTGATATGATAAGATCCCCATGGCTGCTTGACTATATATGTTAATCCGCTTCAGTTCGAAAGCCTTTATGTTAATTTCTGTTGCACACTGCAAGATTGCATAAATTTTCACCTGATATATAAATCGGCATTCTTCTTCCTTTGCCCTATCCGTTTCGGACGTTGGCTATTAACAAGGCTATTTTGACTTTGTTTACGGCACCTCTGGACAGGTTATGCATCCATGAGTGTCGTCTGCTTCCCGGTCCCCTCCTACTGTCGATTCTTCCTTGGACTATTAACTGTAGCAGACGGTACTTAGTATGCCTCATGACATGTCCAAAGTACTCAAGCTTCCGTTTCTTTACGGTGAAGATTATTTCTTTGCTTTTGCCTATTTTTTGCATTACTTCCACGTTAGTGATGTGGTCTGTCCAGGATATCCGAAGAATACGGCGATATATCCACAGCTCAAAGGATTCTAGTTTCTTCAGGGTGGCTTCCGTTGTGGCCCATGCCTCTGCTCCATAGAACAAGACCGGGAAGACATAACACTTGACCAGTCTTAATTTTAGTTCTATTGAGATTTTGCTTGTGAACCACTTTTTCATATTGTTAAACGCGTTTCGCGCTTTTTCAATTCGTGATCTTATTTCTGTTGACTGGTCCCATTTTGTGTTGACTGTGGTTCCAAGGTATGTGTATGTCTCCACTTGTTCTCGACAAATCGGCATTCTAGGTCGAGCGTTTTCTTAACTTCATCCCTCTCGTGGGCAAATGTCCAGGTATCCCTGATTTTATTTGTGATGTTACTATGCCCTGATCTAACCATTACGTTACTCAAGTTTTCTCGCAATCTGTTATATCCCATTCTCGAATGCTTCCTTATAACTATTTTTAAAAGGAGGAGGTCCAGTACGGCCTCCGTAGCTACCATTGGTGTGCCCTTCATTCCCCTCGTGATTCCAAGGTAAGCATTTCTTTGCACCTTGTTTAGTTTGATGAACTTTTTTACTGCACCTTTGACCACCATACCACTGATGCATATGTAATTGTTGGTTTTACCACCATATTAAAAATGCAATATTTTTATTGTCGATCGGATTACAAGACGTATGTTTTTGTCCGGAGAATTTCATCATTACTTTTATCATATAGCATGTAGTTGTATCTGGTTAAAAAACTGCTTGATTCGTGGACTGAACTTTTTTAGTTTAGTTTCCAATCTATGTTCTGGCCCAGGGCTTCCCAAATCTGTGGCATTGTTCCTGGGTCGTCTCGTATGATGCGTCTGAGTATAGTGAGCGCCGTGGGCATTCTGACATATGAAGCTATCAAGAACATATTTTTCAATGGGTGTTTACCTTTTTTTATCAGCGTTGTACGAGATCGCTGTCCTTAAACAAAAAATAGCTCTGATCTATTTAGAACAATAATTTTCAACAGTTCAGCGCAAATATTTTTTCCCAATTGTATCGTTTCTTCATCATGACGTTACAATTACTGTTTTTATAGTTTAATTGATTATCTCACACCTTCTAAGAAGTCGTTTTTGTCCAGTAAAATCATTAACAATAACTCCAACGTATATTAAGTCTTGATCAACTTACTTGCTTGTTTTGTTATGATTTAATTTACTTTCTCTTATTCAAAAAATGCGTTTTCTGGATTCTCTTTTTACATTTATCTTTTCGGTTCACCTCATTCGCCCCTTTGTTTCAAAATATTGTAAACTAAGATTAACACAACACACCTTGGCAATATCTCCTTAAGTTATTTATAATGCTTCCTTCAAAGTAATATTAGTGCGCGTTTTGAGAGTCATATCCATCTTCAAAACAAGAAACAAATAAATAATTAATTCAGCTTACTTGATTAAAAGTACAATAATCATAAAAAGTAACAAAAATTTAACACGTTTGTAGTCTGTTCTGTAATTGCTCATTGTCAGAAATTGTGACTACTGGGCCGCTTACCACACTTCATATATCTTCATTTCATTTATCATCTTCATTTATCTTCTAAAGCTGGGGAACTCATTGCTCTATCAACGTTTTGTTTCCATGTCGTCCTAGGTCTTTCCTTTTTCTTTCATTTCTTGGCATATATTCTGGAGCATTCTTTGGCCATCGTCGTTCCGTCATCGACATATCCATATGAGAATGACCGGCGCGTTTTAATTCGCTCTATGACTGTTTTTTCTACCTTCGTTATTTACCTTATTGTGTCGTTTTGCACATTTTGTAGTCTTGATATTCTACATGAGCTTCTTAGGTAATCCATTTTAACTGCTTGCACTTTTGCTGTAATTTGTGTAATTCCAACACAGGGTTTGGTCCAGGTGTAACCCAAGGTATTTGGTTGTTTTAATTCTTTGTATTTCATGAAAAAGAGAGTCAAGACTTGATTTCACGTACAAAGTGTCTAATGTATCTGTTTATACGTATTTCGCCCTAATAGGGCTCATCAGAACAGATATTCATAGGCGTTCTCAACGTGAAAAATAAATCTTTTCTGTCTTTAAGAAGCAACACTAAAATGGCTTCGATATGGACGCAATAGCGACATCTGATAATAAATCCGTAAAATAGTTTCGAAACACAATTCAGATTTCTGCCTTAATCTGAGCCTTCTAAAAATTGCAAGGCAAAACAGACGTTGATAAAGATGTTAATAGAGACATGGGGAATCTAAAATTTGCATTCCACGACATGTCTCCTCAACTAAGCAGAAATCCTTAGTGAATTGGTTTCTTGTACTCATACAGAGTAGATCCGAATAAAATGAAAAAGACAGTCAAGATTTGATTTCACGTACAAAGTGTCTATGTATCTGTTTATACGTATTTCGCCCTAATAGGGCTCATCAGAACAGATATTCATAGGCGTTCTCAACGTGAAAAATAAATCTTTTCTGTCTTTAAGAAGCAACACTATCATTATCATTACTTTTTTTCTTCACTTGTTTTTATTATTATCTTTTTGACGTATGTCAAGTCGTCAGCGAATGCAATATATTATTGTTTTTTTTTTGTTTCACCTATGATTTCGCTAATCCTTAGATAGTCTGCTTGTCTGAGGACTTGTTTTACTCTAAATATTTTGGAACCTTCTCTTTTCTAACTTTTGGTTTTCTTTGCATTTTACTTTCAAACCCATTCTAGTAAGGATAACTGTTTTACTTAGTCTTTCATTTTATTACCTATTTGATTTCGTTTAATTCCGTCAATAGTTTAAAAGTGGACAAACATTGCATATTTAATTAAAAATAAACATCGACGAACTAAATCCACACACAATATTTTGAGTGTTGTAAAACAAGACAAAAATGGCAATACCTTGCAGGTTTCGCCCACAAATTCACCATCAAATTCAAATATTTCATCGTACGCGTAAAAAAGTCGACTTTAGAACCCACGTCCAGGTACCCAACAACATATTTTCGCGTAGGAAGTCTAAGAATCAAGATTTTTAAGTATGTGTATCTACTGAGTGAAACTGTTTTTATTTGGTCGACTATGACTAGAAGATATGATGAAATGTAATAAACTGGTTGTATAACAGATATCTGTTCAATAAAAAGAAGGTTAATAGTTGCAGATATAGCAAATTGACGTAAAATTATTTACTACTCATACTATAGAAAAGAAAACTTGATTTATAATTTGTTTCTTTATAAAATCCAATATTACGACATAAAGATTTAGGAACCCTCTTCTTTCCTCTACTATTTTAATAAGCATGTCTGTTTTATACTCTATTGCCTCAATTTATGCTGTCTGTCTAACTTTTTTTTGAGCTTCGTACTACCCTTTGTCCATTTGGTGATCGTGAGTCACAAATGACAGAACTAGGTACTCGTAACCAGATAGACCAGGTACTCATTGATGAAAGGTACTCTAGTAATATCATTAGAGCACAGAGCATGATAGGAGCAGAAATTGACTTGGATACTTCTTGGTAAGAACAAAGATGAGAATAAAGATAAGCAGAAAGTGGACAAAGCAGAACTCACAAGGCAACAAGTGGGATATACAAAATTTCGAATTACACAAGAAAAAACAGGAATACTAATTGCGAATAAAAATAGATTTCAGACGCTGGAAAAAGAGATACCAAATGCAGAGTTGACATTAAGCCAGAGAAACCATAGAAACGGTAGCAACAGAGTCCATAAGAAAAAAGAGAAAAAACGAGCAAAGTTTAAAGCTGAAAACCAGCAAAACGATGGACTACTAACAAGACCAACAGATGTGAATAGAGAAACTTACCATATAATTAGAAGAGAAACAAGAAAAGTGTTAAAATGAAAGAAAAAACAATACCTAGAAAATTGGATCAAGCAACTTAAGAGCAATTACAGAACCGGTCAGTCTAGGCAGTGTTATGTTATAAGCAAATTAAAACACTAAAGGGCTATAAGATAAATAGTCCGGGATTCATAAAAGATGATAGAGGACAACTTCTTATAGGAAATAAAAACATAAGCCGACAATGGAGAGAGTATTTTAAACAATTGGTAAATACTGACCAGGCACCAACAACATACGAACAAAAACAGTACCACTCAGCAGAATCCGAAATAGGGTTTCCCGCGCTTGAAAAAATAAAGGAAGCACTATTGGACTAAGAAATAACAAAGCTCCGAGACAAAATGGCATCCATGCGGAACTGATTAGAACAGGGGGAGAATAACATCATGTACAAATACATCACCTTATAAATGAAACAGGACAAAGAGAAGAACTACCGCTAGAATGGCGTGAAATCCATATAGTACCTGTCCACAAAAAATGAGATAAGCATATACAGGGTGCGGCATTAGTGCGAAGATGTCCAATTACTGAAGTAGGTAACAAGAACTTAATATAAATGTACAGGAAGTTCGGAAATTACTTGAAAACCTGAAGAACAGAAAAGCATCGGGTAAAGACGGGATACCAAACGAATTACTGAAATATTGTGGAGCAGCAATGACAGAACAATTAACAGCATTCATTAATAATATTATAAAATACAATAAAATACCGGAATAATGGAGAACGAGCGAACGAATTCTCTTATTAAAAAAAGGAGATAAATAACAGCCAGAAAACTACAAAGGTATAAACTTGTTAAATACTACGCTAAAATTTACAACTAAAATTTTAAAAATGCTAATAAATCAGAGGATAAGTTTAGCAGATGAACAACAGGGTTTTCGTAGTGGAAGATCGTGTTCAAATGCAAAATTCGTTATAAAGCAAGTTACTGAGAAATCACTATAGTATAATAGACCCGCATTTCTGTATCTAATTGACCTAAAGAAAGCGTTTGACAGAGTAAGACTCGAAGATGTAATCCATCTTCTGTATAATAGAGAAGTTTCCCTAAATATGATGAAAACTATCGAAAACATCTACCAAAACAACAAAATGGAAGTCAGAATAGATGGACAACTTACAGAACCTATAGAACCTATATAACCTATAGGCCTATAGAACCTATATAACCTATAGGCCTATAGAACCTATAGAAATAGGCAGCGGAATAAAACAATGGGATTAATTGAGCCCCATACTCTTCAATTTGATCATGGATGAAATTATCAAAGGTATTAACAAAGGAAGAGGATACAAAATGGGAAACAAAGAAATAAAAATACTCTGTTACGCAGATGACGTAATATTGATAGCCCAAAATGAAGATAGTCTGCAAATTGTCCACAGATTAAACATAGAACAAAAGAATTTAATATGACAATGTCATCTCAGAAAACTAAAACAATAGTAGTCAGCAAAGAACCAACCAGATGTAAAATAGAAATTGATGGCATTAGTATTGAACAAGTCATGGAAATAAAATACCTGGGAATTACACTGTCCAGCTATGGAGATCTGGACAAAGAAGTGAGAGATCAAGTACAAAAAGCAAATAGACTGTCAGGATGCCTTAATAACACTATATGGCGAAACAGATACATTAACACTGAGATGAAGTCAAGAATTGATAAAGCCAGTGTAAGACCAATAATGACATATACCTCAGAAACAAGACCCGACACAGCCACAACGCAAAGGCTACTGGAAACGGCAGAGATGAGTGTACTGAGAACAATTCTAGGAAATACGCTGAGAGATCGAAAGAGACGTGAAGAGATTAGAAGAAAATGTAACATCCAGTGTATTATAAATGAATGGACTCAAAATAAAAAAAAAGAATGGAATAACCACATAAGGAGAATGGAGGAGAACCGTGTCGTCAAAATAGCAAGATATAACTCACCAATCGGCAGAAGAAGTATCGGACGACCGCGCAAAAGATGGAGTGACAACCTTTCATAGAGGTATTAATACGCCAATAAACAAGCAGAATTGCTTATAAAAGTGGAATTAGAAGAAGTCTAATTACTCATTTGTCATAAGAGATACGAAAAAAAAATATTTAAGTAAAAGTTGAAACACAGATAGAAACATACTGTAAAAATATTTTCAAATATACAGGGTCACCCATATTGACGGGGTGGAACGAACTTATCTTTTTTTTGTAATAAAACACCCTGTATATTTTTGCGTTTTTGATTTCTTCTCGATGTTTTCATTTTTTCAATATGAGGTTTTGATAGTGTTATACGAGGAAATTTAAAAGATAATTACGTTTGTTTATTAAATGTATGTACGTTTTAAAATATATTTATTTCTAAAAGATTTTAAATATAGTCTACAATTGTCTTTGTTTTTTTAAATGGAACACCCCGTATTTTAGTATTGTAATGAAATGATATTTTATAATACTTTTATCGGGGTGACATAGTCTCAGATGATCTTCCAGCTTTGATGGCTTCATAGCTTTATTGCTAAAAACTTCGTTGCATAAATGGCACAAAGGTCTTTGCTTGTATAACAATGATTGATAATTGAAAATTCTTGCCATATACCCCCATTTTCATTTTATAGACCTCCAAATTTTTTGTGCCTACGTAGACCACCTTGGGATCGATATTGACTACTTTGGGAATCATTGGACTAGATCTTTATCTTGCGCCAAACTTTAGTTGGGAATATAACATAGTACAAAATAGTTGGGAATACAACAAAGATGTACATTCAATTTTTGTAGATTTTAAACAAGCGTATGACTCTGTAAACAGGGACACACTGTGGAAGGTAATGGTAGAAATGGGATTACCCCGAAAACTGGTAAGATTAGTCCAGATGTATGTGCAGGATTCATGTGCACGTATTAGAATTGGCAGCAGTACATCAGATGAGTTTTAAGTTTAAATTATCCGGAACTTTTTGTTCAACAGTGCAGAAAACAAAATCTATGTTTAGTCTATATTTTTATAGATAAAAAGTACTAGAATGCTTAAATAATCATATTTCAAAAGAAAAGTTATAATTATATACATTTTTACTGTCCTGATTCATTGTTTATTCTGAATCACTGTGTATTTTTAAAACGAACTATTTTAGGCGACACACTGCAATATCAAGGACAATAACATACTCAACCTACATTATAACACCTGTACAATGTTTTTTTAACAAAGTATATACCTATAAGAGAAAGATATATAATATTTTATTCCAAAGCAACAAACTTATAGGATCTTTGACGATAGATATTTCAAAAATTTTATACCGCTTTTGGTGTATCTATAGTAAAAAAACTTATTTACATAATGTAGTATACAAATATATACATATACAAACTTACCCTTGACTAGAAACAGTTGCGACTAGCAAAAAAAGCGTAAAACTATATAAAATCATCGCAAAAACAATTCACTATTCGATTATATTAAACTACACACGATTTTACACTAATATATTCGTAATGATCGAATAAAAATTCGGTTTCACTTAATCTTGATCATATTTTTCGTGTTTTGAATATGCATTTGTTCCACGGCCTCGTGAAACTAGTCATGTATCACGGAAATAGTTTAATCGTCGACTAATAGAGAGAGGAGAACAAGTGGTCACCGTAGTTGCTTGTCTGCCCACCCGTTGAATTCCCCTACTTTCGCTCCTTCGCGATTCTGCATCTCTGTAAATTATTGTTGTTTGTCTTGAGTCGATTAGCATTTGTTTTATCGACAAATTACGTCATTTTTACAAAGAGAGCCACATTTTTTGAAAACCAACTCGTTGGCAAACGAGATGTAAGCTTAAATTGAAAAAATAGGCTATAAAAAAATTAGGCTAAAGAACTACAACGTTAAAAAAGTTTTATTGTTTCATATCTTCAATGGACTCCCAAATTAAAAAAACCGCGAATTGCTACCATTTAAAGGGATGCGTTTTTGAGAAAGGGGTGAATTTGTCATTATGCATTAAATTGTTCAAAATTAAATTTCTTAACGAAATGTCAACTTTTAAAGCCAAAAATATTTTTTGACAAAAATATATTCAAAAAACCAAGCAAAAAAATAGAAGAACACGCGATTTTTTTGCCCCATAAGTTTTTCTACGGGGGTATAGATAGAGGCATTGCTTTACAGAAAAAAAACTTTTATCCTTTCTCTCCAAAATGACGTCTTTAGGATTTACAGTATTCCAGATACGATTTCTTAAAATTTGCCATACACCTTTTTTGGATATTTTTTGGCAAACATTGTTCTATAACCATTTTCTACGCAGTTCTAGGTATATGCAGTGGTAGATTTCATAGAAATAAAAATTAATTACCTTTAAAATGCTCTATTGTAGAAGAGATTAGGACTAATTTAAAACAAGATACGATTCTCCAAAGTTTTCAACTTTTAACGATTTGGGTTTGTTTAATAAATTTCTCATTATAATTTTTTTCTAGTACGTTTAGGTATAAGCATTACTAAATAAAAAAGAAAACTTATTTTTAGTTCTTTAAAATGGTGCGTTGAAAAATATTCTAAGACTAACGGTAACCGGGATATGATCAAATTGTGATGCTTACAACGATTTATATACACGTAGCATTACTAAATGAGGAGTCAGGGTAAAAAACAATGTTCCAGACTCTGAAGAAGTCTACAAAAACAGTTTTCATGGAAATCGAAATTTAATGTTTCAAATTAAAACAAATTGTTTTAACTCAACCGTATAAATCGGTAAATTTTTTCAGTGGTACGTTGACATGTTTACAGAGGAAAAATCAAGAGAAGACAAAAGAATATTTTTTTGCGAAACATCATACAAACAATTTAGTTAGCTGGCCAAGAAGCAGTACTTCCCCAGTACCTTCAAGCTTCTGCGTCACAAAATGTTTCTTCCTCCGAACTTCCCTCCTGTTCAGTACTTGTAAATCAGTGTAGAACGTTCTAGAGTTTATGTTTTCCAAATATTTGGTCAAGTGGAGAAGATCTTGTAACTTAGCAGCTTTGAACGGAAGTGGGCCGTTGTACAAAGCTTCGGGATGATTGTGACTAGTAACTTCTGGAGTTGTGATATGAGTTTTCCTTAAATTTCTTTTCGAGTTTCGTTTAACTTTGCATTTAAACACCGAGCTTGCCAATAACCCAGAATAGGTATTCTTGTGTGAAAGATAAATTGAGGGCTATTTTTCCTGATTTCCAACACTCGAATAGGTCTCGTAGGCATTGGGCATTTCTTGGGATAATTGTTGGAGAAATGCTGAGTCCAACTGAGTTCCAACTCAGAAATTTGATATCTTTCAACAGTCCACCACTTGGAACGGTTTCACTCTTCTGTTGCGGAGGACTTCTCTCCAATAATCCGGAGTTTCCGTATAAGCTTTGTAATTAATTAAACTCATGCCCCGGTCGCATTCTAGATAGGAATGTCCTCTGATGGGAAACATTACTTTCACCAACTCAAACCGTCCTTCTGTCTGAACTAGATAATGAAGGAACCGAAAAACAGTGTTATTTTTATTTTGCTCTCAACAAGAGTCGCAAAATATTATCAAATTTTGAATGAGATGACAATACGTTATACCCAAAGTGGTGAATCATCGAACACACATCGTCAGCCCTCTTTTTTGCTACCGATTCGTCGTAAGTATAGAAAACAGGGGTAGAATCGGCCAATACATGTACATTAAAGCTTATAAAATTAAGTTGCCGGTTATAGTAGACATCGTTTAACAACCCCGTCACATTAGGGGTTGGTAATTTTTTTGGAATTCTATGGTTATGGCTTCGGTATCGATTGCTTTTGACGATATTTTGTGTTCACAGAATAAAATTTTTCACTTCTCGCAAGATAAAGTTGTTTCTCGTTGTTTTTTTCTTGTAATTTCTGCACGACTCTTTAAAATGTCAGGATGTCTGGAGAAAAACAATTCCATCCATTTTTTCAGCTATCTCCTTTCTAACCGAGAATTGTTGCCTTATTAACAAAAGCATACACGTTTTATCATTATATTTTGGGGGTTAATGGCATACCCAGATCACACAATCTTCCTATACGCCTAACCAGTTCATCTTCCTGAGGTTTTGTGAGTCCTGCAGGCCGCCCATGTCGTTTTCGTGAACTGACACTAGCCAGATGGTTATATAACATCCGTCGAGGAATATTAAATGTAAGTCCTGCTTTATGAACAACCATGCCATTTCGTACGGCATTCATCGACTTCAATGACCACTGTGCCCTTTTCCTGGTGGACGTACCTGCAAAAATAAAATATTTTAAATGATTATAGATATAAGCAAATTGTTTATAATGCCAACGCCTTATTAGGACACTGCCTACTTTTTTATTTAACATCAAAGAACAGTAAATCAAGCAATGTAGTGAAAAAACAGTACCATTTCCTAAAAGAGTAATAATTTGCTATCACTTTACAAAGAAAACACTAGTGGTACATATTATTTAAGTAACTTTATAACTTACCTACAATTTATAATCGAACTTCGGCACCGTAACAAACACATGTCTAGTAAACTTCGCGCTACTATTTGATACCACCGACGACTTTGACTCAGAAGCGATTTATGGTGACATCTAGTATATAATATCTATATTTAAGAAAATATTTACAATTGGCCTTATTTGGCGCCAGTACCTTATCTTTACTTTATGTACCGCTGATCTGAAGAGTTCTATTAAACTGTACCTAATCCAGACCCTTAAATTTTTCAAACATGACACTCCCCTTCTTCCTATACTCACTCCTCTTGTCTTTCTCAGTATTATCAATCAAGCATATCATATTGTTGTCCCCTTATTACCTGTTCCAGATATTATAATTTTGTCCATTTCTCTCAATATTTCCGGTTTCTCTTTAACGATCTGTTCCGAATTTATATTAAACATTAATAGTAATAGGACACATTTTTAACTATCTCCTTTCTATATCAGTACTGGTTTTGTATAGAGGTCATTAACATCCCATCACAGGAAACTCACAAGTTTCTCAGGATGTGGACCATCCTTTCGTATACATCAAGAGCTTTCGCATAGTCTAGGAAACAAATGTATGCAATACAATTGAATAATATCGTGTGTTGTAAATAACACTTCTCACAAAGAGACCACAAATTGAGCTTTTCAAAGTAATTGTACAATTTGTTGATTTAGATTTTGGTATTGTAATGAAGGTAGATATTGGCCAATTTTTCAGTATGTGGCCAGTATTGTTGATATACTTAATAAAAAAAGTGTAGTACACAACTATATGCTTTCATTATTCAGTAGTTTCAATATCTCTACTGGTACACAATTTGGTCTGACTGATTTTTACTTAACTCTATAGCTCTCTTTACCTCAACAAACATTACTAGAGAACCTTTCTAAAGATTCTAACTTGGCACAACCTGACAATGATTATTTCCTAATATACCTATGTCGAATATATTTCTGTCAAATTCCTAAGCTGTATCGAATGTAAATTATAGTCTCATGTTTGTCAGATATATTTCTAATATTGTAATGTACCTAATAAATTATCATTCACTACTCTACCTAAAAGGCCTGTAGATTTTTTCACAAGCATCAGTTAGTCATTCCTTAATTTGAATAGGATTATAACCTCAAACAGGTATAATAACAATACAAGCATGGTGTGATTGTCATCTTATCTGTTATTATGTTTGAAGTAATAGTGATATGTAATAAAGATTCAAATATAAATACCTTTACAGCACCCTTGCATAAAGTAAATCTTTGTCCAACTTAGTTTAGTACCTACTATACATCCTAGTCTTTTCATCAACTGGAACTTTTTTTAATACAACTTGTTTACTTTGAACTTTTGTAACATCACATATTATCAAAGAATATAGATGCATGCATCTATATTCTTTGATATTATTCTTACTACATCTACTCATCCCTAGGTCTTCAGAACAAAAACCGTAGTATAGTACCTATTATACATTTTCATTTCATCAGCAAGAATTTTTTTTAAATACATTTTGTTTACTTTGAACTTTTATAACATCAGCATATTATCAAAGAATATAGACGCATGCGTCTATATTCTTTGATATTATTCTTACTACATCTACACATCCCTAGGTCTTCAGAACAAAAACGGCTCCTACCTACATTAAATCGTTTATTGGATACAAAATAAAGTAATAAGTTTACTTAAACAACTATAAAATACCTAAAGACTTTTCTACAACAGCATGAGGTTGTCCTGAGAATTCCAAAAACTCTGAAGTACCGTAAACATCTTCGGGTCCTACATCTAGGTCTCTACCAGTGAGAACATCATGCATAATATTAGAAGAAGGCAAGAAAGGCAACCTTCCGATTTTCTTAGAGGACTTCAGTTCCATGGCTAATCGTAATGGTGCATGTAAGCCTTGGGTGTTTGCTAATATAGTCATATTCATCTGTTCTCTGTTTGCATGGTACTAAAAAGTAGTAAAGTAAAACACACTGAATATAAGTATTTTTGTGTTCTTACCTTTGCTTCGGACGAGAACAACTGATGTGGTACTTCTGTGCTACATTTTGCCGACTGTAAACCATATTTCATTAATTCCTGGGCTCCAAACATGTCTCCATGTATTTCAAAATTTTCTGGAGCAGAGGCTCTTGGTTTCACTGAAGGCAGTGCAAAACTCTGAAACAAAAAACATGTACTTAAAAATAATAATGAGTTGTGTAGTTTATACTAATTTTGTTAATTTATATATTAAAAGATAGTAAATATCATACCATTTTCAGATTTATTGAAGATTTATAATTTTTCAAGTCACCGTATTTTTGTTTGTAATGACAACTGACAAGAAGGGACGTATCAACACAGAACACGCATTGCAAACTGGTGGTTTAAGAATTCAAACTCTATTGCCAAATCTATCATCTAAACTATCAAAGGGTAATTGCCAAAAAAATTATCATTAATATTAAAAGACACAAATATTAATTAATTAGTGTTTTATAAATAAATTATAAAATTGCAGAATCCATAAAATATTATAATAAAAATGTGCTTTTTAAAAGCTTTCCCCTTTTGTATTTGAAGCATAAACATATACATTTTAATGACATGGCAACACAGCCATCGCAATATTTCGTTCTGTGAAACTTAGTTGACAGCTAATTTGACGGCTATCTTCACCGGGACCCAATGTGATAAATGTATCGATTTTTGCTCGATGGATAAATGTCTAACTCGATGGTCTGAGCTGGGGACTGGGGGCATAGAAAAACCGAACACACTTGTGTTGGGTTGTTCTCTGCTGGGGGCAAGAACGGTTGACTATATACATTGTATTCATTGTACCATGATATATATCTGTATTTAGTGTCCTTGGTCTGAGGGTATGTTTACAACACAGAACACAGTATTATAGGAAGCAGTGGGCGAAGAAGCTAGTATTTTATGAGTGCCAAGTAAACTGTTTCCTGTTTCTCGCACCCTAATCTTATACCTCATACTCTCATAGGCAGAAAAATGTTTAAATCAGGAATGGATGAGTTGCGCCAAATATAGACAACTTACAGTTTCTATTTTTTAGTAAGCCGTTGTTTGAATTTTAATGTTTCTATAAACATACTATAAAATAACACCACCGAACACAAAATACAATTTTCAAACTTTTATTCGTAACTAAGGTATAACTTTACATAAATAATCTTAACTATTTATCGAAATTCTAAACAGGTTTAAAATTATTAGGTCTACTATCAAAATAGTAAAATAATTAAATTTTCTTAAAATCAAATCGTTTTATGTGGCATATTATGTTTGTGTAAAATTGCTGTTTAAAAATGAACTATCTGCTTAGATTAATTATATATTATATTGTATTATAATTATATTTGTTATAGTTATGAACGCACATCTAAAGACAACACAGGAGGACATTGGCAGCTTTTATTGCAGTAGCAACCATTGTAGACAACTCGAGATAATTCAGAGTGATAGGGCAGTAACTTTGCAATGAAGAGAATGAGGCAGATTTTAATTACCAGCGTTCAATTGAATATTCACTTTAGTACAACAGTTTTTACTTTAATTTGTTAAATATAAACCATTATGCATTACAAAGATATTGCTCTGGCCAAATAAAGATAATATTTTACGGCTTCTATTATAAAATCTACTGTTGTTGTCATTTGGGAATGCTAAGATCCCGTTGCAATATTGTAACTGTTTCTTGATTCACGTCCTTTTCCTAATACTTAATATAATATTTCTTTATTTAATATCTGGTTAGTTATGGTTAATATTGATTCTTGTTTCATGCACAAGAAAGAGATTTTTTTAATCGCAGCAGTAAAAAATCCAAAAACTAATTCCTTTGTATTAGAATTCGCCAGTTGATCGAGTGGACAAATGGATAAGTAGTTCAATGAAACATATGGTTCGTTACTCGGTTCATTGATTCACCGAATCTATGAATCTACGCCTTGCTAGATGACGACAGCAAGATCTTTCTGAAAAATCTTTCATAAATTGGATGGACACGTATCCAACTGCTGTGCACGATTGCACATAGACTGATTCGGGTCTTCCTGTATGCTACGCTCTACAACAGCAACAAATTCTTCTGTATGCTCTGTACGTCGTGTCTGTGGATGCATATTATTATTTAGTGTAAACATGGTGCAAAAACGTTCCATGGTTAATCGAATTACTTGCTCTGATAAACTATTAGGTTGGTCATAAAATGGACTTAGTACGCGATACGTCTTTAGAAAAGAACCACAATTTTCAAAATAAATTTGTACAATTTGGAAGCGTTGTTCAGGCGTCAAGTCTATTCATGATAAAGTAACAAACCAAACTTAACATAAATCACTTGACAGATGTCAAAATGGCCGACAGTTAAAAAAGTCTTACCAACTTACACTTCTATACCTCTAAAATATACCCGTTATTATATTACATCCATAAAAGTTTAAAATCCAGGTAACTTTTAACTATTGACAGCACAACATTTTAGCTATGTGTGACTTTAAGATTTTAAAGGAACTACCAGTAGTAAATTAAGTATAGATATACGTTTTAGAGTTATAGAAGAAAGTATAAAGAATTAATGCTTAGATGGGACATCTACAACAGCAATTGAGACGATACCCCTTAAACATAGATGATTTAGCTTAAACCTGGAGTAAAATCGTGAATCTGGTTCGGCTTGGGCTGTTAACTTTGGGCTAATATCGTTGTTGGTTAGTAGTATTTTATCATTTATTTGTTGAATAAAAACTATTCTACCCTACAAACATATAAGACGTTTTCCTAAACAAATGAAGAGCCTTTATTGCAACATTCTTTCCTAAATATTAATTTCTTGCATAGATAGGTCTTGTGTAAATGTTTTCCTTAAATCCAAAAATATGGGGTAAAAGACTAAATGATCATCCACTTTTACTTTTTCCGGATACCGAACTAACATGATTATCATTTGATAGTTAAATGTACTTTCATTTTAACTATCATAGTTGCAAGCACATGTAATAAACTTTGGCCTAATATATTCACATTTTATTTTGTGGGTGTTTATCGCTTTATTCATCCCTCAGAGCATTTTTATTTCTGTTAGTGTATTCGTTTTAACTAATATATCTCATGATATCTGGATACCCCCATTAGATATCAACCAATATCAGGCACATATCAATAATAAGCTACTAACGACTTGATTAATTGAGTGATCAAATAAGACAAATAAGAAACGATAAGAATGCAGACAGCCACACTCTAAGAGAAATGAATAAAACTGTTTCGACGGCAATCAGGAGAGACTTAAGGAAATTTAAAACCGATACTATTAAACGAACTATACAGGAAAACAACAGCCTAAAAGTTCTACGTAGAAAGCTAACGAATGGGAAATGTGAAATTCATAAATTAAGAAACAAGCAAAATGAAAAAATATCACGTAGAGATAAGTTAATACAGGTGGTCGAAGAGTTTTACGAGGAATTATGTGGAGGTCGGCGAGAAGATCCAACAGGAATACAAACAGCCATTTCAAAGAAGATCATGAGTCAAGGTTCCGAACTAATGCCAATAGGTAGAAACTAATGCCAGAAATTAAGGTAGATGAGGTTTAACAAGCGTTAAGAAAAATGAAAAATAAAAAAGCCCCAGGAGAAGATGGAATTTTAATAGAAGCTATCGTAAATGAAGGAGATATGCTATTCAATAAATTAAGAAAACTGTTAATTCTGTTTGCAGCAAAGAGAGGTGCCAAAGAGTGGAACAATGCTATAACCATCGTTTTTCATAAAAAAGGAGATAGAACGGACCTAGAAAATTATGGACCTATTATCTTGTTGAGCCATATATACAAGCTCTTTACTAGGTTAGTGACATCAAGATTGGAGAAAAAATTAGATTTCTCCCAACCGAGAGAGCAGACAGGATTCCGATCAAATTATGGTACCAATGATCACCTCCATACAATAAAGACACTCATTGAAAAATCTATAAAATACAACAAACCTCTTGTCCTCACTTTCATGGATCTTCATAAAGCGTTCGACACGATCGAAATAGATAGATTTGTAGAAGCAATGAATGATAACAGGATTGACCATAGGTATAGTGAACTTATTTACAATATTTCGTCGGTATACTGCGAAAACCAGATAAATGACAAATTTTAAAATATTGAGTTAAGTATACCAAAATTCTCAGCTTTTTCCGCTCTACATACAGGTAAAACCCAATAAATGATACGACTTACCATTCAGCAGATAATTTGTGTAATAAACAAATAAGTTACACCTAATCAACTTTTCATTTTCAAATAAAACAATATATGGCTACTTACTTCCATAAAATTAAAGTTCTGTTGCATGTAAAACAAAGTAAGACCACATATATTATTATGCCGGACAACAATAAATTTCTACTACTGCAAACCATATTCAGTAAAAAGGTGATAAGTGTCATTAATACATTTTACGTGTATGATTTATTAAAATTTCTCTTTCATATCGACTAGTAAAAACCTTTAAGTACACTTACTTCATTCTACCTGAAAACGGGTTGAGTTAAAATTTAGAAATGGTTACTAAGCTAAACCCATAAATGATCTTTATGACACATATACAGATAGAATAACTGAAGACACAGCTGTCTTTGATAGCCTAAATGATGAGAAAAAAGATACTGAAATAGGTGCACCCACGAACAATTTAGTGTCAACTGAAATAGCTAGTTGGATATTAAATCTACTTCTTGACAAAGTATGGAAAGACGTACGTCCACTAAAACGTTGGAGAAAAGTTAACCCCAAAGATTGGGCAATAAAGGTCGTAAAAAGGAGGCGTGCTGAGGGATTGCCTTATGAGATAAAAAAAAGACCATAGACCAGCAAAATTGCCAAAACTAGTTAATTGTTCAGAGTGCTTTTACAAATGTGCCAGTTATTTCAGCGAAGATTACAGACAAAGACTATGTCGTGATTATTGAAAGTTAGAATATGTAGGCCTGAAACATTTTCTTATTGCACGTATTAAAACGGAGCCACCAAAGAGAGTCGTTGCAGTTCGTTGAAGTTTAAAAAACCACGTGCATTTTCCAAAAAGTGTTACTTTTCTTTGAATGGTCAAGACATACAGGTATGTGAGAAATTTTTTTGTAAGACACTTTGTATATCAGCGTCGTTAATATAGGATGTTGTAAGAAAAACTGATATTCTAGGCTGTTATGCAGATACGGATAAAAGAGGCAAGCATACACCGCCAAATAAAACAAGCAGTAAAACCCGAAAAATCGTGAAGGCTCATATTGAGTCTTTTCCAACCATTATATTACACCACATTATATTCGCCAAAGTTCAAAGCGTAGATATTTGGACAAAAATTTAAGTATAAGAAAAATGTACCAACTTCTTATAAATGACTGTGAGCAGAAGAAACTGGAAGGTGTTAGCGAAATTACATATCAAAGAATATTTTCTAACGACTATAATTTAAGCTTTTTTGTTGCTAAAAAAAATCAATGTTTAGTTTGTAATAAATATGATAGGGCTAATCCAACTGACAAATCGGATTTAGAAGACAGTTACAGAGAACATCAGAGAAGAAAAGAAGTATGTAATCTTAAAAAACAAAATGATAAGAAAAGATCTAATGAACAACGGGATTTTGTTTCAATTACTTTCATTTAATTTGATTCCAAGTGGATTGACTGGAAAACTATATTATTCTCGAAAATTATGTGTACAATTTATGTGTATATGAAGCCGCATTACCAAATGCAGCTTACTGTTTTGACTGGTCAGAAATTAACGGTAGACAAGGAAGTTCTGAAATAGGAAGCATTATACTCCACTACTTATCAAAATGTGTTCCAGAATATGTAAGTGAAATAAGTTTATTTTCTGATACCTGCAGAGACAGAATCGTAATCAGCATATTGCAGCCTTACTATTATGGGATGTTCAAAACATAGACCATTTAAATATTATTAAACACAAATTTTTAGAGTCTGGACATTCCTATATGGAAGTTGACTCTATGCAGAGTAATATCGAAACCGCTAAAAAACACAGATCTATCTATGCGATGCCAGATTACTTGTCTGTTTTTCAAAATGCAAGAGGAACTAAAAATATCAAGGTTAATGATAAAAAAGTATGTATAGAACCATACAAATGTAAAGAAGTTAAATACTACGACTTTTATGATTTAAAAAATTTGTCACACACTTTAATTAAAAACCGGACAAAAGACCAAAACAGCGAAAAAATAATGTGGTTGAAGATAAAAATAATGAGATGCGTGAAAGGAGGGACAAACAGAATCTATTTTAATTATGACATGTCAACAAGCTTCAATTATTTCCTTACTGATACTGCACGGCAGTCAAAAAGAAAAAATCGGTTGCCTGTAAAGTCGGTTTTACGGGCGAAGATTTTACGTGACAACGTCTTTTTCTCGGTAGAATATTTATTGATATGAATATTATTAAATTGCACAATAGGAACAAGGAATTGAATGAAAATAAGAATTGCACAAATTTTAACTATAGAAATATATTTTGTTTACTAAAACATTGTACATGTAAACTTAAACTTAACTAATTTCTATTTGAGTGATTTTGTTGAGGATAGGACGATGATAGGAGAAATATGACCGATCATGTTTGAGTGGGAGAGAGACGCAAGGCATTCGCCGGTCCGGCGGGCCTCTCTCTCGTTCGGTGACTCATCGTAACAGACGTGAGCGGGCGTTACACTTTTTCATGAGTGACTCCGAGCCACAACCTAATTTAAGACGTTGTCACGTCAAAAAGCACGCCAAGTTATCAACTAATACAAGCAATCTTGAAGAACTTAAACGACTTTATGATGCACATTTGCCAATTAGCATAGCAAAAAAGAGAGATTTGGTACAGCTATGGGATAAGGGAGTGATACCAGAGGAATATCACGGGTGATATCGTAATTTGAAAACGGGAAATGATGTAACAGACATCTTGCCAGAGCCTGCTTTCAGTGACGAATCGGACGAGGAAGCCTCATAATAATAATATTGTTATTATTATATTCGAAATAAATTTGATTTTGTCTATAAAACTGCCTATCATTCATATAAATAATAACTATAACTACACACAGATGTTAACAAAATTTTCAGGGAAAACCAGTTAAATGTCATAAATATCGACTAATACCTTAAAACATTGCTATTACTTAGTAAAAGCCTCATATCTCGATCACAAAACTGGAAAATATTATACTTGGTTTATTATATTTGTGTTAAATATGTTATTTGAAGAGTAATTGATTTATTTAGATTTACAGGTAAAACCAGGTAAATGATAGCATTTCCAATTTAAATTTAGGATTAGTCAGATAGGTGCCTTAACTTTTTCAAACTAATGATAAAATATCATTTCAGATATATGCATCTTTCACTAGAATACCTAATATCAAAAACAGGCCGACTGCTTAATTCACAATAAAAAACTAAACTTTAAAAACGTTTTTTCTCGATTTCGGTATTCCGACATTTACCTGGTTTTCGCAGTATACCGACGATTTACAAAAATGCCACTATGACTGTTAAGATACACGATAAAACCCGACTAATAAAAATAAAACGTGGGATAAGGCAAGGAGGTACATTGTCACCGAAATTATTCATAACGGCATTAGAGTATGCCTTTTAGATGGTACATAGGAGTAACAATAGACGGCGAAAAGCTTAACTATCTCCGTTTCGCAGATGACATTGTCCTTATCACAAATAATTTGGGAGAAGCCACAGATATGTTAAATGAACTGGACTTTGCATGTTCGAAGGTGGGCCTCCGAATGAACTTGACTAAAACTAAGTTTGTAAAAAATATGGTTCCCAATAACCATTTAACTATTCAAAACAAAGCTGTAGAACTGTTGGAGAAATATACGTATTTGAGTCATGAAATAAAAATCAGCGGGGATAATCAAACATGCTAAATCCAAAGACGAATTACTTTACTGAGCAGCCTTTGGAAAAATGCGAGACACACTGAGGACCAATATACCAATTATCCTCAAAAGAAAAGTATTTGACCAATGCATATTACCGGTCATTACCTATGGGGCGGAAACTATGACTCTAATCAAGAGTACGGCTTCGAAATTGAGAGTGACAGAGAGACAAATGGAAAGGCCTATGCTGGGAGTGACGTTGCGAAACCGAATAAAAAACGAAGATCTGCAAAGAAAGACGAGTATTGCTGATGTTGTGAAACGCATAGCGGAACTGAAATGGAACTGGGCAGGCCATGTAGAGAGAATGCATGACTTACGATGGACGAGCAAAATTACAAATTGGAGGCCAAGAGCAGACAAACGTAGTAGAGGAAGACCACCTACACGTTGGGCTGACGACATTAGGCGTATCACGAAAAATTGGCAGCAAAGAGCACAAAATCGCAAAGAATGGAGGAGTTTAAGGTAGGCCTATGTCCAGCAGTGGACGTGATAAATGAAGGCTGGATGATTATGATGATGATTCCTTTTAACCATGAAATCTTCAGTAATCCAAATTAAATAATTTACTTTTCAGTGTCATTGGTATTATTGTATGTGACATAATACATAACTCCTTTTCCAATTTTTATTGGGACACCGTGTATAGTTATTCCATCATATTGTATATTACACCCACGTATATTTATAGATATATACTCAAATGCAGTAAATATAATCATTTCGTTCCAAACACATCATATCTAATAAAACATTTCAAACACCTTTTCTCAAAATTCTTATTTTCCATATAACGTAATTTTTTCATTTAATTTGCAAGACTTCCGATTTGATGTATTCATGGCAACTCAATCATCGTTCCCCTTTGTCAGGAAACACAATTTCAACGAACGCACAGGGTTTCAGAACTGATACCTTCGAAGATGTATTTATCTTTGAATTTGAATCAATTCAAGATACTATTACGTTTATCTAGAAAATAATAAATTGATTTTCTTACAAATTTTGAATCAATAAATAATTTGAGAAATCATGATTGCACAGTTATAATGGCAAATAATTCCAAAATAGTGGAAAAACAGACAACCAAAAGCAACAGTAACCGACATAAATAATAACAATCTAAAACAAAACTCACATCACTACCAAAGGACAATTGAAATATTACTTGACCAAATCGACAACACAAATGAGGAGGTGTCAATCAAAATCAATCATGTCCACCTTAAGAAGTTTTAGGGAAATCGCAAAAAACGTATTAGTAAATAACTTTACATGAAAAATCGGATAAATTAGCATATATCATTTTATTTATTGAAATTAACTGACTCTTAGTAAATATTTCAAATCTGAAGGTATAAATAAACCTGTAAATACATTTTAAAAAAAGGACATGTTCGTATTTGATTGGACTTCATGGACGTTGATAGAAGGGGTTGATAAAAAAACTCTTAGACTACTTAAAATATCTATTGTATTGTTACAAAAAATATCTTGAAAAATGGCTAACATTTACCAACGACACTTTCCACAAAATATAAATGTTTAAATGTGTAGTCCAATGTCAGGTTCTAGACAATCACAGGATTCGTCCACTTCGTCAGCATCAATTTCGTCGTCCTGGACTTCCACTATTATGGTCTTATACCAAGATAAAAAGTCATGTTTCTGCCAGTCATCACCATACATTTTCACAAGTAACGTCTCCACGTCCTTCTTCTTAGCTGTTTTCACTATATTGCTCAGTGGAAGTGACTCTACAGGAGTTGAGAATGACCTTGCAGAATGCCAGCCTTTTTTTTGAGGCTTGTTGTAGGTTTCAAAATGACTTTCAAACCTAAAATTCTGTGCCGATATCACTTTGATAACAGTAAGTTCTTGTCCATTGCGGTTGACAGCTTTCTCTTTCCTCACAAAAATCCTCTTCTTTTCAGATATCATTTCAATGTTTTTAAATCGTGTAGCCAAACTTTTAGCATCAATCAATCCCCAATCCTCTCCAAGTTTCCGTACTTCTCCAACAGAACTATATACATTGTAGTACTCTTCCTTTGTTGCAATGGTAGGCTGCTTCCTGAGTAACTTTTCAACCCTTCCGAACACCCGATCAGCGGGGAGGAAGCTATGCCCGCAAACAGGGTATGTTAGAACAATCTCCTCTAAAGCATTTTGCACTGATCCTAAGTAATACACTAATGTGTGAACAACGGCATTGTTTTTGTTTTGACCGGCACACCCATCACAGAACAGATTCAGTCTTGTTACATTTGAAAAATTAGCGGAGTTCAAGAAATTTATAAGTGCAGATGAAACTTCGGTCGCACCCCTTCCTGCAAGTTCTTCAGTCCATACGTAAAATATGGGGTTTTGTGCGTTTGATGCTACAATGCAAAAAGAGTAAAAACTTAATTGTCTTTTGTAGAACGCGTCTTGAATAGGAGTTTTGGGAAGTACTTGAATTTGCTGGAGATCAAAACAGAAAGTAACCTCATTTTCTTTGTTTTTCTTTAAGAGCCCATAAAAAGCATTAGCTCTTAATCTGTGTATTCTTTTCTCCATCATAAATTGGTTGACCACTACCAAGTCTTTCACAGCTTTAGCCTTCTCAATTTTCAGCTGAAGATCTATTTTATTGCATGTACTGCAAACGTCAGAAGCTGGTGATGAAAATCCGATATTTAATTCATTGAAAACTCTCCTAAACATAGATTTCTTAACTTTAAGATTATCAAGTACAGAATCATTGTATATTAGCCACAACTTCTTAATGTTTAAGTATGCACCAAGATAAATCCTTTTCGATTATAGTGGCTTTCTTTTCCTCTTAAATTTCTCAAAAAAAAGGCGGACTGATTCCTTGTTCGCAGCAGATTTGTGACTCTTCCTATCGCCACCCCTCTGATCCTTAACAGCCTTTCCCTCTTTCACCTTTTTAGAAATATTAGTCAATCTTGTTCCCTTCACCATGGTAATATGCATGAAAAGTTTCCTACACACAGGTATAACTTTACCGGTTGATGAAAGTATAGAATATTGTACACTAAAACTTTTAGCCTTTGATTTTTCAGAGGTAGGCCTAGGCCTTCGCCGCTTTATGTTACGTTGATTTATCCAACTGGCAATGGTGTTATCTTGCGTGTTTTTGTCAGGTATTTTGTAGAGGATATTTCGAACAAAAATAGCATCTATAGGCCTAACTAATGCACATTTCATACCTTTGTTCATGTGTTTACATGGAACAAACACACGACATCCCACTGGAGTACTGTATCGCTTAAGCTTGGCTCTAGTTTTTTTATCCACAGTCTTTTTATTTTTACGAGATCTTTCATTGGCATCGCCCACTCTCACTAAGTTTTCTTCATCCATGGAAAATTTCAATTTTACTTAATAAAAACTACTATAATAATATTAAAATTAAACCACAGTGCAATACAAACTCAATACTCGCTATCGACATAACCTAGAGGGAAAACACAGACAATGTGTTGACATGGTCAAATCACGTGACCAAATCGGGGCACTCCTATTAGATGAATGGACATGTGGTGGTATGATTGAAACCAACTGTGGACATGATTTCATTTGATTTGGGAACCTAATATTGTGTATTCATTTTAAACAGGACATGATTTTTTTTAACCGAAACCGAAAACACCATAGAATAGGTGTTAGAATAAATATTCACTCTTTATATTATGAAACAGCGGCTAACTCATTTTTTGATTTTTATGGACATGATTGATTTTGATTGACACCTCCTCAAATCATCCTTGATAGTGCCAAAGAAATAGGAGGCCCGCAACAATAAAATGAACACAGTAAACTGTCTAATAAAACCAAAATAACGCTAAAACAAAGAGGGGAAATGAAAGTAAGTAGCAACATACAGAGAATACAATACACAAAACTTTTTAAGGCAAGAAGGGAAAGTATTAAGGAAAACATAAGAAAAAACAATGAAAGACTAGTAGAAAATGCAATTGAAAACAGAAAAAAAAACATATAAGAAAATAAAAAAAGCATTATTATTCATTGGAAAGTAACAAATCGTTGCTCTAACAAATGAAAACATTAGAAAAACAGTTAGAAATGAAATAATACAACTTGTGACTAAATTCTACAGCGACCTATACAAAGCCCCTGACACACTTAAAGAAGTAATCAGTAACCATGAAGGTGTACCAGAAGTCCTTCCGGAAGAAGTAGAATGGACAATTACATAAATGTAAAGCGGTAAAGCAGCTGGAATAGATGTTAGAACAGTGAAAGTGCTTAAATACGCTGGCAAAATACCTGGAAAATCTTAGCGGGCATATTTACGAACTGCCTAAGATCAAGATGCATACCAGACCACTGGAATACAGCAAACATAATTCTCATTCATAAGAAAGGAAGCATAATAAATGAATTAGATGTTGCACAGCCAAGAGAGCAAGCTGGCCTTAGAATTGGATTTAATACCCTATATCATATTCATACTCTTCGAGAACTAATGAGTAGAATTAAAGAATATAAAATACCACTAGCATTAACCTTCATACATTTTGAGAAGGCTTTCGGATTCTATATATACCAAGGCAGTAATATAAGCTTTGATTCTTCTTCTTAAAGTGCCTATCCGTTCCGGACGTTGGCGATCATCACGGCTATCTTCACTTTGCTTATTGCAGCGCGGAACAGTTCAGTGGTAGTCGTGTTATACCACTTTCGCAAATTTTGAAGCCAGGAAATGCGTCTTCTTCCCGGTCCTCTCTTACCATTTACTTTCCCTTGGAGAATCAGCTGGAGAAGGCCGTAACGTTCTTGATTTCTCATTACATAACCTAGATATTCCAACTTTTTAGTTTTGACGGTCATGAGAATTTCACATTCTTTCCCCATTCTACGCAGGACCTCCACATTAGTAACTCTGTCAACCCAGGATATACGTAAGATGCGCCTATAACACCACATTTCGAAAGCTTCGAGCCGATTCATAGATGCAACAGTCAGTGTCCATGCTTCCATTCCGTAGAGCAGAACTGTGAATATGTAGCAGTTCAATAGACGGCATTTTGTTTTTAATGATATGTCTCGACTGTTGAAAATAGTTCTCATTCTAACGAATGCTGCTTTTGCTTTTATTATTCGCTGTTTAATTTCTGTTGAGTGGTCCCATTGGCTATTTAAATTGGTGCCTAGATATGTATATTGCTCGACTCTTTCGATATTCTGTTGGTTGATTGTAAGTTGAGCGTTTAGTATTGGTTTTTTACTAATTGTCATAAATTTGGTTTTCTTTATGTTAAGAGCTAGTCCGTATCTGTTGCTGACTTCTGTTATGCGATTTGTTAATATCTGTAAGTCATTCAGATTATCGGCAAAAACTATAGTGTCATCTGCATATCTAATGTTATTCAACCATTCACCGTTTATTAGTATTCCTTTCGCACAACCGTCTAAAGCTTCCTTAAATACCCATTCAGAATAAATATTGAACAACAATGGAGACAAAATACAGCCCTGTCGTACTCCACGTTCTATTGCAATTTTATCAGTTAACTGGTCTTCTATTTTGATTTTGGCCGTTTGATTGTAGTAAATGTTTCTGATAATTCTAAGATCTTTGTTGTCAATTCCAATTTCTTGCATTAGAGTCATTAATTTGTCATGTTTTACTCTGTCAAATGCCTTCTGGTAATCTATAAAGCATACGTATATATCACAATTCACATCCCTGCATCTCTGAAATAGCACCTGTACAGCAAAAAGGGCCTCCCGTGTTCCCAGAGCATCACGAAATCCGAATTGTGTTCTTGTTAGTTGTTCCTCACATTTTGTATATATTCTTTTGTGGATGACCTTTAGAAATGTTTTAAGTAAATGGCTCATAAGGCTTATAATTCTATAGTCTTCGCACTTTCTCGCATTGAGTTTTTTTGGAAGATTTATAAAAGTTGACACTAACCACTCTTGGGGAACCACGCCCGTATCATATATACTGTTAAATATATTTGTCAACCATTTTATGCCATCATAGTCCATAAGTTTTAAGAATTCTGAGTGAAAATTATCAGGGCCTACTGCTTTACCATCTTTGGTGCTTTTGATGGCATATTTTACTTCTTCGACTGTAAATGGTGGTCCAGATTCGCAATTGGTGTTTGTTGTAATACCAGTGTTACTTCGTATATCTTCAAAAGTTTTTTCCACGTATTTGATCCAAATATCTCTTTTATGCTCTATTTCCAGTACTATCTTTCCCTGATTATCTGTCAGGAATCCAGTGTTCTTGTGTTTATATAAGCCTGCCGCTTCTTAATCTTTTTATGGAGGTTAAATGAATCATGTTTTTGTTGTAATGACTCTATCTCTGTACACTTCGAGCTAAACCAATTTTCTTTTGCTATTTTAATAGCCCTTTTTATTTCGTTATTTATGTTGTAGTAATTCTTATTATCTTTAGCGTTTCTTCTGTCTAGGGTAGAAGCTAAGGTAAAAATGTATGAAAACACTCCAGAACTTCTCACTACCAGAGGCGTCCGACAAGGAGACGCAATATTACCAAAGTTCTATACTGCAACCTATAGAAAATTTATTCAGCAAAATTAACTATTAGAACAAATGCCTATCCATTGATGGAGAATACCTCAGCCATTTAAGATTTGCAGACGACATTGTTTTGGTTGCTAATATTCCTGCAGAACTACAAGAACCTATAAAAGCGTCTTAAACGCAGTTAGCAATGAAGTTGGCCTACAAATAAACTTGATAAAAACAAACCCATGTACGAGCTAGTCGATGTCCCAGATGCAATAATAAACAACACTGCACTTGAGACAGTAGACGAATATGTATACCTGGGGCAATTAATATATAAATCTGGCTCGTTACTCTCAGAAATCAACAGAAGAATGAAACTAGTTTGGGCATCTTTTGGTAGTAATGTAGTTATATTCAAACTCAAAGTTCGACTTTGAAATTTCAAAATTCGAACTCAAAGTAACTTAAAGATCATTGGATAATAGAATGGATCAGACAGAAAACCAAGCTAACTAACTAACACAGCTCACCCTGAAAGTCGTTCTTCGTTAATGTGAGTAAAAATATAACATCAACTATTGTGCCACAACAAGATCTAATTTCCTCAACTCCCTAATTAAAAAAAGGTCTCGAATTCATTCTTCATAACACCAGTTAATAAATATGAACTAATCCAAACAATCAGTAGTATCAAAAGCAAATCTTCCTATAGTACTGATGGACTATCCATAAAAATTTTCTTAAATCTCCCAAAAAAAGGTTTTTTTTCCCAAAAAAACTGGTCTCACTAATTAACGATTCCTTTGAAAAAAGTTTATTTCCAGAGTGCCTAAACACAGCCATTATTATTCCTCTTCATAAGGGTGGTGAAAAATCAAATGTCTGCAGCTATAGATCTATGGCCTTACTACCGGTCCTATCCAAAATTATTTAAAGACTTATAAAAGCCCAACTTATAACCTGTCTCGATGAAAAAAAAGTTTTATCACAATTTATACAAAGTAAGTTCGGCTTTTTATCTAATAAATGTACCAGTGATGCTATGTTTTCTGTACTACATGATGTTTATCGAGCACTAAACAATAATCTTTACACTGCCACTGTTTTTGTTACAAAGCTTTTGATTGTGTAAATCACGACATTTTGCCAAACAACGTAAATTTCTATGGAATTGGAGGTATTTCTTTGGATTGGTTCCAATCATATTTAAGGAAAAGGAAACAACTAGTTAGAGCAAATGATACTGACTAGTCATAAAAACATTATATGTTGAGTACCACAAGGTTTAGCATTGGGTCCTCTCAATGTTTCCTTATCTTTATAAATGATGATGATGATGATATCCACTAACTTAAAAATCGATGGAAAAATTGGGAGAACTCTGATGTTGCAACTGTTCCTGCAACTATAACTTCTGATCTACTTAAAATAAAAACCTGATCCGACTCTAATTTACTCTCTTTTAACGTGGATAAGACAGTAGCATTATCCTATACAGGAGCTCTTCAACCCTTGCTTCTTAATAACAGCCAGATCAGTATCGTTGATTTTGTAAAATTTCTTTATATTTTTATAGACAGCAACCTTAAATGATCGCTTCATATCGATTTGTTAAGTAAAAAACTAGCCTCAGCCTTCTATGCAATAAGATCTGTTTCATAGGAAATCAATTTTTTCTTATTCTTGAAGTGCCTATCCGTTTCGGATGTTCTGCGGCTCTGAAGAGATTTGTGGTTGTTATGTTGAACCATGTACGTAGATTTTTCAGCCAGAAAATTCTTCGCCTTCCTGTTCCTCGTTTTCCTTCTACTTTTCCTTGAAGAATTAATTGCAGCAACCCATACCTTTCGCTGTTCCTGATGATGTGATCAAGTTATTAAATTTTGTCTGTTTTTATTGTGGTTAACAACTCTTTTTCTTTTTGTATTGTTAATAAAATGTCCTGGTTAGTAACGTGATCAGCATAGGGTATCTAGCGTCTGTGAGAGTCCACCAGACTCAACTCCGTACAACAATACAGGAAAGATATAACATCGCAGTAACCTGATTTTTATGGGTACTGATAAATCGTGACATTTGAATAGAATAAAATCAATTTAGCATCTTCCAAATAACATATTTTTCTTTGTTCGAGTCTCATCTTCGACATGGCCTTCCTTTTTGGGGTTCTAGTAATGCTGCGCAATCTGATGTTATTTTTAAATTACAAATAAGAGCAATACGGTATCTTTTTGGCCCCAGTAGAATAACACATTGCAGAAGCTACTTCGAAGATCACGGGATTTTAACTGTTCTCTCTTTGTATATTTTAGAAACTGTTTGCTTAATTCATAAACACCTACATGTTTTTCCAGCAAGGCCTAATCTCACCTGAGCTTATAAAATACGGATCAAAAAAATTACACCGGATGATACAATGGATACTTCAGAAAGCCATAAATGTACAACAGCTCCCAAAGGAATGGACGGAGGCATATATGACATCTATATTTAAGAAAGGAGATAGAAAACGATACGAAAACTACAAAGAAATAAGCGTAATATTATCAATAGAAAGATTGTATGGGAAGATACTTCGAGAAAAGATAGAGCAAGCGATAAAAGGCAAAATCGGGGAGGATCAGGCAGGCTTCACGACAGAATCATGCATAGACCACATATACACACTGGAACAACCGTTGGAAAAGAAAAAAGTAAAACATAGAGATATACATTTGGCATTTGTGGACCTGAGAAAGGCGTATGGCTCTGTACCAAGGTTAGAACTATGGGAGGCAATGTACCAATTAGAAATACAGACGGAACTCATAGAAGCTACAAAAGCTCTGTATAAAGAAAATAAAGTGTCCATTAAAATGGGAACAAGAATCATAGGAGACTTCACCACAACAAAAAGGCTCCTGCAGGGTTGTTCAACATCTCCAACTCTATTCAAAATATACTTAGTGAAAGCCTTGACTACATGGAAAAGAAAATGCGAAGGCATGGGAGTACCGGTACGGAACAAATACCTATATACGTTAAGCTTTGCAGACAATTAAGTAGTGGTTGCACAAGACCAAGACGACCTCAGCTACATGATGAAGAAACTGCAAGAAGAATATATCAAGGTTGGCCTAGATATTAACCTCGCGAAAACAGAGTATCTATCTACAAGTGAAGAAGACATAGAAGATCTACAGATTGATGACAACATAACAATCAAAGGAAAGGATAAATTCAACTACTTGGGGTTTATAATCACGAAAAAGGCAACAGCAGAGGAAGAAATTACACAAAGATTAGGACAAACAAGAACAGCAATCCAACAACTTAACTCAGTATGGTGGGACAGACACCTAAATATTTATAACAAAACACATATTTATAAAACATTAGTGCGAAGTAATATGACATATGGGGCTGAAAATTGGACCATAAACAAGAAAAACAGCAGTAAGATAGTAGCAACAGAGATGGAATGCCTGCGAAGATGCTGCAGAGTAAAAAGAATGGATAGGAGAAGTAATGACGAAATAAAGCAAAGAATATTAATAGAAACAGACCTACCAACATATATAGAACAAAAAAGTCTAAAGTGGTATGAACATATAAGAAGAACTAGCGACAGCAGATGGATAAAGAGAAAAACCGAATGGAGCCCCATAGGAAGGAGGATAAGAGGGCGACGCCGAAAATCCTGGAGGAACGAAGTAGACGACGCCATGAGTAAGAGATGCCTAAACGATAGAAAACAAGACAACAGAGAGAGATGGGAACGGTTAAGCGAGGAAAAGCAGTGAATACTGTGAATCCCTGAGTATATATACCTAATCATGACTAATTTACCAGAAATTCAACTGATGTGTATTTACCGATCCCGTCCATTGAGTTAGTAAAGAAAAATATATTATATTCGGCAAAAAAATTATACAACCATCTCCCTTTGCAACTTAAATGTGCAAATTATTTCCTTAAGTTCCGTAAATTGACAAAAGCTTATCTATATAAAAGACCATATTATTCAGTGGAAGAATCTCCTAACGAATAACTAAGAAATTACAGTACGTTTAGGTGCAAACAACTAAAGTATTTTTATATACATATATTTGAGTTTCACGTGCAGCAACTTAAACTTATTAGTTTGTAAGGTTTTATTATGCAATTTGCAATTTAGTTAAATTTTGCAGCGGATTGTATATTTTATTACCTTTTATTTGTGATATTGTCGATTTATGTGATTTTAGTAAATTTTAAATTGCTATTGTTATTTTTTTGACTTTTTGTAAGCTTTGTCCATAAAAGTGTACAATTTTCAGTAAAAATAAAGCATATTTCTATTCTGTTCTAAGGTCAATGATGTAATCCACAGAAAAAATCTTTAAAATGGAAGTGGAGACATTTAGAATTACACTATGGTATCCAAATAAGCTGAGTACTTAGGATATGTGATGAGAGGGCAAAAATACGCATTATTGCAACTTATTATGCAAGGCAAAATCCGAGGAAAGCGAAATGTGGGAAGACGAAGAATATCCTGGCTTAAAAACTTAAGGGAATGGTTTGAATACAGTACAGAACTTTTTAAAGCGGCAGTCAACAGAGTCCGCATAACCATGATGATTTCCAACCTTCGATAGAAGATGGAACTTAAAGAAGAAGAAAATCCAAGAGGCGTCAAGAGACCAAGAACATATCCAAAGTTAAGATGTGACTATGACATAAGGAAACAAGCCGATACAACATGGCACAGAAAGTGAATATTAGACAATCAGTGGCAGAAATGAAGAAAGACTACGTAAAAGATGCTGCATCATAATCGGAAGAATACGTTGAGAATGATGATGTTTAAGAAAAAAACGTTTTATGTCGTATTCTTGGCCTGACAGACCACGGTCGTCGAATGGAGTGTTAATAACATCACCTGAATTGACCGAATGACCGAACTCTTAATTCTGATTCTTTAAAAGTTTGTTTTTTTAATAAAACACAGAGTGATTTACCGCCCCCCCTCTCTCTCTGTCTGTTATAAATTAATTTATAACATGTATTCACGACACAAACAAATAAAACACAATAGAATTTTCATTTAATACAATTACGGTAAGTGCTCAATATAAACAATTAACAGCAACAATTTGGCAACTATATAAAGTTGCAGAATGCTTGAAATTTACAGATGCATCCATTAACGCTAGCTATGGTTTAATGAACATGTCTGCTACATGCCTCTCTGATATATTTAATCACTTAAAAGACTTGTATAATGGCAGTCAACTAGCATTGCTGAGGAATATATCGAGTAAATAATTTTCATTTTACAATCAGAATTTCTCTTTATACGTTTTTTCATGTACAGGAACTTCGTTTATTTATTTTATTTTCGCTCTAGTTTCGGGTATTTAAATTGATGAGTAAATCGTAGAAAATTATTTAAATATAATACAGATGGTATTCATTGGGATGGGTTTCCCCTATTGAGAATATGCAGTGTAATTCTTAGATATGCCTTAGTTATTATTTTGGTTTTCTATGAAATAAACGTCTGATAATAAAGTGATTTTGCGAGTGCTATACGTAGCAGTTAATTGTTTTATTCAGCAATTTGCGTATCCTGTTTTTAAGGTTAGTGTCTTTGTATCTTTTATTAATTTTTGACATTAAACCTGGGGACAATAATTTCAGTGATGAATCCTTATAAAAGAGAAATTCAACGTCTAACTACTTTTATATGAAGGAGTAACTTCGGATGTAGCAAATAATTAAGATAGTTCTATTGCTGATGATGATAGAGAAGAGTTTAGCGATCATGACACGGAATCTGAGCAACAGGATATCCCGGAAGCAACACCAACGATTGAAGAACAAACAATTAATAAAGAACAATCTGACAGGAGATTATATTATTATGCGAAGGATGAAACTAAATGGAAGAAATTTGCACCACCTACAAATATTCGCACACCACGAGAGAATATAGTTTCTCACTTCCACAGAGAACTATCCGAGGAGCAAAAAACGCAATGAGTCACATTAAATCGTGGGATCGTGAGACCTAAAAAAATGATTGCCCCCAATTGTAACCAATCTGAAAGACCGCCCTGTAGGTTTCTCTGTTTTTGGTTTTGGACCGCATATGATGGTAACATCGCATGTACCTACCCAAAAAGAATAAAAATTTGTTACTATTTTCATCCTTTCATCACACTGATACAGTAGACCAAACTAACAAGAAGCTAGATATCATTTTATTCTTTAATGATACCAAATGTGGAGTAGATATTGTAGATAAAATGGCGTCATCTTACGATGTGTCTAGAAATACTAAACGATTTTAAATTAATCCAGTTAATTCCAACAGATTCCGTATTTGTTTTCAATTAGTCCAGTTGTCAGAGATTTGAGGTCTATAAATCTTACGAACAAGCTGAATTTTACTAACAATATCAAAAGTTTAGTTTAAAAGGCTATTCAGTTTATCAGCAAAGTTTATCTCCAACAATTAAAATACTTTGGACATGTTAGTAAAGGGGCAACAATAGTTCTAGCTATTTCCCCATGTTACCCCATGTTTCCCCATAAACGATATAGTGCCGTTTTGACAATGTTGCCATATTTGATTTTATTGTTGTCATATTCGATATCCCATCCTCTTTCATTTGACGTCTCATACGTCAAAATCGGACCAATAACAACGGGGATACAATATAGTGCCGTTTTGACAATGTCTTTCCGTCTGTTTTTTGTGTTAACGTATTGGATATCCCCTCCTCTTTCATTTAACGTGTTACACGTAGTAATCTGGCTAATAACAACAGAAAAAACGATATAATGCCGTTTTGGCATTGTCATTGCGTTTATTTTTTATCCTAACATATTCATTACCAACTCCTATTTCCATCGATACCTTGCACATTGTTGAACGTTGAGCCGTTTAAACGTTACAAGCTTAGTGTCCTTTTGGCAATGCCGCCATCTTTGTTTTTTGTGTTAACGTATTCGTTACCCCCTTCCCTTTTTGACGATAATACACACGTCACGATCGGACGAGCTGTTTTACCCCCACCACAAAAAGCGTCAAAAACGAGCTGAATGGACCTTGGCCATTTCTTATGGGATTTAACAAGGGAAAATACGCCGTACTCTCACAGCCCCTTTACTCATGTTATGAGAGCAGACACAGAAAACATGAACATACTCATTATCCCAGAAAGGGTAGAAGGCCGAAAATTACAAGGGAGATCTCCAACAAAATGGATCGATCAAATTACAGGGATATGAAAAAGACCTGAGCATGAGTTAAAAGAAATGACCAGAGACAGAGATCTTTGGAGACAAACAATACACCACATCCCGATGATCACTATACTCCCTCCGGGGGATCAGGATTGAAGGGAGACCTAAATTCAAACGGACTCCCGTATACAACACATTCAACGTTTATTATTATACTAGTGATTTTTTCCGTCACCATGCGACTGGGATCCAATCAATTGCATCTACAATCGCTCCACTTAATTTCTCTCTTCCTACTATTTAAGGCTAACGAAAAACATCTAAACAAACCTCGTGAAAAAGCATTTTTACTAAACAAACATAAAGTAATATACTTTTGTGTAATAGCCAAGTGTAAACAGCTATACATAGAAATACGTCCCGCGTTTTTGTGAATAAAAGAATGAAACGCAGACAGATTGACACATTATATTATACTTTTTTGAAAAACGTTTAAAAACGAGTCAGTCCATAGTTATCGACTTTTACTTACTGATTTTCTTTATTTAAAAAACTACAGCACGAAATTTTCCATGGCTCCTACAAGTCTTGTTTGGGTTTGTGCATAACATATGATCTAAAGATCACGTGTCACTTCAACAACAGCTACTCTATCTTGCGATTTTGGCATAGAAATTATGGACTTAAATACGCCATAAATATTCATAACCCTAAGCAGCTATTTTAAACATTATATTTTAGGTTTTTATAATGTTTGACGTAAACCGGATAAACAGGGTACGAAAGAGTTGGAAAAAGTGTAGAGTGTCGCACAAAATTTTGATAGAACTTGGAGTCTATGCAAGTTACATTTCAGATCTGTTAGAAAAATAACCTCTACATGCTGGAACCTTAATAAAACTGTTCAAATCTAATTAATTTTTTATTTCCTAATATTGATAAAAACGCAAGAGTGAATAGACGTACTGAATATTTCTTGCATGGCAAGATATATTCGTTTAATGTATACTTTACGTATAGTAAATGCACGTCTATATGCGATAAAGCGTTATTTTAAATAACGATTTGGTTATTTAGTGTAATAGCAAAATGTGAAAAACATTTTATTTTATTTTTATTTAAACACAACAACCAATTTAAACACAATCTTTTTTAAATAGGTTAACACTATTGATATTTTTTTAGTGGGAACTGTTTTAAGACCATCATCTGTGATTCCGTCTGATCGTCTTTCTTCCATGAATTGCGGGCAATCAAGCAGGATATGTTTAACAGTCAGTAGATCAGAGTGGCTGATCTACTGATGATGATGATGATGAAAATATTCTTAAATCTTCCAAAAAATGTGTTGGAAGTCCTGGTTTTACTAATTAATGATTCCTTTGAAAAACGAATATTTCCAGAGTGCCTAAAGATAGCCATTATTATTCTTCTTCATAAGAGTGGTGAAAAATCTAATATCTGCAACTCTAAACCTATTTTCTTACGACCGATTCTATCCAAAATTATTGAAAGACTTATAAAAGCCCGACTTATGACTTTCTCGTTTAAAACAACATTTTATCATAAAATCAGTTCGGATTTTTATCTAATAAATGTACCAGTGATGCTGTTTTCTGTACTACATGTGGTCTATCAAGACTAAGCCAAAGTTTTTGATTGTGTAAATCACGACATTTTGATAAAAAAGTAAATTTCTACGGAATTCTAGGTGTTTTTTTGAATTAATTCCAATCTTACTTGAGGAATCGAAAACAACTAGTTAGAGCAAATGATACTACCTCTAGTCACAAAATTATTGTATGTGGAGTACCACAAAGTTCAGTATTGGGTCCTCTACTCTTACTTATCTTTATAAATGATATCACTAAATTAAAAATCGATGAAAACATTTTTCTTCTTGCTGATGATACCAGTATTACCTGGGAGAACTCTAATATTGCAACTCTTTATGCAACTATAACTTCTGATCTACTTAAAATAAAAACCTGGTCCGACACTAATTTACTCTCTGTTAACATGGATAAAACAGTAGCATTATTCTATAAAGGAACTCTTCAATCCTTGCTTCTTAATAACAGCCAGATTAATATCATTGATTCTGTAAATTTTCTTGGCATTTTTATAGACAGCAACCTTAACTGGTCCCTTCATTTCGATTGACTAGACCCTGAATTGCTCTCCTCCTCACTGCCAGCTGCGATGTCAAATTCGACAATTACGCCGTTAATATTTGTTTTCACCGGTTTAAAAGCTGGCGTGGATCCTGATCCAAGACTTATTTCTATTCTTTTGGTATTTTATACATTATATTATTAATAATATGCTATATTATGAGGTGGTTTTTGGTACTCACGTGACATTTACTAGATTGACATAGAAGTTGCATTATAACTTTTATTGATCGATTTGTTTCTTTAATGTACAAATAATCGATAAATACCTTTTCATTGTTGAAGTTCGCACACTACTTAGTTTTTAACTAGTTTTACTCAATGAAACTGTTAAAAATTCTTTAATATTAATTAATATTGAGTAGGTTTTTGGAAGTTCTAAATATATGTATTCTAATTTTGACAGTTCGAAAAATATTTGTATACCAATAATTGACTTGTTATTTTAAGTCATTTTTAAGTGCAATATTATCAAATTATACTTATGTATGGTATTTTTTAATATCAATTTCCTTGGTCAGTTTCGGTATTTTCAATTTCTTTTCAAACCGTTCATAAGAAACATTTCCGGTTTCACCCTCGAACTACGCACATAACTTCAGTTAATGTCAGCATTATTGAATTCCCCAAATAGCTAACATCACTACACAGCCAAATTGCCCTTCGTCATTCATTGATTAAGTATCGAAAAGTGTGGGTGTTTTTCCGGCTAAACTAACTCAACAACCGCGCAGATTAACGGCCAAATAGCAAACGAAATCGACGTTGAATGTAAATTAGTTCATTTAAACTAACATGGAGTCGACTATTAGTTTAATACTTTGAGACAATGCCTTTTCAACGCTGCGAATACAGCGTCGACACAATGGCACACGACTAAAGTCAAACAATTCTAGATTTAACTAGAGGTTTTCAGGTTTGGCATATGTTTTTGTCCTCTGGCTTCCTTTGTTCCAAAATGTATGACACAGAAAACCAGAAATACGTTGTTTAACTTAATAATATTGCACGTATGATTTTGATTTTATGTAGATATCACGATTTATTCTCATTAAAGAAAACCTAAGTACAACTTGGCAAGTTTCGCTTTGTCTCTGATGTGCGCAAACAAAGAATAGTGATTGCACTGTTGTAACAATTATATTTTGCTTATAGGGGGTAAAGGGGGTACTGAACAATCACTGGGCTTGGAGATAGCATAAGCAAATAAATTGAAACGTTTGCGAACGGCTACTCGTGTTTTGGTTGGAGAGCTAGTTCGTGGATAACGATTGATTTTTGTGAGAAGGACTGGGAGAACTAACTGCGAAAAAGAAATCAAAAAGTACTTACAGAGAAAAGTACTTACAGAGATGTCTTGGGTAACACTAAACACCAAGAAAGGGGATAAAAGGGGGGGCTGGATAATCACTGGGCTTGGAGATAGCATAAGCAAATAAATTGAAACGTTTAAGAACGACTACTCGTGTTTTGGTTGGAGAGCTAGCTCGTGGATAAGGATTGCTTTTTGTGAGAAGGACTGGGAGAACTAACTGCGAAAAGAAATCAAAAAGTACTTACAGAGATGTCTTGGGTAACACTAAATACGAAGAAAGGGGATAAAAGGAGGGACTGGATAATCACTGGGCTTGGAGATAGCATAAGCAAATAAATTGAAACGTTTGAGAACGGCTGCTCGTGTTTTGGTTGGAGAGCTAGCTCGTGGGTAAGGATTGCTTTTTATGAGAAGGACTGGCAGAACTAACTACGAAAAAGAAATCGAAAAGTACTTACAGAGATGTCTTGGGTAACACTAAACAAGAAGATTTCTAAACAATTTAAAATAAGGACGCCGTTTAAAAAAATCCTCTTGATGCTTAGAAAGAAAGCTTTTTCTTTCCTAAAAAAATTTAAGTGTGAATATTTTTAATAGAAATAATTTTAAACTTCTAGTTTAAACAAAAACATTACATATTTATTTTTGTTGTACATAAACAGTTATTACAAATAAAAATATTTAAATCTATTAAACAAAATACATTGAAGTCCGTAAACTAATTTTCGAAACCAAATTCAGATTTTTGCTTTAATCTGTGCCATCTAAGAATTGCAAGGCAAAACAGATGTTGATAAATATGTTAATAGATACATGGGGAATCTAAAAATTGCATTCCACAACATATCTCCTCAACTAAGCAAAAATCCTTAGCGAATTTGGTTTCTAGTACTCGTACAGAGTATATCGGAATAAAAGGAAAAAGACAGTTAAGATTTGATTTCACGTATACTTCGTCTGTGTATTCGCTTATACGTATTTCGCCCTAAAAGTGCTAATAGAATAGCCGTTCTGAAGAGCCACCCCCCAAGAAAGGGTAAATTTGATCTTTGAACTATTTTCTACCTACTGTCAAAATTTCAAACAAATCCATGCATATAAAACAAAATCTGAACAGAAAACCGTCATATCCTGGAGTATCACATTATTTCACATTTTGAATGTTACTGGTTATTTGAGAATAAAACACTGACAACTGTTGTTTCCAACACTTCCACAAAGTTTATTATAATTTATTGTCACTACAGCTCTTTCGGTAGAGTGCTTTTCTTCAGTGATGTATTTGTACTATGTGTATACACTTTATAGTCTTTAACTGAATACGTTGAGGAGGGGAAGCTGTTTGTATCAAGTTAATCATTAATAATTATAAACAACAGGGTTTTCTTAGTGGAAGATCGTGTAAAGATGCAATAATCGTTATAAAGCAAATTACTGATAAATCACTAAAGTATAATAGACCAGCATTTCTGTGTCTGATTGACCTAAAGAAAGCGTTTGACAGAGTAAGACTCAAAGATATAATCCATATTCTGTATAATAGAGAAGCTCCCCTCTAAATATTATAAAAACTTTTGAAAACATCTACCAAGACAACAAAATGGAAGTCAGAATAGATGGACAACTTACAAAATCTCTAGAAATAGGCAACGGAATAAGACAAGGAGATTCATTGAGCCCCATGCTCTTCAATTTGATCATAGATGAAATCATCAAAAACCTTAACAAAGGAAGAGGATACAGAATGGGAAACAAAGAAATCAAAATACTCTGTTACGCAGACGACGCAATATTGATAGTACAAGATGAAGATAGTCTACAAAGACTGGTCTACAGATTGAACATAAGAGCAAAAGAATTTAATATGACAATTTCATATCAGAAAACTAAAACAGTAGTAGTCATCAAAGAATCAACCAGATGTAAAATATAAATTGATGGCATCAGTATTGAACAAGTAATGGAAATAAAATACCTGGGAATTACACTGTCTAGCTATGAAGACATGGACAAAGAAGTGGGAGATGAGGTACAATAAGCAAATAGACTGGCAGGATGCCTTAATAACACTATATGGCGAAACAGACACATTAACGCTGAGATGAAGTCAAGAATTTATAAAGCGAGTGTAACACCAATAATGACATATGCCTCAGAAACAAGACCCGACACAGCCACAACGCAAAGGCTACTGAAAACGGCAGAGATGAGAGTACTGAGAAGAACTACAGGAAATACGCTGAGAGATCGAAAGAGCAGTGAAGACATTAGAAGAAAATGTAACGAATGAAGACATTTAAAACGTAAAGTAACTCGTTTAGAACAAATCCTTAATAAAAATTAAAGTTTTGGTATGAAAATATGTCAAAAGTATTGGTTTCAAAATTGTTTAAACATTAATTTTATAAAAAAATCACCGAAAATCACCATTTTATTTTTTTTCAATACTTTTTTCCTAATTAGAAGTTTTGAGTTTTGTTTTCTTGGTTATGAAACGAATTTATAACATTTTATAAGTTATGCCAGGTGTTTTCCTTATTTTATAATTACATGTATTCTATTCAAATTATTTATTATTTAAATTAATTAACCAGCTAATTTCAATACGTCCTACTTTAAACAGACATACATCGCAATATTCCGTTCTAAACATTACTTGGTTACATAGCTTACAGGCTTATAACTAGAGACGGGATTATATGCAAAATGTATGTGCATATATATGCAGCATATTTGTGGGTTTCTTTATAAATGCATATTCTATTCATATTTACTTGATTAAGAGCATATTGCCACATACTTGAAAATATCACGTAAATAAAATGGTTTTCTATACATATTTAGATAATAGTTTCTTGGAATTATTCATAGCAGGTACTAGGTAAGGTAACTACGAAATAATTTTATTACAAATATCTACTAAATCTACAAGTTTTATTGTTTGGGAAAACCCATCTGGGAATTATTTATCAGAAGAATAGGGCCAACATGCAGGTAGGTATTATACAGTAAATTCGTTTTTAAATTCTCTTTACCAGCTGGCAAAGCAACTTGTGATTATTGTGCTTATAAAATAAAAATAATTTCTTTTTTGAAAATACGCCGAAAGTAGCGAAACAAAAATCAAGTCTATTGCGGAGTTGGGTTTGTGGCAACAGTGAAATGAAGATTATAGACAATGAAAGTGTTTTCTGTACTATTGACGTGACAACGTCTTAAATTAGGTTGTGGCTCGGAGTCACTCATGAAAAAGTGTAACGCCCGCTCACGTCTGTTACGATGAGTCACCGAACGAGAGAGAGGCCCGCCGGACCGGCGAATGCCTTGCGTCTCTCTCCCACTCAAACATGATCGGTCCGCTGCGCGCGCAGCACTGGAGAATTAGGCGCGTTGAATCGGTGCGTGCTTGTGTCTCTGTCTTTCTCGAGCGTTCTTGGCGTTGGAAAACCGAGAAAGCGTCATAATACAAGTTCACACGTGTGGTTAAAGTATCGTCAGCTGTGTCTGTAGTGAAAATTTGGAGTGCTTAGATTCGTCATTTACAACAACTACAACAATAAAGGTAAATAATTGTACACTAATATTTCATTATCATAAACTATGATTGATTGATTAATTGTTAGATTGACACAAAAGTTGAGAAACTGAGTTTATAGGTTATGTCATACTATTGACAAACGTTGATAGTGTTAAGTAAATTATTAGTTTAAATCACTCTGCAATCAATCGTAATTCAGTCGATTGAGAAGAAACAGCGCGTTTCAACTGCAAACAACTATTGTGCAATTTAATAAAATTCATATCAATAAATATTCTACCGAGAAAAAGACGTTGTCACGTAAAATCTTCGCCCGTAAAACCGACTTTACAGACAACCGATTTTTTATTTATTATTTATTTTATATTTATTATATTATTTATTTTAACGATTCAAAAATTTAATTTAAAATCTCATTTTTGCAAGAAAATCGGTATACCTATACTAAACATGTAACAGTTTGACTATTGGCGATAGTTCTATTCATTTTTACGCACAACGGGTCGTTAAGGCCTAGGGCATTTTTTTAAAACATAATCCTAATATTAACTAATTACAATTATTTAAAACAAAACTATAACTTAAATATGTATATACAACTTTCTTAACTACTCCGAAGGACCTGGTGGACAATATTTCTCCATTCGCTTCTATTTCGTGCTATTTTCAAGTCCCTCACCTTCACGTATTTAAGGTCTTCCTCCACTTTACTAATCCACCTCGTTCTGGGTCTACCTCTTCTTTTGGGGCCGATTAGTTTTCTGGTTATTACTAGTTTAGGCATTCTGTTTGCTGCCATTCTTTCCACATGTCCCAACCATCTGATTCTTTGTGACTTGACGAACTTGGTAATGGTAGGTTCTTTGTATAAAGCCATTAATTTATTGTTGGTTCTTCTCTCCCAATCATCTTCTGTCTTTTGTCCTCCGAATATGCGTCTCAATATTTTCCTTTCCCATTTTTCCAGAGTATCCTCTTCCTTCTTGTTTAATGTCCATGTATCACCGGCATATGTTACTGTGGGTTGAATTACTGTTTTATATATTCTGAGTTTACCTTGTCTAGAAACGTATTTTGAGTTCAGTAGGGCTCTTAAACTACCTAATATTTTTTATTCCCTTTTGCTATTCTGGCTTCGAGCTCCCATTTCTCTTTTCCATTTTAATCGAAAACTACACCCTGGTATTCAAATTTGTCCACCCTTTTAAAACTATAGCTTTTACCACTCACAGACCTCATACTAAAGTCTTCTGTTTTCCCTCCTGTCCCTCCCATGATCATATATTTGGTTTTGTCTTCATTTAGTTCCAATCCGAATTGTCTGTGCTTCTTCAATGATTTTCTTCACAACTTTTCTTAATTCTTTCTCGGTGCTTGCTCGGATCTTTAAATCGTCAGCAAATGCCAAGCACTGGTGCTCATTTTTTATGATCGTTTCTTCCACCTTCATGCTGCATTTTCTGATTACAGTTTCTAACACTAAGTTGAATAATGTAGTGGATAAAGGATCTCCCTGTCTCGAGCCTTTTGCAACCGTAAATTGATCTGATATGTGACCCTGCCAAGCAATTTCACACGTAGAGTTATTTAGTGTCATTTTAACTAGCCGGATCAGTTTCTTTGATATACCCAAATGTTCCATTGCTCGATACATTTTGACTCTATCTAGTCTATCATATGCTTGTCTAAAATCTGCTCGATTTGTTAATGAATCTTTGACAAATTTCTTTTTACCGAATCACATACCTTCTGAAAAAATTTTGCTACTATTCTTCGTTCACAAATTGTTGAGAGCACGAAATATGCCTCAAACTCATAAAACTGTCGTAAATTATAGGCGTTCCTAAGGTGTTTATTCATTAAATAATAATATAATGTTTTAATACTGTTATATATGATATTGATAATATTTTAATACTAATATATTTAACAAAAAAACAATTAAAACTTTCACGACTAATGTTGGTTATTATATTATATTAATAAAAATAAGAATTTAACCATTAACAATTTTGTAAATAAGAATACCTTATCTCTTTGGATATTTCAATACCAATCTTCGCGTTTAATCACTTTACTAGAAAACCTGGAATTCATATCCGAAGGTACTATTCGTTGCAAGATAATTAAGATGGAATTCCCCAGATTTTTAATAATATAATTATATTCGAAACTTAACTTGAAAGGGTGAAGTTATTACGAACGAAAACAATTTTTTTGTTTAGTAAGTTTTTGATCGCATGTAATTTACGGCTCGTCGGTGTTTCCGCGTCTACGGCAGTAATTAGCGTCTCAAATATTTCTTTTGCGAATTATATGCAGTGCGTGAGTGATTTTTTATTCCATATACCTACGAACATATACGTACCTTTCGCTCGTGCTCGTTTTGTTGGATTGTTTGTGATGGTTTCATCATCAAGTTTTACACCGGTACTGTTGAGTACAGTCAGTAAGTCTGTCTATTCACCAAGAGAGAAGACTATTGTCCTCAATGTTCACGATGCTCTGGTTTCTCAGAATCCCACAAACACTGTTCGCAACATAGTCGAAAGTTGTGCCAACATGTTGTTCCTATCAGAAAGAAAAAAACACGGTATAGCTAACCCAAACACAAACTAAAACTTAAAGAGAGGGAAAAAGCCTATTGAAATTGATGAATTTGCCAAAAATGGTATTCGAAGGAAAATTCATGGATTTTTTTTCAAAAAAGAAATACCAAACCTAAACAAAATTTTACAAGAAGTTAGAGACGACCCGGATTTGCCTCATATCGGACGAACTAAATTGTGGCAAGTTTTAAAAGAATTAAATTTTCGGTGGGAGAAATCAGACCGAAAATCACTTTTGATTGACCGGGAGGAGAAGATGATGTTGGAGAAGAATCTATCTAAGATTCATAAGAAAATTCCGGGCTGAAGAAAGGCCCATCTTCTACCAGGATGAAACGTGGGTAAACTCAGGTCATACTCTAAAAAAAATTTGGTCAGATAAAAATATATTAAGCTCCAGGCAAGCCTTTATGGAAGGTTGGTCCACTGGTATCTCCCCATCTTCTGGTAAAGGCAGTAGATTAATAATTTCTCACATTGGCAGTGAAAAATGATTTGTTAAGCATGGTTTGTTGGAATTTCATTCCAAAAGCACAAAAGACTATCACCAGGAGATGACAGCTGATGTTTTCGAAGAGTATTTTGAGCAAATGATTGAACACATACCACCAAATTCAATTATAGTATTAGATAATGCACCTTATCATTCACGACTAGTAGAAAGACTTCTAACGAATGCGTGGAAGAAACAGGATATTCTTGACTGGCTGCGGAATAAGTATCTGCCTTACGAAGATGGAATGGTAAAAGCAGAACTTTTAAAAATTGCCCGGCAACACAAATCTAAGTTCAAGAAATACGTAGTTGACAAAATGGCGGAAAGGCGAAACATCACAGTCTTTAGACTTCCACCCTACCACTGCGAAATAAATCCAATTGAACTCATTTGGGCACAAATGAAAAGTTATGTGGCTAGAAAAAATACGGCATATAAAATACAAGCTGTACGTGAATTGTTATACGAGTCTTTATAACATATTACAAAACAAAACTGGAAAGATGAAGTAAGACATGTAATAGAAGAAGAACAAAAAATGTGGGATCTTGATAACATAATTGATGCGACCGTAGAGATTATTAACCTAATTATTAACCCTCAAGACGACTCGGATTCCGAAGTTGATCCTATTTATTTTGAATTTGAATAGTTTTCTAATCGTAATTATATAAGGTAAGTAATAGTCGTTGTAATCGTAAGGTATTAAAGGGGAAAGGCGCAAAATGTCGCCTGTCAAAATGTTCAATGTGTTTTAAATGTATCCATTTTTTTTTTAAATCCTGAGAAAACTAAATAGCATTTTTGAAAAATTTAAAGGCAGAATGAAATATTTTTTAGAATAAATAAAAAGTTTTTTTTGCATGCAATATTTTCAATTAAAAATTATACTATATTTTCTCTTTTATTTTCACCCCTGTTACATAACATATTAAAATAAACATTGTAGAAGTTTTCAGGGACTTTCTGCCCTGAGTAATAATGTAATCTTTCATTCTGCGTTTAAATTTTTCAAAAATATTTATTAGTTTTCTCCGGATTCGAAAATAATGGATACATTTAAAACACATTGGAAATTTTGCCAGGCGACATTTGGCGCCTTTTTCCTTAATTAAATAAATGTATCTTTTACAAATGGCAAGAAACTTTTTATTTTTGAATAAAATAAATAAGTTTTATTAAAAAATACAATTTACATAAGTACAATTTAAAAAATATATTTATTTAGTTCAAATAAATGTTTCAATCATATACTCCACGACACTGGTCGTTCATCTCTAACCATTCAAAATACCCCCGTAATAGGATTATAAGGTATTGTATTCCTTCAGATATAAGGTGGGTTAGTCGAAAACGTCTTAAACCGTCAGTTTTAGGTTGGTTTTTACTATTATATCGTATTACCTATCCTCTCTGTATTTCAGTTTTCTAATTAGGGTTAAACTTGTAGTGAGCTATCAACAAATTGTGAACCGACTGTAGTTAGCGATGCCGCTTCCTACATGGTTAAAGCTGTTACTAGTCTTAAGATTTTTTTTCCGAATTTGATTCATTTTACATGCTTAGCGCATGATTTAAACAGGGTGGCAGAAAAAGTTAGACTCGAGTTTCCAAATGTAAACACTTTAATCAATAATCTAAAGAAAGTATTTTTAAAAGCACCATTGCGAGTAGAAGTATATAGGGAGATGCTTCCCGATATCCCTTTGCCACCGAAACCAGTGTTCACTAGATGGGGGACGTGGTTGAATAGTGCCATATTTTTTGCAAATAATTATATTGATATCAAAAACTTTGACCCTTCTTGTTGTATTGCTGTTCAGAAATGTCAAAATATTTTTAGTGGGAATTCTGTTCATAATGAACTGTCCTATATAAAAGCAAATTTTGACATAATTGTAGACTCTATTACAAAACTAGAGAGTACAAAATTATCTTTAAATAATAGTATTTGCATTGTTGATTCTGTCAAAGAAAGAATAGTAAACCTTTCAGGGACAATTAAAAAAAAATTAAAGATAAATTTAGTGAAGTTTTAATCCGGAATGAAGGCTTTTCTTTATTGCGATCAATAAATAACGTAATCAATGGAAGCTTTAACGAAGTTATTAATATGGATCCTTCGCTAGTGTCAAATTTTAGATTTGCGCCAATTACATTCTGTGATGTTGAAAGATCCTTTTCCTCATATAAACACATATTAACTGATAGAAGACATAACATTACTCTTGAAAATATTGAACATTTTATGATTATATACTGTAACAGCAAGAACGAGGACATTTTCTTGTGAATTTTCATTTATATTTTTTTATTAAATGTAGTAATAAATAAACACTCTCTAAGTTATACTATAATTTTATTTCTCACCAAATCTCAAGCCCTAAAAATTAAAAAATATATTTTTTTAAAGTGCATATACATATAAATGCATATTGCATATAATAAAGGCATATTTGGTTACTTTTAAGTGCATGTTGCATGCATATTTTAACCATTTTTTGGGAGCATATATAATCCAGTCTCTACTTATAACCTAACAAAAATTTTTAGAGTAAAGATTCCCACAACGTAATTTTTTAAATTGTGGTTTTGTACGAGTATTCTGTCGATTAAAAAATCGGAATAATAATTTACGATACAAAACTGTTTAATAGATATATATAAAACTAGTTATTTGTGTTCCTAATCTGTATAATATTACTCTGTAGTTAGTCCCTTTAGTTATGTGATACTAAGTTAATTCTTAGACGACAGTTCGCAATTAGGAAACAAAACATGTAAGTGGTAAAAAGAATATCTGTCCCAACTCTAGCCGAAATCCGAAGGAGGTGTTAAGATATGACTTTGTTTTGTTTTATTTCGTTGGTCTAAAAATACAGCGGAGAACATTTTAGTCGTTTTTTTGTTTCGTTTGTGTTGACAAGGTAAATTAGAAACCGACGCCAGTGGTCAGATCCATTCACAGAGTATTTCACACGAAATGACGTCCTGGAAATGCGTACGAGAGTTTTTGATCGAAATTAGTGTTGGTGGCGGTCTTTTTTAGATATACGACACATACAATTAGTCGGAATTAGGATTAGTAGTTTAATGAGTAAGATTTTCGTAGTAGTATGCAAGAAGATGTAAAACAACGTATATACTTTTTTGGTTTCAACAAAGCACTTAACAAAGTCCAACACAAGCGTTAACAGAAGATAATAAAAATATGTTGCAACAGTTACTATTTAGGTTTTTACTCATTAAATTAACTCTTAACTTAAAATACTCGTTCAAAAAATTTGTTCAATTTATGTAGAATATTCTTCTTTATGTGTCGAGGTTAGTGGTTATGATAGCAAACTTTTCTGTCTTTCGCTGTTCTGGTAAGTTCTTTATGGGCCTCTCAAGTTTTTAATGTGACATGACAAAAACAATTTCAATTTTTATCGTAATTTACGTGGCGTTATAAATAATACAAATAGCTAAATTTAAATTTCAAAAATGAAATTTGTTTTTTAAAAAACTATTTTTTATTTCTAATCTACAATTTTAATACATCTAAACTTAACTGGACCAAGAATAATAATGAATTTTACAATGCAAAATAACAATGAAATAATACGGCAACTTCTGGGGAAACTGCAGAGTAAGCCGCAGGTGTTGGTTGTGATTCTGCCAGGTCCGGACTTTCGTACCATGTAACTCCTCCGTCCTTAAGAGGAAAAAATAACGGAGGTATTTTTGGATTCCAAATTTTGGGGACATCTTTCTTCCAATGGAATTTCGTCAGGAACCCTCTTATTTTTGCAATACTTCCGGTATCTGGTGATGATGTAAATTATAATAATTAGTATTAATATAGATAAGATGACTGAACCGGTGCTGATAATGGGTGTAGTTGGAAAGCCAATTTCTTCTACTGGTGAAAGATTTCTGGTAATTCTGTTAATTTCGTATAGTCCTTCCATATCGATTTTGCTCAAATTGGTTACTTGATAATTTACCTTTTCAGTCGAGAAATTTTCTAGTTTTGGTAATATAATGATTTTTCCAGATTGGATTCGTGGATTGTTTGAAAATTTTAAGGTTCCAACTTCTATTTCACATTTTGGCGGGATTTCTATTAACGAAGGTTCTTTTATTTCCAAAAACGAATTGGACTCACATTTTGAGATTAATTTGACAGTACTGGATGGGATTATTAAGATCTGGTTCTCCATGACGTGCTCGATAATGGGTTCTTGTAGATTTACTTCAGTGGCGTAGCATTTCTCTGGGTTACGTCCATCAATTAATTTATAGGTGCAGGTATCTATTTGGGTGTAGTCCTGTTGGCAGTAGTATCTGGTTTCGAGGATGGGACATTCTTCTTTTATCGATAGTGATTTTTCTCCTTTTGCCAAGTAGGGATATAAGGGAATATATGTTTGATGATTTTGTATTACGGGGTAAACATGGAAAAAATCGTAATTTTCTGATTTGGATATAGGAACATGGATAGCGAATATAAGCTTGGATTCGTAAAAGGTTACTTGGGTACTGAGAAACAGATAGTATGTTAGCACATTGTTAAATTTTGCGATTTGTTCTTCTCTGTATATATGTGATAAATATGACATCATTTCTGAGATTTCTTGGGTAGATATTATTGAATTATGAAGAGTATTTAATTTAGAGAAAACGATCGAATTTTCAATATTGTCAATAAATGTTATTAAATTTTGGCAATCAAGATTAATCTGGTAAAGAATACTTTGATAAGTTATGTAGTTATCCAAAGTGATTATTTTGGTTTCTAATGAATATTTAAATTTTTCTATATTGTCTTGTAATTTTTGTTGATTTTGCCACAAGGTTGATAAAGATTGATTATAATGATTAACAAGCTTTTTGTATAAAGTTGACTGAAGGTTAAGTTCATGAATTACATTTTTCTGATTTAATTGTAAAATATTAATTGCTTTATCGTATCGTTCTCCATCGTCAGCATCTAAAGTTCCAAAAGCCCATTTATTAATTTTGCCTATTCCATCTATTAAACCTCTTTTAGAGCGAATATGTGGATGTAAAATTTCAAATTTTCTTTCAAGAATTTTTATTAAGAATTCGGTTCTTTTTGTCATTTGTTCAGCTAAGTTATGATAAGATATAGGGTTAGAAGCATTACTTACTATTAGACTATTCTTAAGGCTATAAAAATGGTTAGTTAAACTAGTTATCTGTTTAGTTACTTCTCTTAAATCTAGATAGTGTATAAAGGTATGCTTAGTGTAAATAATTTTACAGGGTCCTAATAGTATGGGTAACAAAGGATTCGTTATAGGAGTAATTTTTACATCTTCTCCTTCACATCTCTGTTGAAGTGCCAGGAATATCAGGAGCAAACACCTTGTCCGGATTTTCATTTTCCTGAAAAGATATTTTTTGTTTTACTTTGGGTTTTCTGATTATATTTTTATGGTAATTTCCTTTATTAGTTTGTAAGATAAGGCCTGAATCTTGGACTACTTCAGCCTTTTTAAATTTTGGTGCCTTTTTATCGCGCAATTTTGTTTTGACGTATGCAACGTCCTGGTTAGAGAAATCTGGAGGGTCATTTCGATTTTCATTTAATTTATTAATTATTTTTTCTTTTGTTTCTTCGTTTCTACTTTTTATTATTTCGTATAACTGTTTACTGGCTTTTTTATGATTTTGTACATAGTATGATAAAATAAGGTTATCGTCCAAGTCGAAAGGATCTGGACTATTAATGTGTCCTTTTATTATTTCAAATGGGGTAAACTTAGTGATGGAATGAATTGAATTATTATAGCTTAGAATAGCATGTTTTATTAATTGGTTAGGAGTTAATTCTTTATTTTCTTCTCTAAGACAGCGAAAGCATTCTATTAGTGTAGAATGAAACCTTTCTACGGGGGAGTTGGAATTACTATTTTTAGAAGTTGTGAAATGTAGTTCTATATGGTGAAGTTTACAAAAATCGTTAAGGTCATTATTTTTGAATTCTGTTCCACAGTCGGCAGTAATTTTATAAGGTAAACCGTGGTGGCTTACGAAGAGAAGTAAATTTTCCACTACGGAGGTGCCATTGACACTAGGTAAAGGATATGCTTGGGCATATCTCGAAAATGAATCTATAATCGTTAAATATGATTGGTTAGAAATTTTAAAGACATCTACATGAATATGTTCAAAGGGTTTTGATGCAGTGGGAGTTAGACTAAATTTTATAATTGGAGGATTTCTATCGTATTTGTTTTTAAGACAAGTTTCACAATTATTTATAAATCGTTCGATATCTTCTGCCATTTTTGGCCAATAGTAACGTGATCCTAGGGACATTTTTATTTCATTCATGCCGCGATGTCCTTTTTTGTGTATGTGATAATACTCTAATTTTTCTTTCTGTTCCTGAGTATCTATTATGTCAGTTAAAAATTTTGTGGAATGTACAAATTTAAAAGCGGAATTTTTAAAATAATTCTGAACTATTACTACAAATGTTTCTGGTAAAATATTTTCTTTAAAGTACAACGCATAAATCTTTTTAGGATCTATATATTCTTTTACAAATTTAAAAATACTTTCTTCAATATTTCTTTGGGGTAAAGTAACATAAAATCTATTATTATCGAATATTTTTTCATTTTTGCATTTTATTTTATTTATTTCTCCACCTGTTAATATAATTTGATTTTTATAAGTATTTAGGGCTTTTTCGGTTATGGGTATACCTAGAATGGGATTTTCTAAAGAGGTATGACAGGTTTCTAAGTCAGAGTCATCTCTTTCGGGATTTTCGAGAGGGGGTCGAACTTGTATGTCCGAAATAATATTTATTTTACTAGTTGATCCATCATTTAGTAAGGAGTCAAGCTCTCCTTCTGAAAGTTGCGGTAAGTCGTCAAAGTTGCGTAGTTCATTATCTATTATTTCATTTATGTCGCCTAAATTAACGTCCATCGATTCCGTTTCGAGAGCATTTAAATCGGAATCTATTTTAATTCTAGAAAGCGCGTCGGCTACTTTATTATTTTTCCCTTTTAAATATTGGATATCATAATCAAATTCTTCGAGCTTAAGTCTCCACCGTACTAAGCGAGAGTTTGGTTCTTTAAGAGAAAATAACCACTGAAGGGGTTTATGATCAGTTAAAATTTGGAATCTGCGACCGAAGAGGTAGGGTCGAAAATATTTGCAACCGTATACAATCGCTAGTAACTCTTTCTCTATGGTTGAATAATTAATTTCGGCTGAATTTAACGTACGTGAGGCGTAACATATAGGATGGTTATCTTGCATGAGAACAGCGCCAACTGCATAATTAGAAGCATCAGTTATTAATTGAAAATTTTTGTTAAAGTCAGGATAAGCTAAAATAGGTTCTGAAGTCAAAAGATTTTTACAAATATTAAAACAGTCTAAGAATTCTTTGTTGTGGATAACTTTCTGATCCTTTTTTAAACACATGGTCATAGGTTTAGTTATAGCTGCAAAGTTTTTAATGAATTTTCTATAGTATCCTAACAAACCTAAGAAAGACTTTATTTCTTTCTGCGTACGAGGGGTAGGAAAATTTTTAATCGCTCTAATCTTTTTTGGATTGGGCTTAACTCCGTCTGGGGTCACTATATGCCCTAAAAATTCAACTTCCTTTCTAAGGAATTCGCATTTATCGATTTGAATTTTTAATTGTGCATCTTTTAATTTTGCAAACACTAATTTTAAGTTTTGAATGTGCTCTTGGAGGCTTGTGCTAAAAATAATTATATCGTCCATATATACCATACAGATTTTGTTTTGTAAATCCTTTAATATTTCATCCATTACCCTTTGGAAGGTGGATGGTGCGTTTTTTAAGCCAAAAGGCATTCTTAAAAATTCGTAGTGTCCATTATTAACACTAAATGCTGTTTTTTCTATGGAGCAGGGGCTCATCTCGATTTGATGAAAACCGCTAGCTAAGTCAAGAGTAGTGAAATATTGTGCTCGTCCTAATTTGTCCAATATTTCGGTAATATTGGGTATCGGATATCGATCACTAATGGTTTTATCATTAAGTTTCCTATAATCTATAACACAGCGAAATTTTTGTTGATTGGAAGAATCGAGTTTCTTCTTTACTATCCAAAGTGGGGAGCCCCAGGGACTATTACTGGCTCTAATAATTCCGTCGTCTAACATTTTGTCAATTTGCTTTTTAATTTCTTCCTTGTGAACATAAGGGTATCTGTACGACTTTACATGTACAGGTTCCTCGTCGGTTGTTTTAATAACATGTTTTACTTTTGACGTAAATGTAAGTGGGTCACCGGGTTTCAAAAATATATCTTTATATCGCGAACACAATTTAATAATTTCGGATTTTTCTTCCGCGTTCATATGATCCGTTCTAATAAGATTTTGGATTTGCATTTTATCTATTTTATAATTATTTTGTCTATTAGAAAATTCAAATTTATAACATTGATAAACGTTAGAATCGTATAGATAAGCGTTTATGGGTTTTAATAAAGTTATAGATAAATTTTTATTAGTTTCATTGACAAATTCTACTAAAGCTAAACCATTATTTGCTACAGTTAGCATTTCTGGTACATACATATCACCTAAAATTATCTTATCAATTAATATTTCACCGTTCGGTACGGTCACAGGGACTTCTTTTCTAATCTTCTCATAAGGGCCAACAGATATTTCAAACTTTATGTCTGATGGTTTTCTAAATTTAATAGGGATTATTGTGTCTCTGCTAACGAGACATTTATTATTAAAATCAATGTTAAACTTCATGGATAATAGGTCATTAACACCGACCAAGCCATCATAAAACTCATGAAAATCATATAATATGTAGTGCAGTATATTGTTTCGATTAAATTCTTGGAACGCCGGTATGGCTGCTTGGTATTTGATATTTTTCGTGCCAAGAGACGTAGAAATTGAAACGTTTGAAGAATATATGCAATCTGAATAAAATTGTTCAGCAATACTGGGTTTTAAGATTGATTTCGTACTACCAGTATCAATTAATAATTTTAATGGGGGATTAGAAATAGTGATGTAAGGTAAAGGGTTATTAGAGGTTAAATTTAATTCGATTAAGTTATTTGGTTTTCTGAGGTGGTTTCCTGAAAATTCTGAGGAAAATAATCTAAATCTACTTGCTCACCGGAATAGATATCTGCGTCGACGTCGCTATGCGTCTGTCCGCATTCTTGTCTATCGCAATCATTATTATATAATTCTTCAACTATAATATTCGGCTTTTGCCCATTATTTTGAAAATAGTTTCTATTAACATTATTTGTTCTTCTGTTGAACGTTGAAGGGAATCTAGAATTTGTGGAAATATTCATCGGTTCCGGCTTTGGGGCGCGATGTTGGGGAGTTCGATTTGGTCTGAAAACATTCGTATTTCGGGAAGGTCCAAAGACTTCAGAGTTAGTTGGGAGTCTTTTAGGGGGTAGCTGTTGAGGCTGTACATTAATAGGTTGGCGAGGCCATTGGAAATTTTGAGGATAATTATTATTTGTACTAAAGTTTGGATTTTGGGGAATAGAAGAATTTGTTTGAAAATATTGATTATTCATGGGATTATAAAATTGCCTGTTTGGATTAGGGAAATTCTGATTTCTGAAATTGCCTTTATTTTGGTGCGACTTATTGTCATTATTACTTGAATAAAATTTCTCGAAATTCTCAAATTCATTTACATAAGCTATGGCGTGTTCTAAAGAAGCTGGTGCTTTTAAATGCATATTATTTTTTAATGTGCCGGTACAACCCGTAATAAAAGTATTTAGTGCTGTATTTTCGCAAAATTGTATGAAAACAGCTTTTTGATTTACATCAAGATTAGTATCATTGTTAATTCTTTGTACTATATTACTTACTAACAATTGTAATCTATTTCCAAATTCTATTAAATTTTCATTTCTTTGTGGCCTATTTCTAGTAAGTTCTTGTGTTAAGGATTGTAAATTACGTTTATCAGAAAAACATTGTATAAGCGCGGCTTTTAAAAGTGCCCAATTATTTAATTCTACCCTATTTCCTACCATAAGCTCAGCTTTTCCTATAAGTTTTCCTTGAATACATTCAAAAATGTGATCATTTAATTCTTGGTCATTATATGCTCTATATGTAGTAATTAAGTTATCGCAAAGATAAATAAATTTATTTAAAGTATTAGTATCTCCATCATAAGGTCTAATATTTGAAATTTTTGACTTAAATAGTTCCCAATTAATGGGACGATTAGCTTGAACAGTTTGGTTAGTTGCCATTTTAATATTTTTATTATCTTTATTCTTCCTACCTTTAAAGTTAATCTTTAGATTCTTAAGAGATTCTACCAAGGAATCAGCGTCAATCATAAAATGAAAATATCGTCTAATAAACAATGTCTTAACAAGCTATCTTCCGAATTTATGAAAAATAAATAAGGAAGGCAAGAAGGAACTTGGCACTCACCTCGATAGTCTTTGCCAACTACTTCTCCAAATTCGTCCACCCAAATGAAGGACTGCTGTCACTGAAGGGCTGCTTTCCAATGGGGGCTGCTTTCCACTAAACGGAATGTTCTTTGGATTTGCACTTAAGGCGTTGAAACACCAAAGTCCCGAAAAAGTCTGCTTTCCGATAGATACGAAATTCACAGTTTCGCGACTCGCACAAATCCTACTGACTGCGCCAAATTTAAATTTCAAAAATGAAATTTGTTTTTTAAAAAACTATTTTTTATTTCTAATCTACAATTTTAATACATCTAAACTTAACTGGACCAAGAATAATAATGAATTTTACAATGCAAAATAACAATGAAATAATACGGCAACTTCTGGGGAAACTGCAGAGTAAGCCGCAGGTGTTGGTTGTGATTCTGCCAGGTCCGGACTTTCGTACCATGTAACTAGCTGGTTTTTTTTCTTTCTCTGAGTCAAAGGTGATCAATTTCATAGAAAAAAAGGACCTATTGTGATATACGCTATATTTATAATGAGGCAAGTGCAGGAAAAATCATTACAGAATAAACCAAACCAGCATATCTATGTTTTGTGGACCTTAAGAAGTTATTTAACCGGGTCAAATTAAACGTTATCAACTTATTGTACGCAAGAAGATACCTTTAGGAATAATCAAAACGATCGAAAATATCTACCGAAACAACACAATAAAAATAAAAGTAACAGAACTAACTGACCCTATTGAAATTGGCAATGGGATACGACAGAGAGATTCATGAGTCCTCTATTATTTAACCCAATTATGGATGAAATATTAAAAAAAGTAAGAACTAAAAAAGGATACCGAATGGGTCAAAAACAACTTAAAATAATCTGCTACGCAGACGACGCAATACTATTCTCTTAAAGTAAAGATAATTTACATCGTATGCTGTAACAACTTAATATAACCGCCAGAAAATTTAACATGTTAATTTACTCAAAAAAAAAACAAAATGCGTGGTCATGACCCACTTTTAGAGATGTGAGAGAACCGGCTTAAAAGTAATGTATAGCAGTGCTAAGATAGATGATTTATAGCAAGATTGAAAATTGTATAAAGAGCTAAAACAAGTACAGTAATTAAAAATTAAAAAATAATACATTTACCCCAGTTAGACAGGTTAAAAAATTAATAAATAATAAAAATAGTAAACTAATAAACTAGGTAATAAAAAAAGATGGTTAGATAGTGTAAATGAAGATTTATATGCACGGTTCATACCAGCATCTTACCGCATTCGATCCGCAGGGTCTCACCTCTTGCCGTACAGCTTATCCATAGATCCATCCGATGCACCAGTGCATTCTAGTTTAAGTCGCAGATCCATTTTGATTTTATACTAACACGTTGTTAAACTTTTTTTTACCGGAGTTTGAACCATCAATTCACCAAACCACTCGCACTGAAGTTGTAAAACAACAAACGGTGGGCAGTGTTTGAGGCACACAAAATAAACGAGGCGGTGTTGCTCAGAGTCGGAAGAGATATGGGTATGGTTCATTGTATCATTTTTATTACACATAAGCAAACCACAAATTGAAAAGAAGAAAAATTAGGAGATAGTAGCTACTAGAGCTACACCAGAAATCTTCAATAGACAATACAAAAGAAAATCATAAATAATTTGCCAATAAGGGTACCACCTTGTCTTTTCTTCAAATGACAAAGAAAATTAAAACAAGATACATTTAAAGCAAAAAAAACAGGAAACAATCACACCTACCGTGAATGTTCGTTTAGCAAACCTGTTAGCAATTTTATTTTTAAAGTGGTCCAAAAGAAAAAAAATTGTTAAAGAAATCAAAAATGCTATGTTGTTATACAGGCTATATTTATTATTAGCTGAAACATCGATTTTCCTGGACATACTAATTTAGATCTTACAAACAGAAATACCCAGTAGAATTGGCTACCTTTTTACATCTTTAAAAAAAGTTTAATATAAATTTATCTCGATGACCTAGTAAAAATATTTGAAAATGATCTGAATATTGAATGTTATTAAAAAAACTGAAAATTTAAAATTTACCTGGGTTATAATACATATCATGATATGTAGTTTTTTGTTTTTTAAAATCTACATACAAATTCAGTGTTGTATATAAAAAAATTGCGATAAAACATGCAACAAAAAATTACGGGACGTACCCCTTCAAAAAACACTAACACTGCATTGCACTGGGTATATGTACATGAAAAATAAAAATAATGAGATATGTTTCCCTTTTTATATTGACTACCAAACGGAAATATTTAGCATAGTTATTGTCTGCTGTTGCAGGATACATAAAAAAAGGTAAAACTGATTTGTGGGCTTGTCTATACCCACTGAAATTAAAAATGACCCATTCTGCAGTAAATTATTTTTCACTTTTGATTTACTTCGAACTATTTCGTTGACTGCATACTGTCGCTAACTCTACAGCCCAAATATATAATTAATTTCCAAAGATAAAGATGTTTCCAAAGACTTAAACGAAACAATCGCCCATACGGCGAAAATCTAGTAACGGCCAGCGGACAGCTGACAGGTCTCTATGTTAATCAGACCAAAAGTGACTCTCAAAAGAAAAATTATTTCTCACAATTCTTATTGTAAACGAATATTTAAAGTATGTTTAAGCATATTAGTATGTTAAATAGTAAATCTTAAAACGCTAATTATGAGATAAACAGAGAAACGATTACCTAAGTCAATTTTAGCAGAATAAAATAAACGTTAAAACTTTGTTTATTCTATTCTAAGAGAAACTAAGTGTTTTTCCTTGAAGATTTTTTTAAAACGCATATTCTAGCCTTATGCAGGGTCGCATAAAACTAAGTTGTTTCTAAATTAAATGGAGTTAAAAAAAAAGATTTTTAAATCGTTACATAGTAACTGCAATTTTTTCGTCGGACCAGCTTAATTAACATCGATAATTGGAAAGAAACATCATTAGAGGAAACAAAAATATATGGTAATGGAAGAAAGAAGTGCACAGAAAAAATATAAAATAAGATAAATATATTATTATTTAATATTCCTCTAACGGTAGAAGAGGAACGGTTATACACATATGTCCAAAAGTTTGGAATATTGGAATATTTCATCTTTTTATTGATGTTTATATATAAACTCTTCTGAATAATTAAACATCATTTTGTTTTAATTCTCAACAATACTAAATAAATCTCAAAACCAGATAAACGATATGCAAAAAAATTATTTATTCTCTTGGAGTGAAAAACTTACAATGTACAAATTACATTTAAAAGTAAATTAGTATAGAAAAAAATAATTTTTAATAAAACAAATAATTAGTAATTCCTCAATTGGCCTGTATGCATGCCTGTAGGCGATTTGGCATGCTGCCGATTAACTGGTCAAGCTGGTCTTGCCGAATTCTCTCCCCTTCTTCACGGGCAGCATCTTTTAGTTCTCGAAGTGTAATAGGAGGATTATTTCGCTTCTTGATACGTGTTTTAAGAATGTCCCAAGCATGTTCAATAATGTTCATGTCGGGGGAATTCGAAGGCCACTGTAATGTAGATAATTCTTTTTCTTCCAGAAAATTTTGTACTGCTGCTGTTCGATGAGGAGGTGCGTTGTCATGCATAAACACAAATTCATCACCTACTGCCCCTCGCAATAAACATATGATAGGATTTAAAACTTCCTCGATGTACACAGCACCAGTGACTCTTCTCTATAGAACTAGCAGTGGCGTCCGTTTACCACTCATAATACCACCCCAAACCATAATACTGCCACGTTCAAATGGGACATGCGGTTGGGCTGTTTCTAGTCGGGTTTGTTGTCCTGGGGCCCTCCAAACCAGTGTTGTTCGCGAATCCGATACCAAGCCAATTTTTGACTCATCAGAGAACATCACGTTATTCCAGTTAGGACCATAATGCACCGTATCTCTAGCCCATTGCAACCTTACTATTTTGTGTTGGTAGGTTAGTTTAGGAACACATAGCGGTCTTCTACGATATAAATTTACTGCATTTAGTCTGCGTGTTATTGTTTGCCGTGAAATATTCAGTCCTTGAAGCCTAGAAATTTCTCTGGATATACCACTTGTAGATTCCAGACGATTTGTACGAGCTATCCATGGTATTTGCCGGTCTTGTGCTGCTGTTGTACATCGACTTTTATCACTTCTGGGATGATCCTTAACGTCATTTGTAACTTGGAATTTTTTTTTAATTTCCGATACAGCACTCTGAGTAGCATCAACAATATTCGCGTTATAACTTTGACTAAAGCCCTGTTGTAACAAAGAAATTACTCTAGATATGTCAAAATGAGATATCACGTTTCTAGGCATTTTTAAACGGCTCAATTCAAATTTAAACAAAAACTGAAAAAATGTGTAAATACGCTAATCAGCGTATGTTTATCAGAATGTGATCAAAATCATACAAAAACGATTCAAATGTTTTATCATTTTCATTTAAAAACGCTCTAGAATGAATATTAATAACAATTTTAAAACCACCATAGGCGTAGATATATTATTTGTACGTATTCCAAACTTTTGGACATGTGTGTATATGTACGTATGTAAATCTATTATACAGTGTGACCCATTTTGATTTGAAACATCTTCATAAAATTTGATCGTAGTAATTGATTTAAACTATTTTTTCTTCTTGTAATAAAAGTTTTAATTCTGGACATAATTTAAATTGTTTATTCAAATTTTCAGGCCTTACTACGATATTTTTTCTTAGTCGAAAATGGAGAATCTTTATTAGCCACTTTTTTATTAAAAAAATACCCACGCCACTGTATTTAGAGTGGCTTCAAATAGCTGTAACAAAAAATCGTAAAATAATTAAAATGTATTTATTTATACCGAAGTTATGACAACTTAAAATTTTAAAACTCACTAAGCTACAAGTCACCAAAGAACACCTCGTATTAACAGATAGCCATGAAAATCATTATTTTTTAAATAGTTTTAGTAATTATTAACTATGACTGTATGAAAAAAATTATGAAAATAGACCTTTATTACCCAGATTATTACCTTTACCAGGTACAAAACCTAATATTTCAACTTAAATTTTAGTTCCTTGCCTTAAAAATGATATTATTATTGTTTAGGATTTGTGGCAAATTTCAATGCCACTGCAACAATATTTACTTCCAAGTATTTTAATAATTCAGTACCGATTCGAACTTCGGACAATTAGGACGTTAGTTTTTTGCTCCGTTGTAAACAGAACCAACCGGTTTTCGACTTATTTGGGTTTTTAGTTTAGGTGTTTGTAAATAAACAAAGTTATACAGTTTATTTTAAAAGACTCCCCTAATGGGGGAGTCTAGTGACCCTAGAACTTGTGCGGGTGTGTTTTCGATAAACAAAGAGATCAGTGCAGTTGAAAATCAAATTCATATTAGTAACGTAGAAATGGACACGGATGTAAACTCATTAAAAGGCAATCAAAACATGGGCGAAAAAACTTCTGATAAATCACACACAAACGAAACTCGTCTGTTCAATCTTTTGTCAGATAAGTATAATTTTAATATTATTCATGTTTATATAGAAAGTATTAACAATGACAATCTAGGACGTTTACATCCCTTATCAATTGGCCATATCTTACATAAAAAATTAAAAGTGCCAAATATAATTGAAATAAAGAGTATTGGTAGAAATAGGATTAAAGTTATATTAAAAAATTTAAAGGATGCAAACGACTTAGTACAAAATTTTAATTTAAAAAATGATAATCTAAGAGCTTATATACCAAATCATCTTTTGGAAGTAAAGGGTGTTATACGAGGTGTAGATACACAGTTTGATATGGATTACTTGTATGAAAACATTGAATCGACAGCAAAAGTACTACAAATTAGGAGAATGCACCGCAGAGTAGAAGAAAATAATGAGATAAAATATAAACCTAAACAAATGATTATTGTCACATTCGAAGGAAATATTTTACCTGGACAAATATCTATTAACAAAGTCTTTTTTTCAGTTGAACAATTTGTTGGTCGTGTAACACAATGTTACAATTGTTTAAAGTTTGGGAATGTATCCAAACAATGTAAAAGCACTTCTTCCGCATGCATTAACTGTGGTTCAGAAAAAAATCAAAATCACAAATGTGAACAAAAAGATAAATTCTGCATACATTGTAAAACCAGTGGACATGTATCTATAGATAAAAAATGCCCTTATTATGACAACCAAAAGAAAATTAAAAACATTATGTTTAATTATAAAGTTTCATACACTGAAGCAAAATCTTTTAGTGAATCTTCTTTTGCCGGCTTTACAGGAAATAACAAATTCTCACTTCTGACTAACCTTGATGAAAATTTTCCTTCTTTAACTGCAAATCAACCATCTTCTTCATCCGAACCTATTTGGCCAATAAAACATCGTTTACAAAATAATATGTCTCTAAGTCAACCTAGTATATCTAGGAATATAGATCATTTTGAAAGCACTAGAAAGAAACGTAACGCAGGATCTCCTATCACGTTATCTCCCACTCAACCTCCTTTATTTCCTTTTCAATTTGGTCCATCTAAATCACTGTCATCCAATCCACATAAAACAAATACTAATGATATCGAATTTATTAAAAATAACTTGTTTAAACTTTATTTACATATTTTGATAATTTTTTTAATAAAATACAAACTATCGATGATATAAAAAATATAAATAACGAAACTCTTAAGCATGATATTAGTCTAGTATTGGAGGATACTTTTACAAATAAATAATTTTCTTGATGATTATGCAATGGAATGCACGTTCTGTAATATCTAATAAAAATTCTTTTATTCAATTTTTATCAGAAGAAAATGTAGGTATTGTTTTATTGAGCGAAACTTGGTTTAAAAAAAAATCGTGATGATGGCTATAGTGGAGTAGCCATTCTAGTTAAAAATACTCTCAATTTTAAAGAAATAAAAACCCTTAGCAATTTTAATGATGAAATTCTAGTTTGTGGATGCGCGGTAAATTATGGAAAAAATTCGATTAATTTTTTATCAATTTATCGAGCACCAAAAACTAAAACTAAAACAGATGATTGGGTTAAAGTTTTTTCTCAAGTAAAAGCTCCCCTTATAATAGATGGAGACATGAATGCACATAATGTATTATATGGATCTAAAAAAAATGATAATATTGGAAAGCAACTAGAGATGGTTGCAGATGATATATAGTTAGTAATATTAAATACTGGTGGACCTACATGTTTAAATCGGCCTGGTGTTAATGATTCTATGTTAGATGTTACTTTCAGTTCTTCAGATATTGCAAAAAAAATTACATGGTCTGTTTTCTTAGATACACTTGGTTCGAACCATTACCCTATTTTAATAACAGTTGCCAACGCCTCCCATTCAAATGAAAAAATTTTACCTAAAAGTAAATGGAATATTAAAAAAGCAAACTGGAAACTGTATATATACAGATGTTGTAGACTCTCTCTTTGAGAGTAAGATGGAATTTGAAAACACTGGCGAAAAGTATTGCTTTCGTATTAATAGCATAAATGAAGCTGCTGAAAAGGCAATACCTGCTTTTAAACCTTTCACTAGCAAAAATCATCTTCCGCCTCCTTGGTGGGACAATGAATGTAGTAATGTTGTGAATAATAGAAGACAAGCTATTAAATTATATAAGAAATTTCCTACAATGGCCAATTACATACAATGCCGAAAACTTGTATCAAAAAAGAGTTGGATTGATTGGTGCTCAAAGGTGAATAAAAATATACCATCAGCAAGCTTATGCAATCAAGCTAGAAAATTAAACAGAAAACCAATTTCTTCTGTAAAATGTTTTGACGATTCCTTAGAAGAACAATTTTTTGATTAAATTGCTCCACCGTCTGTAAAAAATTGCAAAACTTTTGACTATTCTTTCAATAAGTAATATCATCTTTTGTTAGAATCTTTTAATACTTTAGAATTGGACTTTGCCTTAAAAAATCGAAATAGTACTAGTCCAGGTTTAGATAATATTAAATATCCAATGTTACTATATCTTTATATGTATATGATCTCAGTAGTCATGCTGAGACGTTCTAGTATTATGGAGTTTCGAATCTTCTCCACCCAGGAAACTTTTAAAATTCTTCTATAGCACCACATTTCGAAAGCCTCAAGGCGATAAAGTACCATAAAGTAAGACCGAGAACAGGTATCAGCGAAGTAGGCGGATCCTCAATGCCAATTTTAGGTCTCTGTTACATAACACATTGGACATCCTTCTAAAAGCCGCTCTAGCCTGCTCTATCCTAGATCTAATTTCGCCGTGACTTTCTGCGTTACAATTTAATTGCTGTCCAAGGTAACGATTTTATCAACTTGCTCAAGTTTGGTATTATTTACATATATAGACGGTTTTATATGCTGTTGTTTACTTATTACGAGTATTTTGGTCTTCCGTATGTTCAGATCTAGACCTGCCTCTCTACAACTCTCAACGACACTAGTAGTGTTTGCAGATCTTCTTGACTAGAAGCTAGGAGTACTGAATCGTCCGCATATCGCCAATTATTGATGACTTCAACGTTCACAAGTATTACTTCTTGTTTTTCAGAAAGTGCTTTTCTGAAAATTCTTTCAGAGTAAACGTTGAATAGCAGGGGTGACAAGAGGCATCCCTGCCGTACTCCTCTTTTAATATTAAGAGCCTGTGATTCCACACCATCTACTAAAACTGATGTTGTTTGATTCCAATATAAATTTGCAATTATTCGAACATCTCTTCCGTCCAAGCCAATGTCTTTTAGAGCTTCGATCAATATAGAGTACTTAACACAATCAAATGCCTTTTGGAAGTCAATAAAACAACAGTAGATATCTACAGATATATCTCGACATCTTTGAGCAAGTACGTTAATTCCAAATAGTGCCTCTCTCGTTCCAAACCCGTTACGGAAACCAAACTGTGTGTCATCCAGGTATTCCTCGCATTTATTGTAGATACGACCATGTATTACCTTTAGAAAAATTTTCAGTAAGTGGTTTAACAAACTGATGGTTCTATAATAAGCACAGGTTTTTGCTGTTGTCTTCTTAGCTAGAGCTATAAACAGTAAATTAGACCAACCATTAGGTAGTTGTCCGCTGGTATAAATGGTATTGAAAAACGAAGTTATAGCCTCTAAAACATTGCTATCATTTATAAGCTTGTATATTTCAGTTGGAATTTCATCAGGACCAGTCGCTGTGTCATCTTTTGATGATTGTATGACCTTTATAACCTCAGAGCGTGTTATTAGGGGTCCGTCGCAGTTAGTAATATCGGGAGGTGAACTACTCCTATCGTCTTCGAATAGGTTCGTGACGTAATTTTTTCATTCTTTAAGTTTGTCCTCTACTTCAAATATTACTTTACCATGTTCATCCTGTAGCAATGCAGTTTGTTTCTTATTGAAGATACCAGCCGCTTTTTTCACTTTTTGATACATGTTAAACGTGTCGTATCTGTTTTCAAGTTCTTCAATGTCATGACAGTTTGGCTAGATGTTGACTCTTTGCTTCTCGTATTTTACGTCGAATTTGTTTTTGTATGCTGTACAGTAATGGCAACATGAAAATTCAAACCGTTGGATAGGTCGTAATCATCCGTTAATAGATTGGCTACCTAGATTTCATAATTTTGGGCTTCTTGCTCTAGGAGTTATCAAAAAAAAAGTTTACCAAACCCGCCCCGCCCGAGAGACGTAGACACACTTCGTGCAAGAATCCGACAGCCACGTGCAGAAATTACTCCCCAACAACCAAGAAATGTAATTAGAAATATTCCTAAGCGCTACGATAAATGTATCCAATAAGATGGTGGATTAGTAGAGACAACTAGGATTTAAACTAAAATTATGTTTCTATGACAGTCAGTTCATACAAGCTGTTCTTTTTTTGACTCGTAGCTTAGTGAGATTTCAAATTTTAATTCGTCAAAACTTCGTTATTAATATATATTTAAATGAAATTTTTGTCATAACTAGTTGAAGACACCCTAAATCCAGTGGCGTAGGAATTTTTTAATAAAATCTCTACCGTAGAACGGGGTGACTTTGTTAATTTTTTTTATATTTTCTTACGTAACTTTTGAATGGGTGATCCCAAAAATGTGGAAAAATGTCCATTGGGATGCATCTTATGTTTATGTAATTTATACTGTTAGTATATATATCTTTAAATTGAGGATTTTCTCAAAAAAAATAAGTAATGGTATATCAAAATCACCCATTGATGTGGGGTCACTTTGATACCCTATTTTAAAATAGCTTGGACGATGCATAAAAGCTGTAATGGTGTCAATGTCAACCCATTTTTAAATCGATCAAGCCAATTTTTAGATATTTCAATTTTAATTTTTGGGGTGACTTTGACAGCTGCTATAGGCACAATAATTAGTATATAATAAATAATTTTACAGGTAGCTAATACTTTATTCAGGTAAAAAACATTTTAGCAAATTAGTAAAACAGTATAAAATAGTAAAAAAAGCCAAAAGAATGTATTTTGAACGGAAACAAAATCAAAGTTATTTTTCTTTAACATCAACTCTGCCAGGAAATGTACATGTAGTTGCTGTTTCATTTGTTTCAACCGATGGGGTCTTCAGAATTGCTAAGATATCATCGAAAGGAGCGTTAAAAACGTCGGTCTCCACAACTTTAAAATGTTTATGGGTCTCATCCAGTGATTTAAGTCCAATGAGTTCGTATTCGTCAAAAGGTAATTTCTCTTGTATCCTTCCGGCATATACGTAATTTTTACATTTTTGTTTACCTGACATAATTTTTCCAAGCACGTAAGTTCCAACATTCAATTCAGCAAGGGAGGGTTTTGTATTCATCTCATCTTCATATGATTGGTCCTCCACAGAATCTTCATTTTCAATTTCATTTTCGCTTTCACTATTATAGCTGTTTAACTCGCTATCGGAGGAGCTGTCATCTGCCGTTATATGTCGACTTACACTTTTACCAGGTTGGATATGAAGTTTCTTTTTACTTTGCCGTTTAGTAACTTCTATCTCGGACTTCTTATTCATCAGATAGTCTGTGAGGCTGTCGTTAATCAGAGGTTCTACATAATCAACATCATGGTTGATTGGTGTAATCTTACTCAAGACTTTATTTGGATCGAAAGGGACCATGCCACAAGCCTCGAACCCATTCTTCAAAACTCTCTTAATTGCACTTTTTTCACAATCTCCACATTTGTACTCAGTTTTTGCAATTGTCTGATCCATTAATTCCAAGCATTTTTTTAATAACGACGGAAATTGATCTTTAGGTACACCAGTAATTTTTGGGTGTCGCAATTTAAATTCCGTCAAAACTTTTCGCCAAGAGACTTTCATGGGTTTAAAAAAAGACACATCCAAAGGCTGGCATATGTGTGTTGAATTACTGGGAAGGCACACAAATTCAATATTGTGCAATTTACACAATTCTAAAACATGATCTGAAAAGTGAGACGCCAAGTTGTCGCCGATCATAACTTTTTTACCTTCCAGCCGTCTTGCGTGGGGTAATAATATGATCTCGCAACATCCACTACTACAACAAGGAGAGCCCTGTGGACCTCCTAATGTCCATGCATCCCATATATGTTCGCTGCGATATATTATATAAGGAGGGAGTAGTGTACCATCAGCAGCACCGCACATCATTATTGATGTGGCGGCTTTACTATGATTAGTGATTTGTTCTGGATATTTGGTCCCTCTTCTATAAAGCAATCTTCTTTTCCCCGGATCATCACTAACGTTGGTTTCATCGTAATTGAAAACGTGTGATGGAGTGCAATTTGAGAGAGTTGTTCTTAAATTATTGAAATATGATTCTATCGTTTCTTTTGTGACACCTGCCCGAGCTCTAGTAATGTTAGACGCAAGTCGTTCAGAGATTTGCTGACTATGTCTCTCTAAAAAAAGTTTTACCCAGTCGTTACCAGGACTTACCCCGTTTTTAAATTTAGAGATAATTCTTCCAGTTCTTTCTAAATAACTCTTAGTGAAAAGTTGTACATCTAGCGTCGATAATGGAAATCCCCAATCTGCACATTTGACAATGCAGGACACGATTGATTTTTCCTCCAGCTCCGTCAACGCAGTTTGGCCCCCTGGCTTCTTCACATGCTTCCCTTTGTATTTATTATATAAAGTACCATACGGAATTTTAAATCTTTCTGAAGCGGCTTTAACAGACAAGTTTCCGTTTACTATTTGAAGCAGAGCATGTTCAAGAGTTTCGTCAGAGAAGTTCTTGTAGCTTCTTGATCCCAACTTTCGTTTATAAACTCGCGGCATTTTTTCTTTTCATGCAGATAATGACGAAATCCTGAAAATAATTAACGGTTTGAAGTTTCATTAAGCAAACTATAAAAAGAAATAAAGTATCAAAGTCACCCCGAAAAATGTATCAAAGTGACCCCGGATAAGAAATCATTTAATTTCATGGAGTAGTTACGGAAATAAGTTAGGTTAAATATTTTAAAATAGTGACAACTAGACCTACATTAAGGCAACATACACAAAATTACCTGCAATTCTATTGTAAGAGCTGTATGTTTAAATTTAGTAACACAATATAAAATCTTCAAATTCAAACAAAAACTTCAATGGTGAATTTACAACCGTATACTTTTGATATTGGCCAAAAACACCTTCTGCTATAGTGAATCAACATGTGCACTGAAATCAAGTTCAGACAACCACCATAACGGACGAAACATTTGGGTTGTATACTCTCTTGAAACAAAATATTCATGTTTTATCAAAGTCACCTTATAGAATCAAAGTCACCCCATTCTACGGTAATAAAAATTCTCTGTTACTACTCTACTAAGAAAAAGTATCGTAATATGCCCTAAAAATTTAAATAAACATTTTAAATTATGTCTCGAAGTAGACCTTTTATTACATTACTATTAAAAAAACTGTTTAAAATCGATTAACAACTTCAAATAAATAAATAAAAAATAGTTCTAGGCATTCAAAATCTTTTGAACTTTACAAATAATTATTCCATTACGTAATGTAAATGTAAGTTTTGTTCACAAAACGTTCTCTGATCTCCCGTAATAAATTTTCCTCTTTACGAAATCCATCCCTTATTAAGGAACAGGCTGACCAAAAGGCCAAGAGACTCTTAGGGTCAGAATCACAACAAAAACCTTAATACCACAAAAAAATACCGGCAATAGGATATTAAATTTGGACAAAAGCGAGATTGAAACAAATGGTGAATAAAGGCCCGGTTTTTATACAACATACAGGATCAACGAGGGAATATGGAGGAAAGAGCTTCAGAGTGACGACAAACTTGTGATATAAATCGAGATACGCGTAAAATGTGTTGATTTTTTAGACATAAAACTTTACTAAATTTTTTTTACTATACATGTAAGGAACTATTACTATGAAGTAAAAAAAAAACACAACAATTTGTTTTATGTGTATTTTGCGAATTGGAAATCGAAACGTCAAAATAAACTTTTTTTTAAAGCAAAATTGTGTTTCAATGATAATATTTAAGTTTTTAAATTTTGTTATTGGGGTCGAATGTTATAGGGAATAAAAACCATTAATAATCCTTCGTCATTATTTCCTCTCGGTAATTATATTAAAAATAATCTTGAGTTTTACCAATTCCTCTATAATCTTCCCTCTATAATCTTGAGTTTTACCATTTCGTGTAAAATGTAGCCATTTTTAATTGTCACATATTATTAAGCACTTCCTTTTATTATATTTAGTGCTATGAATACAATTTGATAAAGTTGCCTCCATATTTCTATCGCCCATGGAAAAAAGTGGCGGTGTAAATGTTTAGAAGAATGTTTCTAAGAAATTCGAGTAGCCGCTGCGCGCTGTCCAGGGACGTATTGCGATATTGGTTGTTTCACCGACACAAATTATCGATATAAGTATTAAACCATAAAATAAAAACAAAATGTCAACACAACTAAAAATTGAATCAATGTACAGGGTGTCTCAGAGTAGATTTTAGTATTTAAACTTACCTTACGCCGACCCTGTTCGAAATTCCATGTAAACCATATTATGTCAGCCGTGTAGCCGACACGTGCGGATTTCAGTTACCATGGAACAGTGGACAAAAACGCAGCGTGCCTGCGTGGTTGAGGCGTATTTTAAAGCTAACGATTCCTATACAGTTGCTCGACGGCGTTTTTGTGTGCGGTACAATATTAGTATTAGACGCGTGGGTGATGCACCAGTCGCGATGTTAGTGCACGCATGGGTAAAGAAATTTAGGGAAGAAGAAATTGCTACAAATGTGAAACATCTAGGCAAACCAAAAACTATTCAAATTCCTGTCAATATTGCAAGAGTTCGACGTGCTGTGAATGGTAATCCTCGAAGTTCACTTCGCAAACATGCACAAGCGCTAAATTTGCCTCGTGCTAGTATCCAGGGTATTTTAAAGAAGAATTGAAATTTTCACCCTTACAAAATTCAGTTAGGCGAATATTTGAAAGAAACTGATCACTTACTGAGGAACACTTTTCTGAGGAGATGACCCGTTTTTGGGATGACGGTGGCTTAGAAGTGATTATTTTCAGTGACGAGGCTCACTTTCACCTTAATGGATATGTCAATAAGCACAATTCTCGCTAAATGTCAACAGTGCACGATACACTGCCATATTGCGGAATTGGCTACGTCCAGAATTGAATAATTTTGTAGGGTATAATTCAGGCAATACATGATTCCAGCGAGACGGTGCTACGCCACACACAGCGAGCACTTCAATAAATGCCCTAAACAGAAATGTTTCCAGGCACACTGATTTCACAAAATGGTGATATTCGTTTTCCACAAGATCTCCAGACCTTACCCCTTAAGATTTTTTTGTTGTGGGGGTATTTACAAAACATCGTCTACGCTAATCCACCAGCCACAATCAAAGAGCTGAAGCAAAATATTCGAAACGCTATTAACAACATTCCAGTGAATATGTAAGAGCGCGTCTTTCTCAATTTGCATTTTAACGGCATTTGCGGTATTTTAACAATCGCATTTTTCTTCTTCAGCCTAAGTAATCCAACTTTGGACATAGGCCTACTCCAAATCAATCCAGTGTTTTCTATTTTGCGCCACTTGCTTCCAGTTGTGTCCTCCGATCTTCTTAATATCATCAGCTCATCTCATTTGTGGTCTTCCTCTGCTTCTCTTTCCTAACCATGGTCTCCATTGTTGTACTTCGTGGTTCCATATTTTATCCTTTAGTCGGGCATTGTGTCCTGCGAAGCTCCATTTTAATTTGGCAGCATTGTCTCCTGCGTCTTTTACTTTGGTTTTGCTTCTAATCCATTGGTTTGTTTTTTTGTCTATAAGTCTTACCTCGAGCATTGATCTTTCCATCGCTCTTTGTGCTTTTACTATTTTATCAATATTAGACTTGGTGAGTGTCCACGTCTACGTGAGTATAGGAAGGATACACTGATCGTAAATTCTGGTTTTCAAATATTGTTCTATTTTAGTGCTTTTAAAGATCCAACTCAGTTTTCCAAATCCTGCCCATGCTAACCTTATTCTTCTGGTAATTTCGGCAGTTTGATTTTGTTTGTTAACTTTCATTATCTGTCCCAGGTAGATGTATTCGCTTACTGTTTCGAAATTTATGTCGTTCAACGTTATTTCTCTAATGTTCGGTGTATTTGTTATTATTTTTGTTTTTTCCAAGTTCAGATTAGGACCTACTTTTTCCGAAGCTTGAAATAGTTGCGTCATCATGGTCTGTAGTTCTTCGAAACTTGTTGCGGATATTACAATGTCATCAGCGTATCTTAAATGACTCAGTTTTCTTCCATTAACATTTTTTCCTTTATCTACCCAGTTAATGTCTTTGAACACGTCTTCCAGTCCAAGTGTGAACAGCTTTGGTGAGATAACGTCTCCCTGGCGAACTCCTCTGTTGATTGGTATAGCTTTGGTTTTCGCTTCTATTTGTATTTTTAATGTAGCTTTCTTGTAAATATTATGTATGAGCATTATGTATCGGGAGTCTATCTTGCAGTTGTTCATAGCTCTCTCTATTGTCCAAAGTTCTATGGAGTCGAATACATTTTCATAATCAACGAAGCTAATATATAAGTTCAAGTGATATTCATTGGCTTTCTCTATTAGAGTTCTGATTGTAAGAAGGGGATCCGCTGTACTGTAACCCTTTCGGAATCCTGCCTGCTCTACCGGTTATAGCTATCGAGTTTTGACGTTAACCTGTTAGGTATTACTCTCAAAAACAATTTGTAGTTTATAGTTTTTCAGATTTCCCCTGTCTCCCTTTTTGAAGAGAAGTATTGTCAAACTTTCATTCCAATTATCTGGAACTTCTCCTCTGTGAAGACATTCGTTGAAAAAATTTTTCAATTCTTCGAGAATAATTTCACTCCCCTCCTTCAACATTTCTACAAGTATTCCATCTGGGCCCGGAGCCTTATTGTTCTTTAGTTGTGCCATAGCTTGTTTTATTTCGAAGGATTTTATGTTAGGGAGTATTTCTGAGTTGACATTCGTTATCTTTCTCTTAATATCTTCCTTTGCAGTGTTATCTGGGTTCTTGTTTGGAGAATATAAATCACGGTAAAATGTTTGAGCAACTTTTAGGATTTCGTTCTTTTCTCTTATTTCTTTGCCATCTTTATCCTTCAATGAGATTTTTATAGGCTTTCCTAAGTTTGATCTTAGGCATTTCAGGCTTCGGTTCTACAATAGCATTACTCATTGTAAATTAGTCATTTTAGAACTATAAGCAAACACTTGCATATTAGTAGAGGTAAAATTATTAGAGGATAAATATTAAGCAAGGAAAATTAAACCTTTTTTTCTAGTTTTAATAAAAAAAGGAATTTCATTAGCGGAATTGAATTCAAAGTTATTCTGCACATTATATTTGAAGCAATATTTGGTTTTGAAACATCTTATTTTTGCTGGCAAAAAATCTAAATTTGTCTGGACTAAAGATAGTATTTATTTGAATTTTCTGACGGACGATAGATAGATGGAGACAAGTATGCATACGAACATTTGCTGTTTTTCAAATGTTTCAAACATGAAATATAGCTGAAATAATTTTGAACAAAAATGTTTATTAGTACTTTTTGTGTATAATGAACCGTTCTCTCAGAAATAACGCTTAAGGTGACCAGCGATTTCGAATGTCAGTTAAGCGCGCGAAATCAATTTTTTTAATAAAATTTGTATCAACTCGGCTGTAAAAATTCGATATCTTTGATCAGAGTGTTCTATCGACAAAAATCAAAATGCGTTCTGAAGATGAAGAGTGTAGCTTTTGTATGTAATTTCTGCATTTTACCGTAGATGAAACCAGTTTCTATTCGCTCCGTGCGTTACTGACGCGACACCTACCGCCTTCATTTGACAGTTTTGGACCTACCAATTTTCAGGTTAAACATATGACATGTTGCGTTCTGCACATACGATGACCTCAATATAACAATTTTGGTCATCCTGAAGGGGGAGAGAAGATATTCTGTTCAATCTAGAACTCGCTGGTTTCCCCCTTTCGGATTGGGTATGTATATTCAAATAAAGAAAAGAAATGAAAACCAGTGGACTGTATAAAACTCTATTTTAAACAAGAAGGTGAAATTAAACATAAATACACATAACCCAATATACAACTATAAATAAGGAAGAATATATTACTTAAAAGAAGAAGAATATATGTAGTACAAACTTAAATATTAATCAATACGTAACGACACACAAAAAGAGAACCATAAACAAACCATAGATAGAAATAATATTATACAAAAAAGAAATAAAAATATGAATATATATGTCATATAAAAAAAATTGATATTAAACGTGAAAGAGTGAAAAATATACGCACATATTATAATATACTTAATTCGTAATAAAATGAATAAACCTTGTTAATACAGTTACACAAAATGCAATCAAAAATATCATATATGAATTATATCAAACTCAACTCAAATTATATATTCAAATACAAATATTTAAACTTAATTCAAATTATAATCGGGAATGACATATTACAAAAAATAAGAATAGAGTAAATACTACACAAAACAAAAGCAAAATGTCCAATTGACAACGTTTAATGTTCTGAATAAAGTTCAAAAGTTCAAAATCGCGACACAATATGTAATAATTGGGCACCAAATAAACGTACTTAGCCCATGCAGCAACAAAATTATGGTATTGTTCCTTACCCAATGAGAAGATGGCACTCCGACCACCGCAAAAAATATGTCTTCACCGACGAATAACAGGAACCACAAAAATTCTTAATGTAACTTTTCTGCATCAAAACGACTTCCTCGGTCAAAGGACCGATGCTAAGTCTTAAGGTACTCTTAACCCAAACGCACACACATGTGTGTGGTTTGAGAGATAAAACTCGACTCTGATTGTGTAGATGCATCGCTTATCTCAAATACACATCTGTTTCATTTTGCAGATTGCCTGTCTCGTAGCATGTAGTTTTTAACCCAGATGCACCCTTATACATGAAATCTTGATATACGGGGAGAATCAAAACTACCATAAAGTCTTAATATTTAATAAATGTTTATTAACAGTTGCGAAACTGCAACATTCTCCCCGCGTTGGCATACGTGCCAATAAAACATAACTGTACTTTGTACTCCCGACGCACTGTACAAATTAGGAAACCGTAAACACTTCTTCGGTTACGAAACGAACGCCACACTTACAATCCTACAAAGCTATACATTTACAAAAGAGCACAAAGAACAATAACTTATACATACAACAATAAACTTATACAACAAACGATAATAGGTTACAAATACATAACTACATACTAAATATACATCACTACAATTATACAATTATCAGTACTATACATAAAACAGATTTCCTCTCTTATAGGAAGTGCATTCCTCTATTATCCTAGGATACAATACATGAACTTGACGCCATCGAGATGTGACTACTCAAGCGAATCCTCAGGATATCCTGGACGGACCAGTTAACCAACGGGACCGTATGAAAAAGAACGAGGAAAGAAAGAAAAGTGATGTATATGATTAAAAATCAACAATCATAAAGTCTCGGACACCTATGAGAGACGGCACTCAATATAAATACTACAAATAACCTTCTAATAGTTCTCGACAAGCAAGGAAATGGGAGAAGACAAATATCCTGGTTAACAAACCTAAGGAACTGGTTCTCCGCAACAACAACTAAGTTAAGGACAAACAAACAGAATAATTGTAGCCCCAATGGTCACTACAATATTCGAAACGAATAAGCAGCAAAAGTAAAAGCAATATCGTATGAATTGTAACACTGTCCCTAGATATTAGCAATCTACCTGGACAGACATAATCATGACGAAAATGCGAAAATGCAAAACGAAGAAACTATATTCTTCCATAAGCTTTATCCATAAAAGATAATTATGATAATTTGAAAAGCAATTAGCAAATTATATCTCAGGTTGAGATGCAGCTCCCTCTCGGTAAAAAGCGGTGAATAAGCTAGTAGTAGACTTAGTCAATTAGAATAAATCAAAATTGCGATAAAGAAATAAAGAGAATAGATAAAATACGAACATTTATGCTATTCAATAAACAAGGCTTTCTATACATAATAAGGCAATTTTGAAACGAACGAAAAACAAAAGTGGTGCGACTTCTAAGAATTCTTTGTACTTTAAAGAATTCGTACAATGTCAAAAGAAAATGTCATAAGTCTCCAAACATTAAAACCGTTATTTTTATAACGTGGCGCAAATAAATGAACAAATAAAGCTACGCAAGCTTTAAGCAAAAATATATCCCATAATCTATGGCAATAAAAAGATATCTCGAACAAGTAACACAATGATGGATGGGACTTTCAACATTATAAAATGTGCAACAACTAAGTCCGAAATGATCTCTACAATTGGACGTACCTTGGGGCCCTACATGGCCCAACTGTACGTGTGTTTTAAACATCTTTAAACCAACTAGATTGTTCGAAGAAACAAGAAAAGGATGCTTTTTAGCATAAGGAATGGTAGCATTCCTCAACATACCGCTAATTGTCGTACGGTGAATAATTTCCTCTGGAAATAAATTCGGAATATTCAACTGATTATCCGGATTGGCAATACCGGATGGCAACGATTCCAATATACGAGGAAACGAGAGACTTTTTAAGTGTTGAACAATAAGCAATTCAGCTTGCTTTTTACGAACGTTTCTGATGAAACAAAACACAAATTCCTTTACTCGGCGTAAACGAGAAAGATAGGAGTACATTTTAAACGTATGTACCCCGAATGTTAAATCTAGAGATGGGTGTAGTACCACTCTAGGAACTTTTGACCCAATTATGGTCGCAATATATAAGTTAATAGCTTCTTTAGAATTGTCTCTGTCACGAGACGACAATAATTTTGGCTCACAATGCCAAGATTTTGATCGAGCAAGTGTATCGGGGTTGGCTCCCCGCGAAGCTGTATTGGCAGCGTCATCATCAGACACCCCATCATGGAAGTCGTGCAAAGAAAAATCCTTACGTAAGGATTGAATATTAGAATGGACCTGAGGTCCAGATAGATGTACATTATTCAAGGATAGCCCCGTAGAAGAACTCGCGTTTGTATAAGCGTCACGAGTCTTGTAGGACTCACTATCATTTACCATTGTAACAGGTGGAAGGGAATATGCAATACTGCTAAGGCCCGCAGGTAACGCCTTAGGGACAGTATCTACATGAGCTAAAGTCGAGGATAGCTGACCTGACGAACTAAGCGCCATCACACGAGGTATTTGAGACGTGGATGTCTCGAAAGAAGGTTGAGGTTGTGAAAAAGATGAGTCTTTTAACATATAATTTTGAGAAGATTTAACTACATTGAGTAGATGGTATAAATCTGAAATAAGTGTGGAAGGTCTTTCCCCCACATATAACCTAGAAGAACAATGGGATGCACTACCTACCTTATAATACGTACATGATGAGAGGACGGGCTCCCATATTATAAGTCCCATTGCCTTACAAAACAAATCATCTACAATGTTTCGATCCTCGCTATCTTCAGCGGAATCTACCAATAAGTTCTCGATTGCATCCTGTGCGCATTCATATTTATCATACTCAACCTGTAAATACTCACGACGAACTTTCAAAAGATAATCAATATCGACCAATGAAACATTTTCTGCAATCCAATTACAGTGACGAATAATTGCATTCTTTGCAGACCGTCTCTTGAATTTGAGGGTTTCCATTGTTTAGACAAAAATGGAGCAGCTAATATTTAAAACTGACAAGACAAAGAAGAAAAAGATTGTGAACGAGTAAAAGTAATTGTAAATCTCTGGATTTTTTACAGAAACAAACCAAAGAGATACTTGTATTAGTCGAAACAGGTTTCTACAATAAGACAACCACAAACAAAATAAAAAAAGAACAGTCTCCACAGACCAGGTATCTTATCAAGGAAAAGATATATCCCAACATAAAACGATTACAATCTGTTACTAATGTCCCTACAATCAGGAAAAATTAAACAAAAAAAATGGTTGTAATAACCGAAAATACTTTTTCCACCCTCACAAACACTAACGAATACAAAAGAAGAAATGTCTCTACAGACTGGGTATCTTTTTTCATAAAATAAATACCTCAATGTAAATGGTTATACTAACCGTAATAAGGTCTCTAGCATAAGAAAACCCTAAACAAGTAAAAGTAAGAATGTCTTTCGGCAGACTGAGTATATGCTTAGACAAAAGAAATACTCCACTAAAAGCACTATGAAAAAATGAGCAAGAAATGGGTATACAAACCCGAAAAAGGTCTCTGTCATAAGAGCACCTTTAAATAAAGTATATAAAAAAGAAATAGTCTTTCGACCGACTAGTTATCTTTCAGTATAAAAGAAGTCTCAATGTAAAATGGTTATAAAAACCCTAAAAAGGTCTCTTAAAGGTAAAAAGAGCACCTTAAAAATTAATGTAAAGAAGAAAATCGTCTTTCTGCAGACGACTGGATATCTTTCAGTATGAAAGATATACCGTAATGTAAAAATGGGTATAACAACCGCAAAAAGGCCTCTGTCAGAAGAGAACCTCGAGAAAGCAATGAAAAAAGAAATAGTCTTTCGACAGACTAGGTATCTTTTCGTAGAAAAAAAATATAAAATAAATGGTTATAACAACCGCAAAAAGAAGGTCTCTGTCAGAAGAGCACCTGGAACAAAGAATGTAAAGAAGAAATAGTCTTTCGGCAGACTAGGTATCGTCTTTCGGCAGACGAGTAGGTATCTTTTTACATAAAAGAAATACCTGACTATATAGTTATGATAACCGCAAAAAGGTATACAGTAAATAAACCTTGTACAACGTAAAAAGTAAAATGTCTTTCGGCAGACTGGGTAACTTTTCAGATAAAAGAAATACCCGACTATACTATGGTTGTGATAACCGCAATAAGGTCTCTAGCATAAGAGAACCTCGACAACGAAATAGTCTTTCAGCAGACTAGGTATCGTCTTTTGGCAGACGACTGGGTATCTTTTCAGATAAAAGAATACCCCAACAAATAGCTATCACAACCAACTAGGCTCCTATTATAAGGAACCCGTGAGCAAGTCAAATAAAATGGTTATCATAATTGATAAGGTCCCTACCATAAGGAAACCGTAAGCAACGACATATTAGCTGGTTATCATAACCGACAAGGCTCCTACCACAAGGAAACCGCAACTACACATGAAAAAGAACATGGAAAAAAGGTATCTACTATCAGAGAACCCTAAACAAACAAAAAAACAGAAAAAGAAGAAGAAGATCCGGCTCGAAGGACCATTATGTTGCGTTCTGCACATACGATGACCTCAATATAACAATTTTGGTCATCCTGAAGGGGGAGAGAAGATATTCTGTTCAATCTAGAACTCGCTGGTTTCCCCCTTTCGGATTGGGTATGTATATTCAAATAAAGAAAAGAAATGAAAACCAGTGGACTGTATAAAACTCTATTTTAAACAAGAAGGTGAAATTAAACATAAATACACATAACCCAATATACAACTATAAATAAGGAAGAATATATTACTTAAAAGAAGAAGAATATATGTAGTACAAACTTAAATATTAATCAATACGTAACGACACACAAAAAGAGAACCATAAACAAACCATAGATAGAAATAATATTATACAAAAAAGAAATAAAAATATGAATATATATGTCATATAAAAAAAATTGATATTAAACGTGAAAGAGTGAAAAATATACGCACATATTATAATATACTTAATTCGTAATAAAATGAATAAACCTTGTTAATACAGTTACACAAAATGCAATCAAAAATATCATATATGAATTATATCAAACTCAACTCAAATTATATATTCAAATACAAATATTTAAACTTAATTCAAATTATAATCGGGAATGACATATTACAAAAAATAAGAATAGAGTAAATACTACACAAAACAAAAGCAAAATGTCCAATTGACAACGTTTAATGTTCTGAATAAAGTTCAAAAGTTCAAAATCGCGACACAATATGTAATAATTGGGCACCAAATAAACGTACTTAGCCCATGCAGCAACAAAATTATGGTATTGTTCCTTACCCAATGAGAAGATGGCACTCCGACCACCGCAAAAAATATGTCTTCACCGACGAATAACAGGAACCACAAAAATTCTTAATGTAACTTTTCTGCATCAAAACGACTTCCTCGGTCAAAGGACCGATGCTAAGTCTTAAGGTACTCTTAACCCAAACGCACACACATGTGTGTGGTTTGAGAGATAAAACTCGACTCTGATTGTGTAGATGCATCGCTTATCTCAAATACACATCTGTTTCATTTTGCAGATTGCCTGTCTCGTAGCATGTAGTTTTTAACCCAGATGCACCCTTATACATGAAATCTTGATATACGGGGAGAATCAAAACTACCATAAAGTCTTAATATTTAATAAATGTTTATTAACAGTTGCGAAACTGCAACATGACATATGTTTGACATTGTTAAATACATGCGAAATTGACAATTATTAATAATTAACTTTTTAATTATATTTTTCAGTTTATGTACAAAATAAATGTAGTATTAAAAACTGGGTTTCTCAAAATTCATCATAATATATCTTTTCAACCATAAACGGAAAAGAAAGGGAAAAATCTAATACTGGCAAATCAAGTTTTTCACATGAAAGAGCATATATTTAAAAACAGTAATAGTAAAAGTTGTGATATAAAAGCTAAAGTCATCAGGCACTCTGCAGTTATCTTGAAGCCTTATAAAATATCATTTAAGGTAAATTATTTAAATTTTTCCTATTTCAATTGCATAAAAATGAAGTTATGTGATATTTACCTTTTCATATTAATAGCACGGATCCACCTTTTTCTTTTCTCTAATTTATATGTAATCTTTGGGAACCTATAAAAACTACACTTACTATTTTTGCTATTATTAGCACAATTAAATACGCAATATGTATTTGCACACATTTTTGATAAAATTTATGCGTAAAAAGGTAGGTCCAATTTTGTCATATTTCGCCGCTACCCACGCTGGCATCGTTTCAAAGTACCCCTACCATGGTCACGCACGGAGCGAATAAAGCTATTAAATAAATGTTTCGCAATTTTTGCCATTTTTTACGATTCTCATAAGATCAATAATATTTATCATTTTCATTGAGAAGTCACTATAGAATTTCCATTGTTAAGCCTTTCATAGGTAGTGGGAAGTATAATTTCCACCACATAAAATCATGTCTACAGGCAGTGTACACCGATTTTCCCACCGGTTGAGGCTGCTGCCAACTAGTAGTGATATCAGTAAACCTATAAAAAAATACATTGAAGCTGAGGTACAGATATTTACATTACCATTTATACTTATGTTTGAATATATGCTGTTTTGACGGTTTTTTTGTGCGGTTATGTTCTAAATTTGTTGAAAATATTAAGGTGACTGCTAAGGATTTAAATATTATTTTTCTATTCTTTTGACTTTTATATAGAAATAAATTCTTTTTATATAAAATCAATGATAATAGACCGTATTTGACGTATGCTAAATCTATATATATATATATATATATATATATATATATATATATATATATATATATATATATATATATATATATATATAAGTGGGTTATATGGTTCTCACCACCCACCCTCGTTGTTCATTTTTAATATTTTATATATTATAATTTTGACGATGAATGCAAAGACGCAACACAGAAAAAAAATGAAGCCTATGCAAAAATGCTTACCCGCCGAACTAGAACAAGTATAGAGAATTACCAGACAAAGAGAAGAGAAGAAAAGAAAATACACAGAATGAAGAAACGAAACCACTTAAAAAAGGAACTTCAATATATAGAAAACCTCAACAGAGAGAAAGAATTCAGAACATTCTATAAGAAAGTTAACATCAACAGAAAAGAATTTAAGGCAAACACAAATCAATGTAGAAGTTTAAATGGCGATCTCTTAACAACAAGAACAGACGTACTAAACCGATGGACGGAATATTTTAACCAGATACTTAATATAGAGGAAGAAGAAAACCCGGAAGACGAAAGCTGCGAGGTAAGCGGAGCAGACGAGAGGGAGGAGGATCCACCAACGATCCTGGAAGTTAAAGACGCTGTAAACAAACTAGCCAGAAACAAATCACCCGGAATAGATAATCTCCCAGCGGAATTATATAAAGAAGGTGGCCACGATATCATAATAGCCCTACAGCAGCTTATAAAAGAAATATGGATACAGAAGTCCCTTCCCAATGATTGGAATATTGGAATACTTTGCACCATACACAAAAAGGGTGATATCTTTGAATGCTCTAACTATCGAGGAATTACGCTCCTAAATGCAGCGTATAAAATATTCTCCAATATACTATGCCATCGTATGGCACCATATGCAGAGCGAATAATAGGACAATACCAGGCTGGTTTCAGAGGTGGTAAATCAACAATTCATCAGATTTCAACCCTAAGACAAATTCTAGAGAAAACACTGGAATACGGTGTAGACACGCACCACATATTTATAGACTACAAGGCAGCCTACGACTCTGTAAATAGAAGAGAATTGTTTAGAGCAATGATAGACCTAGGAGTACCAAATCAGTTGGTAAGTTTAACCAAACTAACCCTTGAAAAAGTTGAATGCAAAGTACGAATCCAGGGGGAACTCTCTGAACCTTTTAAAACAAATAACGGGCTACGTCAGGGAGACCCACTCTCCTGTATACTATTCAATCTAGCTTTGGAAAAAGTAATACGTACGTCACAAATCACAACTACCGGTTCAATATATAACAAATCTGTGCAAATCTTAGCATATGCTGATGATATCAATATTGTTGGGAGAACGGAAAACGCAGCACGAGAGGCGTACGTAGCATTAAAGGAAGCGGCTACAAAAATGGGTTTAATAATAAACACCAACAAAACAAAATACATGAAAATAGGTACGCAACCACAAACACTACGGCCACTTGTTATAGAAAATGACGTCATCGAAGCAGTTAACGAATTTGTATACCTGGGAACGCTCGTCAATACTGAAAATGACACTACCGCAGAGATAAACCGCAGAATTTGCACGGCTAATAGATACTATTTTGGGCTTAATCTCCTTTTTAAATCTACAGTTATATCAAGAAATACAAAAGTAAAACTCTACAAAACAATAATACGCCCAGTCCTAACATATGGTTCAGAAACCTGGACTTTAACAAAAAGTAATGAAAACATGTTAGGATGTTTCGAAAGAAAAATACTAAGGCGCATCTATGGAGCGGTAAATGAAAATGGTGTCTGGAGAAGACGATACAACTTCGAACTCTATAGGATATACCAGGAACCAGATATCGTAAAACACATAAAGATAGGACGTCTAAGGTGGGTAGGCCATGTTATGCGGATGGAGCAAACCGACCCAGCTAGAAAAACGCTCCTTGATAGACCTATTGGTCAAAGAAGAAGAGGAAGACCCAGAACAAGATTCCTAGATAACATCGATGAAGACATGAGAAATATGGAAATACGTGCTTGGCGGAGGAAGGCGATGGATAGGGACGACTGGAGAAAAATTCTTGGGGAGGCTAGGACCCACACAGGGTTGTAAAGCCAAAATGATGATGATGATATATTATAATTTTATTCCATAATACATATTTAATAATTCTTTCCAGATTTTTCCATAACACTAAAATATTATATAAGGTTAGCTCAAACAGCTTCAACTTCAAAAAGTTCAGTAGTGTCTTCATTTATCAATTTTGATCTCTCGCTAGATTTTACTCGTAGAATATTGCTGTAGATTAGAACAGTTGAATCTTTTTAACCTTACAGCCACTTTCACATAAAAAGTTATGTTGCATATCTGTTTCTAATTATAAATGTCAAACGGTGGTAGTTTAGAGTTTTTTTCCTAGATGGCATCGTTAGTTTAATGGGTGTGACTTGTCATCACAGCCTTTTATATAAATAGATCCTGAGGAATATTCAACTAGGAAAGGTCAAAAAAATGATGATTATTCCTGTTACGTTCCAACCTCCCCTTTTTATGCAATAATATACAGAGAACAGAACGCCGTATCGTATTTCCTCGTAGAATAATATCAATATTGCCGCTATAAATAATGTTCCGCGCCATTTTGAGACGACTTTATTTTTTAAATTATTAAGAATACCATTGTAATGTTTCTTTTCTACTAAATAAGTAAGCTAGCCAACGTAGTGACTCACCCTGTAGTCCAGATTTATGAGTTTTAAAATAACAAACATCGGAAACATAAACATGATCAATCATTTCTATTCAAAAACGTAGAGTCGCGGATCCAGATCGATGTCGTAAATATTTCAAGTGTTTTCACGGATATATATTTCTCCAAATATTTAATGTTACTACATAATTTTCGCCTTTATTAATGATATGTTGGAATAAAAACGACAAACCAAAAACATACAGAGTGATCCACCGAATTGAAGAAATAATTGAATATAGAATACAGTACGGTCGCGTTAATCCCAACGGAATGGGGGAAACGAGTTGTTTGGATGGTCGCATCGTTTGGATTACCTATGACTTTTTTATTGGGAGAAGAAAAACTGCAAAAACACGATGAAAATGAGTTTTTGTATATTAATAAAATATTATATTATACAAATATAATATACAATATATTTAATAAATACATATTACCTATATAAATTTCAATGAAGAGCAATAAAAAAATCTGTAATTTTTTTCTGGACGCCAGTCTCGACGTGCTGATCAAATGCTCTGTCTCTTATACGCCTCAGCATCATGATCTCCTCGCTGCTATTGAGGTTGTTTTCTGCCCAACTGATGGCCGTGTTCAGGGCTTTAACAGCTTTAGCAGCAGAAGTTTTTGAAGCGCGTGGTTCATCATCGACATCCTCATCCATCATTCATTTTCAATGGCCCTTACAATTTCTTCATCCGTCAACATTTCTTGGGTGCCAATTTCTTTGTCACAGCCACCTGATGGCCATTCTTCAACCTCAGATTCATTAATTATTGTCGTATTGCCTTGAGCCAGCTGAGCGACCAGAGGGCTTAAAATGATGTCTTTTTCGTTGGATGAAGAGTCGTCAACAGCCACTAAGTTTGGGCTCAAGTTTTTCCAAGAAAGTTGTGAAATGGATGACCAACAATTTGCCAAATTGAAAACGACGTCCTTGAGATTAACCTTATTCAAAGCTACTACCAGATCCGTTCCACTTTGCTCGTCAGAATGTTGGAGAGTAAAGCTTTTTGATAGCGCAGTTTTGTGTTCTCGATGACATTCTGGTCCATTGGTTGAATCATAGCTGTTCGCGTTGGGTGGTAAGAACATGGCCAAAGTTTTACCATCTTCACTACGAAGTTCATCAGCGGATGGATGACCAGGGCAGTTGTCCAGCAGCAACACTGCCTCCTGAGGGAGGTTCACACGTGCGAGATGACGACGAACATCAGGGATGAATTAAGTTTTGAACCAATCCAAGAACAAATTTCTTGTCACTCATGCACTTTTTTGTCCTCGATAGCATACTTGAAGATCAACAGATTTTAATGCACGAGGCTTTTTAGCCGTCCCCACAACAATCAAACGAAGTTTGTGAATCCCTGAAGCATTTGCACAAGGTATTTAGGTGATTCTTTCTTTCATAATTTTTCGACCAGGAGCGTTCTTTTCTTGAGATGACACCAATGTATGGTCTGGTAAAATGCGCCAAAATAATCCACTATTATCTGCATTATAAATTTGCTCAGGTGTCAAATTGTTTTTAATCACAAGTTCTTTAAATGCAGTTCAGAAGGGTTCGATGCCGTCGGCATTACTCGAAAGTTTCTCACCAGTAATTTTGAGACATCTAACTCAATGACGTCATTTGAAGTTGTCCAACCAACCCTTACATGCGCTAGAAGCTTGGTGATTTGGTGACATTTCACGATGAAAATAACGGGCTTTTCACACAAGATTTCACCACTCAACGGAACATGCTTTCTCCGCTGTTGTAGGAACCACATGAACAAAGCACTTTCTACCTTCGGATATTCAGGGGCTTTGATGGTTTTCCTCTTCCCTGGGCCGCTTTCCGTTTCGCTGACAAACTTTTAGATATTTTCTTTGTTCTTCTTAATGTTAGTAATGGTAGATTTGCCAATATCGAACTGTTTTGAAATGAAACTGTAGCTAGTTACTTGCTGTCATCATCATCATCCAGCCTCAAGAGTCCACTGCTGAACATAGGCCTCTTCCTCATGTTTCCAACCCCGTCTATCCTGCGCCGCTCTCATCCAGTTTTTATTGAGTCTTCTTAAATCGTCAGTCCATCTTGTAGGTGGACGACCGACGCTTCTCTTGTCTTCCCTTGGCCTCCATTCCAATAACCTCTTTGTCCATCGCCCATCTGTCATTCTGGCTATGTGTCCTGCCTATCTCCATTTTAGTCTGGCTATCTTCTTGATGATGTCAGTCACTCCGGTTCTTCTCCTGATGTCTTCGTTGGTTATTCTGTCTCGCAGAGTTATTCCTAACATGGACCGCTCCATTCTTCTCTGCGTGACTCCCAGTTTGGTAGCTGCTGCTTTTGTTAAGGTAAGGGTTTCTGCTCCGTACGTCAAGACTGGGAGGACGCACTGATCAAATACCTTTCTCTTTAGGCATGTGGGCAGCTCACTTTTAAAAGTTTCTCTCAGTTTTCCACATGCTGCCCACCCAAGGCCGATTCTTCTCTTCAGTTCATGAGTCTGGTTATCCCTGCCAATCATAATTTCATGTCCCAGGTATTTATATCTATCTACGAGTTCTGTATGTGATACCAGTATGTGGTACCAATACTGATGTTCTGGTTGGGTACCAAATTGGTCATGATTTTTGTTTTCGAGATATTTATATTTAAACCTACACTTTCTGTAGCCACAACAAGTTCCTGTACCATCTCTCTTGCCATACCTAGATCTTCAGCTATTATAAGTATATCATCGGCGAAACGTAAGTTGTTTAGATATTCTCCATCTATTTTTATTCCCTTTGTCATCCAATCCAAATTCTTAAAAGCATGTTCTAGCACCGTATTAAAAAGTTTAGGTGACATTGGGTCTCCTTGTCTAACCCCCCGTTCTATTTTTATGCGATTACTGTTAGTATGTAATCTGACAGTGGTTGTTGCCTGCAGGTATATTTTGTATAATAATTTAGTATATCTATAATCTAGCCTGCATTCTTTAACCGCCTGTAATATTTTGCTTAGCTCAACTGTGTCAAAGGCTTTGTGAAAATCGATAAATATTAGGGTAACTTACTGTATCAACTGGAAAATTTTGGTCTTTTGTTCGATAATCAAAGTCACGTGTTTACGTGGAACCATCATGATACGAAAGCGCTAACAGAACTAAATAATATGTAGGGGGCAAGGAAAATAAAAACCGATGTTCGTCATGTTGATTCATGTCAATTCAATCGTGGGGGAGGTAGGGGGGAGTCGAGCGAGCCCATTCGGAATACCGCGTTGTTCGGACGACCATGGGTTCGGATTAACGCAACCATACTGTAATTATGTTTAAAAAAATCTGAATACCCCGGAAGAATTCATCGCTTCACTTCCAATGAGACTTATACAGAAGTAGGGTAGTCAATTCACTTGAAAAATGTTTACTTTTTTAACCTAAAATATTAAAAATAGCAAAGTCAGTACTGAGGCAGTCCATAATTCTCAAAGCCATGTTTGAAATTTATGGTAACCTGTGGGATGTCATGTTACCCTTTTTTTTATGTTCTGACGAAGCTCAACGCTCAGCGAAGCTAAGTTTTAGTGGAAAAACTCAAAAATTATATAATTAACGTAGCAACAGAATCACTTTAAGAGAGTAAAGTGACGATCACTAACATATCAAAAAAGAAAACCCCACAGTTTAGAGAGGAAGTTAAGACAAAATGTGAAGAAAAGAAGAAAAATACAGAACACAACAAATGCAACACACATACAACCACCATAAACGAACACTTTAGTTAGATAAATAAAAAGAGAACACTGGCAGAGCTTCTCAAAACAGACGCAACACGACTTCTTCGGAACACAGAAAGAAATATGGAGAATGATCAGAGAACAAAGAAAAGAGATGACCAAGCTAATGAAACATGGGCAGACTACTTTTGATCCCTATTTGCTAAAGGTGACGATAATGAACCATCAACACTAGAGGTGACGGCAAATAAAAAAATAAATATTGAGGAGGAAGAGAAAAAGGAAACATAAAGGAAATTAAAAAACAAAAAATCACCAGGAGAGGAGAGAGTACCGAACGAAAACTCAAAGTAAGGAGGACCAGCCCTGACCAATTAACTACTAAAACTAACCCAAAGAATAATAGAACAATACCAAATTCCTCAAGAATGGAGATCAAGCATCATACTACCTCTCTTCAAAAAGAAGACGAATGGTACCCAGAAAATTACAAGGGAATTAATTTATTAAACACAACACTAAAATTAACAACCACAGTGATAACAAATAAACTGAATGAAATTATAGCACTAGCAGAAGAACAACAAGGTTTTAGGTCAGGAATATCATTTAACGACGCTATATTTTACAAAGAGGCAAGTGCAAGAGAAATCATTAGAATACAACAAGCCGATATATCTATGTTTTGTGGACCTTAAGATGGAATTTGACCAGGTCAAACTAATTAACCTTATCTACTTATTGTACTCAAGAGAGATACCTTTCGGAGTAATCAAAACAATCCAAAATATCTACCAAAATAACGCAATAAAAGTAAAAGTAGAAGAAGAGGTAATTGACCCTATTAAAGCTGGCAATGGGATAAGACAGGGGATTCTCTGAGTCATCTATTGTTCAACCTAATTATGGTTAAAATAATAAAAAAAAACAAAAAAAATACTCTTGACACAATATTATCCCGACATATATACCAAGTGTACTATTTATATATTTGGTATTAACGAAGACGAAAACCAAGTGAATGCTCGTAAGATGTATAGAATTGTAAAAAATGGGTTTAAACATACTCGTTTTTAACGACGAAGACATAAAAAGGTTAAGTAAAAGAATATCATAAAAAAACGTTCTTAGCAAAATAAACTACGATACAAATAGAGCTTCCTTGAGTAACAAAAAGACGTCCAAAGATTCCGAAATAACGTTAAGACGTTCCAAAATAACGCCTTGTACCTCTACCTCGACTCCTGTAGTAACCTATATTACAGAACAGACGGAAAACACTCAGTTTTCCTCGAGTTCGCGTATTTCCCTGACGATTCGCGCTGCGGTCCACTCACAGCGGATCTACACGTGCTTTTTTCGGATTCTGTATACGTAATATTTTGACAAGTTGAGTTTGAACGTGTGACTGGGAAATATCAAGATCTGTCTGCCATTCCGCAGGTTATATTTATTCTCTTTTATTGTTTTTTTTCTTTTTTGTGAGATTGCATGGATAAATATTTTAGAAAAGCTTTATGGATTAATTTATTGAACAAATTACGGCACCTGCCTGTAAACTATGTATATGTGACTATATGCGACAATAATAAATATCAACATTATAAACCATCACCTTTATCAATTCCACGTTCCACACTGTCTATTCTCTTTTTTATGTGTTCTTGTTATTCTTTCTGTTATTATTTACGTTTTTCTGTTTACAAATTTACATTTCTACTTTTATTTTTTCATGTTTGTCATTCTTCTTGTTCTCTTGCATTCCAATATTTTTTGAGATTTTTTTTACTTTTTTACCAAAAAACAGTTTTTATTTTTGTCTGCGATTGTATCTATATATTATGTGAATTGTAACATTTGCGCTTTGATATATGTATCTACGTTTTCCCTGATAGTACTTCTTCTAATTTCTTATTTATATTAAGCCTTTGTTTTTCAATCAGTTGGTTTTAATGACTTAATTTACCCCCTATAATATCACTTTTTGTTATTTTTAAATCCATTTGTATATTTATGACCTTATACTATACGCCAGTAAATGACGTTTTGGATTTTCCCTCGTCACGACGGACTTGCTTGAAAATTTGGATTTAGGTTCCTCTTACCCCCACTTTACTTTTGGACTTGAACCCAGGGTTGCTTTTACTTGGGGGGTAAAATTCACCCAGTTTTCTTCTTTTACTTGTTTTGAGTTCGTTATTGTTTCTCTTCCTTCTTCTCTATCCGTTTCTTGATATATTTCTTTGAAATACTTTGGCCATTTTTCTGCTTTTATAGCTATATTAGCTGTCCGTTTTCGGTTACCTAGTTTTAAGTACTGGTACAATGGTTTTGAGTTGTGTCTTTTATTTTCTGTTTCTATGTCGTTCATAATTTCTTCTACTTTTTGATTTTTTTTTCGATTTAAATAATTTCTTTTTCGTTTGCCTTTGATCTTTGTATTTTTCTAGTTAGTCTTCTTTGCTTGTGCTTAATCATTTAAATCTTGTTTTACTCTTTTCTTTCACTGCTAAGTTGCACACATCGTCAAACCAATTATTTCTTCTTTTATTTTGCATTGTTTCAACCACTTTCTCTGCTGTCTTGTTTATTACTTATTTGATTTTTTTTCACTGTTCCTTCATTTGTTGTTCTTGGAACTGCATCTCTGTATTTACTTCTTGTTCAAATCTTCGTCTTACTTCTTTGTCCTTCAATTTATCTTCGTCCCAGTTTCTTTGTGCTTTTTATTTTACATTTTGTAATCACTAGCATATGGTCCGAATGGAAGGTGGCCCTACTGTGAGATCTAACGTCATTTATCGATTGTTTGTGTGTGTTTTTAATCAGTACATGGTCTATTTGATTTCCCTCCAGACTTCCTGATCTCATCCATGTTATTTTGTTTATTTCTTTGTGTTTATATCTCGAGCTACTTATGTTCATGTTTAATGCTGCTGCTAAATTAGTATTTCTCCATTATTGTTGTCATGTATTAAGTTTGCACCTGCAACCTCGCTGAAGCAATTTTCTTTGCCTATTTGGGCGTTGAAATCTCCTATAAGGATTATTCATATCCTTGATTTCGTCTTTCATTATCCGGAAATGGATAAATTGACTAATTCTAAGCAACTTTTGTCCTATAGAGTATTTTCGCTTAGTCAATACTTTTTGAGTTATTTGCGAGTGAAAATGTTCATTTTTCAAAACATAAACCACGTTTTTCTCTCAAACTCAAAAAGTATTTTACCGAAAGAAATATTCTAAGCAAAAATGAAGTTTATAAAAAAAAATTCATATTGTAGGTACTTATGAAGTCTCTAGATGCAGTAGAAGCAGAGTTGTAGCTCATGAAAAGTAGGTTCTTATTTGTCAAATTGCAAATCGAATATTTCAACGTGAAATAACTAAAAATTAAGCACTTTTCGGGGAAAACTCATCAAAACTTTTTGAAAGTGTTTAAAAAAGTTTATTTTTTGTTTTTTTTTTAGGTTTCTATCGTCAAAGCTAAGCAAGTTACGCTCAAAATAAAGTTGGTCTTTTTTTTTGGTAAAAGATCGTGAAGATCACCCCTAATTATCACCCCAAATGAAATTAATCGTTATTGCTTTCAATTTACTTTATTTGTGTATTGTTTATATGATCTGTTAATTTAACCAGTTTAAAGTACTTATCTTGAAACAAATTTGATTTTAAAGTAAAATTTTTTTTTATTTTGAAAAAACTGCCTTTTTTCAAAACAACTTAAAAAGTATTAGTGATACGAAAATCTTGAACAGTGAAAAAATACAGTTTTTGCTTTTCTGAACCTTTTGGTTTTTCTTGTTGTTCTTTAAGACAAACATTGGTTAATATATGGCTGTTCAAAGTTTGCATACACTCGTGATTAGTGACTTGTTCAAGCCCTTTCAACTACAACCATTTTAAATATAAGGGCTTAAAAAATAATTTAAATGATCTTATTGCCCTTAAAAAACCCAAAAACAGAAATACCCACAGCCTCCTAAATTATACTTTTTTATTAAACTTCATAAACCTGATCACCCAATAAGACCTGTAGTTTCTTTTTATACAGCTCCGTCATATAAACTACCAAAAAAACTGTTAGAAATTATTTTAGAACACACTAAATTTTCACCTAAATTTACCGTAAAAAATACAATACAATTAGTTAATATACTCCATTCGCTTAGCTCGGGCATATTTTGACAGATTCATTGTCGGAAACCTACAACACAACAAACTACTATTGCAGACTCCTTTCTTTGAAAATAGAAGAATTATTCTAAATAGTGGAAGTTTATACTAAACCCATAACATTTTGGGTTCTATATATTTAAAATATATATTTTAGTTGTTATAATTTAACATAAACATTTATTATATATGGTGCAAACAAATAAATATTGATTGTCGGTAATTTGTTAAGTTCTATTTTATATACTATTTAGTTTGTTTACTATTAATATTGGCTATAAGTACGTGTGCTTGGTTGTATAGTTAGTAATTTCCAGCCACTTCGAGTCTGTCAAAAAGTAACTAACTTCGCAAAAAAATCATTACTAAATTCACTAGACAGCTCGGACTGGAGATAGCGAACCGAGTATAAAATAACATTTTCAATTACCTAACAACTCAAAATTAATTTCATTGACGTCAAAAACCTTTTTGCTAGTATTCCTCCTACAGAACTTTTGTTCTCGTAAAAGACCTTTAAGACCATAATATTACAAATCAAATCCTTACGTCTAAAATTTTACATCTTCTTGAAATTTGCATAAGCCAAGGACTACTTTGAATTTATTAATCAAATATACAAATAATAGTGCAGGACTTATAATGGATAATCCTCTAAGCCCATTGCTAATAGATATTTTTATGGACCATCTAGAAACAAAGATTTCAAAACATCCCATATTCAAACAGTTTTTGTATTGGTGGAGATACGTAGACGATGTACTGGTATGTTTTACAGGAACTAACAGACAACTTGATAAATTCTTATCGTATATTAATTCACTCCATAGTCATATTGAATTTACAATAGAAACAGAACATAATCAATCCATATTGACTGCCTACCAGAGTATGTTACATAGATTAATAGAATGTCAAAAAATAACTTCGAAATAGAACTGAATATCATTAAGCAAATAGCAGTAAACAATGGGTACAACGAACACACCATAAATAAAATTCTGTATCAAAAACTACATAAGAAAGCCCTGAAATTAGTATTTTTTCCACCAGAGAAAAACCCAGTACCTTTTGCTCGATTACATATATGTACAGGCAAGATATCAACAAAAATAGTTAAACACATAAAAAAGAAAGGAAAAACACCAGCTTTTAGGTGTATACAAACTTAAATGTGGCGACTGAACGACATATAGCAGAACATAAAAGAGCTTTCAATAATAGAAAAACATATTCTACGTACGCACTTCATCTTTTAGATCATAACCATTCTTTAAATGACGAATTTCAAATTCTTCACATTCGAAATAAAGGCCTTGCTATCTTCATTAAAATCTATGGAAATCAACAAATTAAAAAATATAGACATAATTCTGAATTACCAACTTGATACAAACAGTTCTCCCCCTTTCAACGTATTGAGTTAAAGACTATAAAGTGTACACATACATTAAAGACATAACAAAAATAGTCAGTTTTTGCAGTTTCTATAAAGCTGTTCAATAAATAAATTTTGCACTATTTTTGCCATTTTTTACGATTCTTATGAGATCAATATAATTTATTACTTTCATTGACCGGTCGTAGTGAAATTTTCATTGTTGGAGACCAGACTTCAAAACCTGTTACATGAAAATTCAATTACGAATACGATATGGATTGGCTGCATACGATAGCAGCACTCTTTCTCTTTAAAACATACCTTAATTTTTGTCTACAGGACACTCGGATCAAAAAATATTAAATTTTTACCATCGAGCTAATACAAATTTTATTGAGTATTGATTTCGCACGCGAAACTGACATTCAAAATCGCCGATCGCTTCAAGCGTTGTTTCTGAGAGATCGGTTCATTCTACAAAAAAAAGATGTTAATGAACATTTTTGTTGAAAATTATCTTAGCTACATTTTTTAATTAAAATATTTTTTTCTATGGCCTACAGATTCTTGGTAAATCGATTTTTTTTTTGCTTTCGCCCTCTACGTGGGGGGGTTTTAGGGGAAAGCCCGGGGGTAAAAGTGGTAAACTCTTTTGCATCTTTATTAACGTCCTAAAATTGACATTATCTGCAAATTTCAGCTTGTTTGTATGGTTTTTAGAGGATCTGTGGCATTTTCGTCTCTGACGACTGGAGTATATAGCTTAAAAGCTAATCGAGTTATAAGTAAAAAACCAATCACATATTTTAGGAGATATCAGAACAACGCGCATGCTGGACCATTATAAGTTACACATAATGTACTGTTAAGGCACAGACACAATTTCATCTATCCTTACAAATTAATAAGGGTTGTTTTTTAAGATGAAATAAAATAAATTTATAACATTTTGATTAAAAAAAATATTGTATTTATAGTCTTAATGAAAAAAAAAACTTCTACAACTCTTCGAATTTCTTCGCACGGGGTGGTTTTATAAGGGTAGAAATTATGTGGTTAAACATTAAAACAGCAAAGAAATCTATATTTAATGTCAATATATAATTAAATAATTCCAAATTGCTTGAATTTACAATTATGTGAGTTACAATAGAAATTGCCAGGTCTACCTTTATAAAAATGAAAAAATTATTTTGTAATCGTTATATTAGTATTCAGCTACGAACTAGAATGTTAAAATGCTATATATTCAGTACTTTGCTTTACGGTGTTGAGGCAAGGACTCTTAAACAGAGGAATGTTAAAAATCTTGAAAGCTTTGAGATGTGGTGCTACCACCGTATACTAAAAATAAGTTGGGTGAATAAAATTACAAATGAAGAGGTAATACGCAGAATAAATAACGATCCTGAAGTTATACTAAATATATAAAAAAAAAGAAAACTTGAATACTTAGGCCACCTGATGAGAGGACAAAAGTACACATTCCTACAAAATATAATGCAAGGAAAAATCCAAGGACGCAGAAATCCAGGCCGTAGAAGAATGTCCTGGATGAGAAATTTAAGAGAGTGGTTTGGCTGTACCACCAACGAATTATTCAAAACAGCAGTAAATAAAATTAGAATCGCCCTAATGATATCCAATCTCCGATAGGAGAGGCACTCAAAGAAGAAGAAGAGTTACAATGTCTAAAAAGGGTAGTTTAATAGGGGTAGTTTTCACCCCTAAAAAATAAAAAGCTACCAACGGCACAAGTCCAAAAATGAAGTTGGGGGTAAGTAGAACCTAAATCCAAATATTCATGCAATTCGGTGGTGACACCGACAATTATAGTTTATTGCCGTATTTCATATTCATTTACTGGCCTATCAGTTTTAACTGCTTTGTGATTATTAAAATACTTAGCATGATTTTATTATTCTTCATCCGTAGACTTCCTTTCATGTATTGTTATTGTAACAGTTAGGTATTACAAATATTTCTTGACGAATTATATATTTTTTTAGGCTGGCTGTCAACTATTCGTTTATACCTTTTTCTTTTCATTAAGTTCTCGATTTTCGCCGTCACGCTCGTTAAATAATTTTTATTCCTCCATAAATCATTTGTAACAAGATTTTCATACCAAAGTTTCTATTTTAATCTCTTACAGTTAATGCTTAGTACATTCCTGATGATTATATTTCAATTCATTCTATATTTTCTATACAGTTTTCTCAAGATAATTTTACATGAATAATTTGAATAATACATTGATAAATTTTAGCATAATATATAGGCAGGGTCGGTTCTAAAGTTTTGAGCGCCCCGGGCAAAACAAAATTTGGCGCCCTTTCATACATGAATATACAAATTTACTGCAAATTAAAAGCAAAATAGTAAAAAGAGGCAAACAATCAAAATAACACAATAAAGAAATGTGCAAAAATTTATTCATTTAAAAAATAATACAATAGTGATTACAATAGTGTAATACTTACACTATAAATGTTTGTATGTTTTCGTTCATATTTATTTTTTTTTGAAACTTCATTGTATATTGACAAAATTACCAAACTATTTAATCTTTCGTTTGTCACAAACTGCAACATTTAACCAATATTCTTAAAATGGTCCACAAATTTGTCATAATTGTGTATAGGTCGTTAATTTTTATATAATTGAGGATATATAATCTCTAAAGAAATGTTAACATTTTCATCAGGAATTAGGTTATTGAAAGATATAATTTCATTTTTTAAATCAGTACCATCAACATAAAATTTGTTCTTCTTCTTCTTCCTTCTTGTATGTTTCTTCTTCAATATTAGCCTCCTAAATTGTTTAAATTAAAGCACCATCTTTTTCTTGGCCTGCCAATACTTCTTCGTTCATTTGGTGACCTATCTCGGGCTATTCGTACTATTCTATCCTCTGCCATATTACTAATGTGTTCGTTCCACTCCTGTTTTTGTTTTGTCAATCATCCACTTATGTCTTCTATATTGCATGCTCTTCTTATGTTTTCGCTTCTCTCCCTATCCAACAGACTTTTCCCTGATATTCTTCGGAGTATTTTTATCTCTGTTGTTTCTAGTAGTCGTGTCGTTTTAGATGTGTCAGGTCTTGTCTCCGCCGTTTATGTTAATATAGGACTAATTGCTGCTTTATAGATTCTTGTTTTTGTGTCTTAGGTGTTTGTTCTTCTAGATTGTGTCATTAAGAAATCCCGCTCCTTTACTTGCTTTTAAGCTTTGTTGTCGTATTTTTTCTTCAACATCTCCGTAAATAGTTATAACTATTCCAAGATATCTAAACCTTGCTTTCTGCTTTATTATTTTCCTATCAATTTCGATTTTACATCGTAGTGGATGTTTTTTTCTGCTGATATTATCTATTATATATATTGTTTTTCCTAGCAGTTTTCCTAGTGTTAGTTTTTCATTTATCTTTACCTGTATTCGATTATGGAAGTAGATGTTTTCGATGGCTTGTATAATATTGATTGGTATGTTTCTTTTATACCGTAGGTGTAAGACGTCTTCGACTTGTTCATCCGATAAAGTTTTTAGTTTATTGATTTTGTTGGTTAAGACTTTTGTGGTAAGCTTAAGATTTTTTTTAGTCTTTTAAAAGCAAATATAAATTCATCCATCATTTGCGTAACTCATCATTATTTAGATTATTTTTTAAATTATGGAAAAAAAACATATAGCCTGAGGGTTATCATCATAAATTGTATTTATTAACTATCCTGATGTATTTTTGTACACTTGTATGTAAAAATAAGTTTATAGAAAGTGGAAAAGAACTGCTTGACAACATGGCATAACTACAATAGAAAAAATGTGAGATCAAACCTAGAAAGTCATTGTTTCATAACTTCTCAATGTTTTCTATGGGTTATTTGCTAGAATTAACAATCAAACTAACAACAAAATTTGACGGAATATCAATGAGACAACAAGCTGGTTTTAGATAGTAATTAAGCAGTGTTGACCATTTGCCAAAGGATGAAAATATTAATATAAACAACGTGAAATAATAAATAAACTTTGTGAAAATTTAGTAAACAGTAATTCTGTTTTATACATATTTTATTTGTTACATAAAAGTCAACGTATATCACGATTTAATTAAAGTTTTCTTTCCGTAATTCGCTAGTGAATAACGTTTAGCGTCCTTTTAAGCGTCCACAGCTACGTGAGGATAATCAAATGCTTCGTCAAACGTCACGAACATGCTTTAACCGTTGCCGTAAGTATGACCCTCTATGAAAAGGGCTTTAAAAGGATCTGCTACACACAATAAAAAGGTCGCTTGCAAATCGTCGGCTGAGTTTAAACGTCGAGAATTTGATGCTTGTAAAGTATAATTTAGAATAGAGTATATTGTGCAAGACAGCGTGGAAAATAGGTTATTTATCTATAAACAAGCTGAACCGACAGACGTTGTCCTGCCTTAGCTATGAATATTAAATTCGAACAGAAATCTATATATATATATATATATATATATATATATATATATATATATATATATATATATATATATATATATATATATATTGTTATGATGTGTTTTTTGTTTGAATGATGAGCAATGAGTATTTTTAATAATATAATATATAGGGTTTTTGTCGCGGTTCTCAAAGAATTAGCTTGTAAGTATTTTTTTTAAATTATCTTTATTATAACTATTATGAAACACACATATATATCTAACCTAGTCAATGTAAATTTAAAATAAACTATCTTTAAATTGATATTCTTATAAAACTAATTAAATTCTATAGACAATCTAAAATTTAAACAAACTATCTTCAAAATTGAAATTGTTATGACACTAACTAAATTATATTAACAAAATTTTGTACCTTTCTTTCACTGAATGCCTAAATGAACTAATTTCCACTAAGTATATAGATTCTAATCACCACTGAATGTCTTCGTACTTCAGTTATCCTTGTTTTTTGTGAAATTACTTTTTTCAATTATCAGCTTCTACCAATTTAAGATATATTTTTCTTCACCAGCATCTATACACCACCAACCAAACCAGCAAACAGCATTTATATTTATTCTTCTTTTCAATATACCAATATCTAATTATTATAAGTTGATTTATACTAATCTCCAACCATAATATAATTTAATTTCTTCCAATATACCTTTTTTTATCTTCAATAATTATTTGTGTATAATTATAAATGTGCATTAAATTATATGCATAATTTTTAATCTTCATTTAACTCACTATATTAAACTCAATGGACTATTTGTACTTGATTCACTGACTCTAACTAACTTTCATAATAAACTGCTTGACTTCTGACTAAAAAACTTAAAAACTTCTAAAAACTGCCATCTTGAATCCAAATCACGGGTATTTATATCTTTTGGACATTCTAGAACCATCTCGTAAGAGATCATGTTCCAATTTGTTCTATTTCATACTTGTATGAATTTTCTGGAACAAACCATTTCGCAAACATGGCCATCTCCGGAGATCCAGAGAATTCCATTCTTTTCTATTAATAATTTTGTTTACATTTAGGCTTTTCAGATCAGAATATATAATTAAATTAGTAACTTAACATTCTAATTTAATAAAATACACATTTCAAACAATATATTATTATAACCCACTTTATATTCGTAAATATTCTTAAACGTCACTTCAGAGTATAAATATCTGTCAATCTCCGAGAGTATTTTTGGTTGCCTAAGCACATGGCTCACTTACACATATTTACAATATTAAAATACAACTTTTTACAACTATCACATGCCAATTTATTAAAAATGCCCCCACATAAATATATTTTTATTAAATTCTCTAGTATATAACTCACTTAAAATAATTAAATACTTTTTATATCTAATATTATGTAGTATATAACTTATAAATTATTTTCTATAAACCCTAATTGTCACAATACCCCAAAAATAATATTTAAAATAAATAATTTACTTATTATTTTTTTAAATATTAATTTTCTTATACCTTATTAAATTTAATAAATTAATAATTCAATTTTTTTTTTTTTTTTTTTATTTAAAATGTGTTAAATACATCCCTGTTCGCTGTCTATATCAAAGCAGAGAACAACGGATCACAGTTCGGCTATTCTATGGTCAAACTGTCATGTCAAATGGAGAGAATAAAATATAACCTTAATTAAAAATATAATGGATATTGTGTTCTGTTTATTTATAGACAAAATCTAGGAATTATTTCCATTTAAAATAACTTTCATCAATTAAAATTGGTAAGTTTTACACTTTTTATAAAGACATTTACACAATCAATTCTGTATCTAACCCCAAATTATGATTTTTAGGGTACCAAACAATTTCCATATGTACAAAATTCAACAAGTATGATGTCAAATTTATTCACAACAAAGAAATCTACCATCTATCTATGAAATGGATCTATCAGTAAGTTATTAGTGTTATTATATTTGTGGTAAAGGTATAGAAATCATTATTCAATCTCTTCATGATATTGAAAAATGTCGTTGATATGAAATATGCCTCTTAGTCTGTTCTCTGCATCTATTAACACATAACTATTTAGTCCATTCTGATTTTCAATTGTATATGGACCTTCAAACATTGGTTGTAATTTCTTACAACGGTTTTCTTTAACATTACTTTTTCTAAGTGAACGAATTAACACTAGGTCTCCTTTTTGAAATGTGATTGGTTTTTTTATATTTCGATTTTGTCTTCTGATATATTTTTCAGCTTTCCTCCTAATTCGGTTATTCACTTTCTGCATTACTTGTTCTAACATATCCTGATTATATTCACTAATCCACTTTCTGTTTCCTATATGGCCAAACATTAAATATTCTGGTACTTCCTCTGTATTCAAATTATGTGTATTATTTAAAAAATACTCTACTTGTGGTATATGTTGCTGCCAAGTTTCGTGTTGATTTTGGCACAGTATCCTTAAATATTTTATAACTTCTTTAATATATCTTTCTGCAGGATTTGCCTGAGGATGTCTGATACTTGTAAAATGAATGTTGATTCCCTTTTTCTCACAAAATGCCCGAAATTTTTGGTTGTTAAAATATGTAGCATTATCTATTATGCAATTTCTAAATGGTCCTATTTCTTCGAAAAATTGATTAATATATAATTTTAATGTTTTAACATTTGTTCTGGAGCAGGGATATAGTTTAATAAATTTTGTATATAAATCAACTATCACTAGTATATGCTTTTTTCCTGTTGGACTGAGAACTAAATTTGAAATAAAATCCATGGAAACTGTATTTAGTTTTTCATATACAACATTAGATTTATATGTGTTCTGGTTTTTGAAATTCTTTTCTTTGTTTAGTTGACATATTGGGCATTGGGTAGTAATTTCTTTTGCTATACTTATGTCATTCTTTGCAAAATAATTGTTCCTAAATAGCATCCATAGCTTTCTTGAACCAATATGCATATAATTGTTATGTAAATTTTTCAATATTTTCTTTGCTAAAGTTCTAGTTATTACATATACTTCTATGCCATTTATTATTTTATAATATACTCCATCTTTCCTAAGGACTTTTTGTTTTTCACTCAAATTGATCTGATCTCTTATAATTTCTTCTTTAGAATATAATCCAGTACTTTCTACTAATTGATTTAATCCAATTTTTATTGTTCGCTGCCCTTTTTGTGATGTATTTTCTAACCTTGATAAAGCATCTGCCACTATATTGGATTTTCCAGAAATGTATTTGATTTCAAAGCAGTATTCACTAAGTATTAGACTCCACCGATGTATTCTACTGTTTCCATATTTGTTATTTAATATAGACGTTAAAGCTTGGTGATCTGTTTCTATTGTAAATTCATTACCCAACAAATAAAATCTTAATTTTGTGACACAGTGTATTATACTTGCTAGTTCTAATTCTGAAACCGAGTAACCCTTTTCATGTGGCTTTGTAATTCTTGAAATGAATTGTATTGGGTATTCGACCCCATCATGTATTTGTAATAATACCCCTGATAATCTCTCTATTGATGCATCTGTTCTTAATATGAATGGCTGTGTGTAGTCAGGATAGTATATTTTCAAATTTGACAGAAAAATGTTTTTAATCTCTTGGAATGCTAGTTCTCTTCTCTGATCCCATCTCCATTTTACACCTTTTCTCAGTAGTTCAAGTAATGGAATTTCTTTTATACTTAGATCTGGTATCATCCTTTTATAATAATTAATTATTCCAATAAATCCTCTTAAAGTTCTTAAATTGTGTGGTGTTTTATATTCCTGAATGACTTGTGTCCGTTCTGGATCCATTTCGATTCCCTTAGTGTTAAGTTTATAACCTAGATATATGACTTCTTTTTGAAAAAATGTACATTTTTCTTGATTTATTTTTAGTCCCACTTTGTCTAATCTATTTATTATAGTTTTTAGGTGTTTCTCATGATCTTCAGCCGTTTTAGAAAAAATTAATATATCATCAATGTAGTGAATTACAAAATGTTCATATTGATCCAAAATATCATGAAGACATCTACATAGAGCACTGCAAGATGATTGAAGTCCAAATGGTACTACTTTGAATTGATATACTACTCCATCTATCTGAAATCCTGTATACTGTCTACTTTTTCTTTCTAGAGGTATTAACCAGAAACTATGCTGTAAATCGATTTTAGTGAAAAATGACATTCCTGTAATTCTTCCTAATATTCCATCTATACTCATTGGTGCTTCAAATTGCTTTTCAGTAATCTTGTTAATATTCCTTGCATCCAAACATAACCTGATTTCACCTGATCTTTTACGCACTACTACTATGGGGTTAATAAAACATGTGTCTGCCTTCTCAATGATCCCATCTTCTAACATATTATTAATTGTTTTGTTTACTTCTTCTCTGTATTTATATGGTATTGGGTATGATTTTGTTTTAAAATCTTTTTCTTCTTTAACTTTTATACTATGGATATAATTTTGTGCAATTCTATTTTCTTTATTGACAAGTCCCTTGTGTTGCTGCAATATGGAAATGACTATTGATTTATATTCTTCAGGGCAATTTAAAACTTTCATCATATCTTCTTCTTTACAAATCACATTATTCTTCATTATGTACTCATTATTCCTTGCTTCCAATTTTACGCACTCCGCCTCGTAGGCATCCATCTGCTTAAAATTTCCATTCCTTAAATATTCACTACAATAATTATTCTTTACATTCTTTTGGGACATTTCCCTATCATCAAAATACATTTCTTCTTCATAAACATCATTATTTTCTTTTAATAATATCCTATCAATTCTTATTCCTTCTTCTACCTCATCTTTCTGCATAAATTTAATTATTTGCCCTTCCAAAGTTACCATTTTTTCTTCAAAATCTATCTTTACTTTCTTCTTTTCCAATTCATCATTTCCCATTAATATATCAACACATAAATCCTTGACAATAAATCCTTGCATATTAATTTCTTTATTAAGAATATTAATTTTAAAATTGGCTAGTTTATCAATTTCACCCAACTTCTTATTATTTGCACCAATAATCTTAATTTTTGGAATCTTTATTATATCTGATAATTTTAATGTATTAAAAATAAAATTCTCCGAGACTAAAGTACTTTCTGAACCAGTATCTATCATAATCTTAATCATTTTATTTTTGGCCAAAGCATTTATATAAATTAAATTAATAGATTCAATAATTTTCTCTTCATCTAAAGAAATAAATTCAGAAGGTTTTTCATAATAGCAATGGCCTAACTTGTAATTCAGAAAGTTTACTGCACAAAATTTTGATTATTAGAATTGTCAGATTGTATCTGACCACTTGGATCTGATGTACTATGTCTTTCCCTACTATGACTTCTACTCACATTTTCTTGCCTTGTACTATTTCGTTCCCTGTCTTCGCAGCTTCTATTCCTTCGAACACAATTTACCTGTCTGTTATAGTTAGGTCGCTCTGTATTTCTTCTATTATTAAAATCTTGTCTATTATTATTAGTACTGTTATTAAAATGTTGTCTATTATAATTAGTATTATTATTAAAATTTTGTCTATTATAACTAGTATTATTATTAAAGTTCTGTCTATTTGGATTAGTGTTAGTATTATTAAAATTTTGTAAATTATCACCATACCTAGTATTATTGTTATATGATTGTCTATATTGTTGATTATCATTTTTATTATATTGAAAAGTATTGTTGTTTTTTCTGTTGTTATTATTACTTGTCATATTGCCTCTTTGTATTCTTTGAATAAAATTAATAAAACTATCTATTGTTTGAATATTTTGTACAGTTACTGTTTGGACAACATCAGCATCAAAATGTCTAGATACATTTAAGACTGTTTCATCCTCTCTAAGTGGTGGTTCTAAATATTTTGCAACTGTTATCAATTTCAATGCATAATCTACCATATTTGATTTTAAATTTTGATTATACTTTCCAAAATATAGAATTTCTCTAAACTTTGCTTGCTCTAATTCACCCCAATAATAATTTAAAAATTTATTTTCAAATGTTTGAAAGTTATCTAAATCATTTTCAATACTAGCAAACCAAGTTGCTGCATTGTCATTTAATGTCATTCTAATATAATCTTTAATATCATTAATATTATTCACAAATCTTAATTTATGTTTTAAACTATTTATGTATACTCTAGGATGCAAATTTTTTATATTACCAGAGAATTTAATCCCAGTCTCATTTGTTAAATTTAAGTAAGGTCTCCCTATGTCTCTCATTTGTGAAATATCATCTATTCTCTGTTCCACATTTCTTATTTGATTACAATTTATTTGGATATTTTGTTGTATATCGTCTAATTTTTCTTCTGTGTTTCTCCTGTCTTCGTTAATTTTTACTTCTAAGTTACATTTCTGTAACTCTATTTTCTGTTCTATATCTATCTTATTATCTTGAATAATCCTCTTTACTTCTGTCCTCTCATTGTCTATCCTTTTCTTGTAGTCATTCCGTATACTTTTTATTTCATTTGCTACTTTTTTCTCTGCAGCTTCAAGTTTTTTATCCATTTGTTTTACAATTTTATTATTATTATCTTCTATTTTCTTTTCTAATTTTCTATAATTCTCTTCCAATTTCTGTTCCATTTTTTTCATGTCTTCTTTGACTTCTTTTGAATTCTCTTCCAATTTTTTCGTATTCTCTTCCATTTTCTGTTCCATTTTTTTCATGTCTTCTTTGATTTCTTTTGAATTCTCTTCCATTGTCTTGTTCATCTGCATCATTAATGACATCAAAGCTGCCATATTGACATTTTCCTCTCTTTCTGGATTCATTTCTGCAGTATCTTGTGGAACTTGAACTAAACTCTCCTCTTGTATAGGTTGTGTTTCTACTTCCACATCTTCTTCATTCTTTTTGCTTCTTATACCTTTCTTTCCTTGAGACATTTTGAGACTTTACTTGTTCAAATATAATTAAAAATAAAATCTATAATTTTTCCTTTCTACTGATAATTAATTTAATTATATGAGAGCACTTATCTTCCCAAACTAATTCTTTTAAATAGAGAGCCACCGCGTTGGGTGCCAAATTGTTATGATGTGTTTTTTGTTTGAATGATGAGCAATGAGTATTTTTAATAATATAATATATAGGGTTTTTGTCGCGGTTCTCAAAGAATTAGCTTGTAAGTATTTTTTTTAAATTATCTTTATTATAACTATTATGAAACACACATATATATCTAACCTAGTCAATGTAAATTTAAAATAAACTATCTTTAAATTGATATTCTTATAAAACTAATTAAATTCTATAGACAATCTAAAATTTAAACAAACTATCTTCAAAATTGAAATTGTTATGACACTAACTAAATTATATTAACAAAATTGTGTACCTTTCTTTCACTGAATGCCTAAATGAACTAATTTCCACTAAGTATATAGATTCTAATCACCACTGAATGTCTTCGTACTTCAGTTATCCTTGTTTTTTGTGAAATTACTTTTTTCAATTATCAGCTTCTACCAATTTAAGATATATTTTTCTTCACCAGCATCTATACACCACCAACCAAACCAGCAAACAGCATTTATATTTATTCTTCTTTTCAATATACCAATATCTAATTATTATAAGTTGATTTATACTAATCTCCAACCATAATATAATTTAATTTCTTCCAATATACCTTTTTTTATCTTCAATAATTATTTGTGTATAATTATAAATGTGCATTAAATTATATGCATAATTTTTAATCTTCATTTAACTCACTATATTAAACTATTGGACTATTTGTACTTGATTCACTGACTCTAACTAACTTTCATAATAAACTGCTTGACTTCTGACTAAAAAACTTAAAAACTTCTAAAAACTGCCATCTTGAATCCAAATCACGGGTATTTATATCTTTTGGACATTCTAGAACCATCTCGTAAGAGATCATGTTCCAATTTGTTCTATTTCATACTTGTATGAATTTTCTGGAACAAACCATTTCGCAAACATGGCCATCTCCGGAGATCCAGAGAATTCCATTCTTTTCTATTAATAATTTTGTTTACATTTAGGCTTTTCAGATCAGAATATATAATTAAATTAGTAACTTAACATTCTAATTTAATAAAATACACATTTCAAACAATATATTATTATAACCCACTTTATATTCGTAAATATTCTTAAACGTCACTTCAGAGTATAAATATCTGTCAATCTCCGAGAGTATTTTTGGTTGCCTAAGCACATGGCTCACTTACACATATTTACAATATTAAAATACAACTTTTTACAACTATCACATGCCAATTTATTAAAAATGCCCTCACATAAATATATTTTTATTAAATTCTCTAGTATATAACTCACTTAAAATAATTAAATACTTTTTATATCTAATATTATGTAGTATATAACTTATAAATTATTTTCTATAAACCCTAATTGTCACAATATATATATATATAAATATATATAAATATATTTTATATTATATATATATATATATATATATATATATATATATATATATACCTATATATATATATATATATATATATATATATATATATATATATATATATATATATATATATATAAAATGTGAGGTAGATGTGAATCGCGATTCGCGTGAGGACAACTGTGGCTGTATCCTCTGCAATAGACAGGTATCATTGTGCAATGGGATCGGGAAACCACAGAAAACCGATCCCCCCTGTCTAGGCAAGCTCGAAGTGAGCATTTAATAGTTATTGCGACGATAGTAGAGAGGAGTTGCCTCCTGGATGTCAATGTATTCAGCAGGGAGCTCGTTACTGGTAAGGGTCAGTAGTATTGTGGGTAGGAAAGGGATTTTAGGTTTAGGTTTTCTTCTGAATACATTGCCGATGGATGAGCAGGTATTTTAGTAAGTTTTGGGCCCTGAAGTTTTGGCCACAGTTGGTTTTGATTGTATAACTCCTGCTCAGAGAGGAGAGCCTCTCATCGATGGGCTGGATATTGGACAGGTGATGGATGAGGGCGGAGGGGTAGTCGCAGCATTTGTTGTTCACTCTATGCAGGGTTCTCCTCTCCTGTGCCAGCAGTTTTTGTGTGAGATGGCCGCGCATCGTCATGTTGCATCTATACTCGATGACCGGCCTAATAAATGTTTTATATGTATGTATGAGTGATCGTGGATGTGTTCTTTCGAGTTTACCACAAAGAGCATTGAGTAGACCGAGTCTGCTCCTATCCTTGTTACAAGCTATGTCCAGATCGGTTCTCCAGTTTAGTGTTTGTGTAAACACCACACATGTGTGATGTATTTGCTGAGAATGGGGTGTCTAAAGAGAATCATTTGTGTTTTATTTGGGTTAGGTGTTACTCTCCATCTCCCACACCCCCTGTCGACCAGGTTAAGGTGATTTTTAGCAAATCTAAGTACTGAGTCTACGTCTCGTGATGTTGTTACGAGAACTGTATCGTCTGCAGGTGCTGGGAATAGAGGACGGATCATTTATACGGATGGAGGTTGGCGTGAGGACCATCGTTGGGATTGGCGCGGTTGTTGGCGCGAACATTTCCAACAGTCGGATTTTGGTTGAAGAGAGGTATTTAAGTCGAAGATAACCGTATGCCGTCATGTCTTTCATTGAGACAATTTGGCCTTTTTTCAATTTCAAGAAGTTTTCTTCAAAGGTATATTGATGAAAAGACAGTGATATCAAAACTGACTAGCATATTGTTGGAATAGTAATCTATTTCTGCTAGTTTTTGCTAGAACTGCTGTGAGTTTTTGATAAAAGATGTGTTGTGTGCTACAGGCTGTATTATTTCTAGGAGTAACTTTCACAGTCTGCTGCAAGGAGAACCAATGCTGCTACAAATAGGTCTGAGAAAGACATTTTCTTTGTGAATTTTTAGAACTCCGTATAGGTGTGGTGTCCCGCTGTAGTGTGGTCTAATGTTCTTCTTTGGTAGTCTGTTAGATGTTTCTTAAAATTGTGAAGTATTTTATATAATTTTTTCCCAGTGATTTGGTTGGGTCCTTCTTAGTTTGGTGAAAGGTCCATTTATGACCAATTTTTTCCTGGTATTTACGTTTGTCCATAATTATAATTGCGTCGCCTTTATCAGATGGTAAAAATAATCTTTTTTGAGAACGATTTTCGGAATGGAAATCGAAACGTCAAAGTTTAGTTAGTAAAAAATGTAATTTTAATTACAATCCCATATAAAAATAATATTATAAATAGAATATTCATATTATAATATTAGTTGTAGATAAAACGTTTTATAAATTTGTCCGACATACATGTTTCTATTATTTTACAATTTTATTTATGAATCTCACTTTCTATATTTTTTCTATCATCAAAGATTTTATTTTCTTAAATCTTATTGACTTCATATATTTAAAGAGGATATGAAATGCTGATGGACCTCGATAGAGCGTTCTTTACATTTTTCTCGTCGATATCCTAGTTCAAAAGACACGTTTTTCCATTACTCTATCAAATCCATTAACAACAAGTTTTTCTATAAGTTCGAAAGTTAACAAACAAAATGCGGCCGAAATCCGTGTGCATATTGAAAATTCAAATTGGCAAATCCTTTTGAGATCTCTCAGCCACCTCTAAGCGAAATTCTCACCCCAACCTCCTGCAGGAACAAAGCAAAGGAGTATTTGTAGTTCCTAGGAAAAAGCTAAATGAGGAAAAATTTGCATCTGGGAGTTTACAGGTCATGAAATTGTTGCCTTTGAGCGTATATTGTTTTGATAAAAAATTAATTTTGTAAAAAAATTAATCGAAAGACTTTTTATTCTTCTTTTAACATCTTTTGAATATTCAACTAAGGATTTTCTCTTAATTACAAGGCAGCATTAATTTTTATGTCTAATTTCATGGTAGAATATATTGTGAGGAGTATCAAAATAAGAGTATCAGATACCACAAAAGGACTACTAAAATATTGGTTTAAAAAGGTTTATTTTGGGCGTTATCTTACCTTTTTTTCCATTGGTTTTTAGTATAATTGTAATTCGTTTTGATATTTGGTCATCAGCCATTATGTTCACATGTCTCTACCATAAGAGTTATTTTTGGTCTATATTTTTAATAATAGTTCTTTCTCTTTAAAGCACTCGATTTTTAATTTTTGGTAATTCTTCCTAGTTTGTATTTTGCTAGCTTTGTTTTATCCCTTTTATTTTTTTGCCACATAACTGAATATAATGCTCCTATAATCTTTCATATAAAGAACCAGACATCACCACGTTTATAAAAATTGGAATACTGCGCTGTATGGATTGTGTAGACCTGATGCAGGAAGATCTAGCTCCCAAGAAAGAAAATCATAAGACAAGCACCTACGGTAAGAAGACCAAAAGGCAGACCCACGCTTAGGTCTATGGAGCAGTTAAAACAAGATCTGAAAACATAAAAAATACTAACTGGAATCGTAAAGCCCATAAGCCAAGACCCACAAAAGGTTGTGCTACTGATAATGATGATGATAATCTTTTGAGCAGAATTTACTCTGGTGAAAATCATTTGTTTATACTCTACACCTTTGTGGATTTGTGCATCTAAGTAATTATAATTATCGAAGCTTTTTGTGCAGCGCTGCTGTCCATTTTTAGGTTTACGGTTTGGGCATATACATATATATCTGCAGTTTTATTTTCCTTTTAAAATTTACTTTAAAACTTATTTTCCCTATGGGAAATATGGGAATTCCTATGCTTTTATTTTCATTTTGTTTACATCCAGCATCGTCATCCAGCATTATCATCCAGCGCAACTGAATTCAGGGTGCTCAAGATCGAATGCAATGGAATTATTTACGGGAGGCTTATGCCCAGCAGTTGACGTAAAACGGCTAATGATAGTAATGATGTAGGAAGCGAGAATGGCATATTGTAGTCTGCACAAAAACTTGAGTAATGTAATGGCTAGATCATACAATGGGTAGATCATACAATGAAGACTTACGCTGCATACTCGTAATTGTTGGCATATGTGAGTCCATTTTCTAAAGAGGTAAGGAAATAAAAGAAAGACTTACTCTGAATTAGTTTTATTGTTTCTTGGACGAGCAGTTTTTGGCTATACAAATTTCCATCGTTAGTTCCCCGATAAGGTAACTTAACCAATAACGATACAAGGTGACTGGTACGAAGTCAGTATATTATATTATTGATTAAAAAAATTGCCAAGACAATGTAAGTAAGTAAAATACCTTTGTGCACATTGATGTAGGGGATGTTTCAAATGCTCATTTATGCTATAATGTTGTCTATTGGATTTTAACTTATTACACATCGACCTAAAAGAGATGTTTCTTAAGGAGCTAGTCTAGAAGCTACTTTGTGTTGTGATTGATTGGAAAACAGCATGGATGTTATTGATTGTAACCGTATCAGTGATGTTGCATTTAAGAAATGATTTATATTTATTCTAGAGGTATCTATATGAAAGTATGTGTTATATCGATGAGTTTTTAACCTATTTCTAAATGATGTAAATGATATGGCTCTTTAATAAGGAAAAAGTTTTTTGTATTAAAAGTTTGCTCTTCTTCTTTTTCTTTTTATATAGACATGACTGTCTATTTTTCACTATGCCTCCAGTAAGTTGTCGTTCCATCGTTTTCGTGGTCTTCCTACTGATCGTCTTCCTATTGGGGGATTGTCATTCGGCTTATATGATCGTTCCATTCTATTCTTCTAATTCTTACCCAGTTCTTGATGTTCTCCAGCTTGCATCTATGTCGTATATCTGTACTTTTAGCTCCTCTCTGTGTCAGGTCTTGTTTCTGCCGCGTATGTCATTATTGGTCTGATGACTGTTTTGTAAATTCTGCCTTTCGTTTCTTTCCCGATATTTCTATTTCTCCATATTGTTTCATTTAGGCTGACTGCGGCTCTGTTTGCTCTATTCACTTGATCTTCCACTTCAGTTTCGAGCTGTCCGTATCTAGATAATATAATGCCTAGATATTTAAACTCCATCACTTGTTCTATTATCTGACCTCCAAGCTCCAATTACATCTTAGTAAATTTGCTGTTGTAACCATGCATTTTGTCTTTTTTGGGGAAATTAACATGTTAAATTTTCTGGCTGTTATATTAAATTGGTGCAGCATACGTTGTAAATCATCTTCACTTTGAGAGAGTAGTATTCCCCCATCTGCATAGCAGATTATTTTAAGTTGTTTTTCTCCCATTTGGTATCCTTTTTTAGTTCTTACTTTTTTATTATTTCATCCATAATCAGGTTGAACAATAGAGGACTTGGGGAATCTCCCTGTTATTCCTTTGCCAGCTTCAATAGGATCCGTTAGTTGTAAAAGTTAGTATTCTAACTAGTGAATAGCTTAACCAAAAGTTAGCAAATGATTAAATGAGAGCATGGAAGTGAATTTTATGAAACCATATTAGGAATTTGGGTATAGGTTGTAGACTAGTGAGTTCTTCAGTGTAGATAGAACTATTATGAAAACGATTTACATAATTACAATGAAATTACATACAAATGTATATAGAAACAATTTCGGCTACATATGGAACTGGTTTGTTGCTCTTTAAATGGAGGAAGAGGGAATTTCTTGTAATGATAACTGTACCATTTTTTATATATAAACCCCCTAAAGTTGTCCGTTGTAGAAAGCATAGCCTTAATAAAAGAAATTAGATCAGCTTGTCAAAATGTTAAAGGTGACACTGGAAAGGGCATTTTTCAAAAACTTGAAACAATAATAAATAAAAACAATGGTTTTCAAAAACTTACTGAGGTAGCTGACGTTCTTGTTTGCTAATTTTTGCGAAGAAATAGAAAACGAGCTCAGACAAAGAAATAAAATGAAAAAATTAAAACAAAGCTAACCTTTATTATTTTGTAACTAACAAAAAGTTATTAAAAGATTCTAGGAGAATTACGTCATCCAGGAAAAGAAATTTGATACCTAAACAAAGACTGTTTAGGTATCAAAGTACAAATGAGAAGTGCTTATGCGAAACTAAAATTAAAATCATATCGTAAGAAAACAAACATTTTATTTCTTGGCATTAGATTACGAATGAGAAATACTTATATGAAATTAAAATTGTACTTTCCCATATTTCGAAATTGGTTCACATAAAAAATATATGTATATATTATATAGATATTTATATATAGATATTTATTGTAAGTAAAAGATCAATAATAAATCACTTCACTATTATTTAGTTCGTATATAATCTTCACTGTTCAAAAAAAATATTGAAAACTGAATTATCCAAATGCTTGTTTGACTTGTAGAAAGGATATAATTTTTACCAACTAGGTACTCAGGCTGGGATTTCAGAACGTTTATTCTATCGGCAGCAGAAACATATATCCACCATAAAAATGTATATGTAAATTTTTGGGTAAATTAGTGCATCTTTATGCGCATAGTTTTTACTTTTTTTTGAATATTTGCCTAAGTCTAGTTATCATGAAATATAATACTTCAAACATAAATATTTAAATATGTAGGTTACTGGATATGAGATCTTAGGCTCAGAACAAAAAGTAAAATGTAGAATAGAACAGGGCAGAAACGCATTTCTAAAATGAAACAATTTTTCACCAACCGAGATCTTAATCTAACTATACGATGTCGCATAATAAAATGTTTTATACACAGTATTCTACTACAAGGCCTGAAGGCCTGGATGCTGACAATTCGCTCGTTACGACGCCTGGAAAACTGATGTGGATATTTCGCCGCATTCTAAAAATTCTTTGGATTGACCATGTTAGAAATGAAGAAAGTTTAAGACGTATGAATAGAGATCGTGAACTTTTAGAACTTATTTAAAAACGGAAAATATCTTATTTTTGGACAAATATTCAGACACACAATATAAATAACTTCCTTCAACTAATAATGGAAGGAAAAATAGAAGGAAAGTATGATCCTGGCAGACGACAAATGACCTGGTGCAAGGATTGGACAGGACTAGACCTCTAAACCCTAGTAAGAAAAGTACGAGATAGAGACGAATCGGAAGAAGTCATCGCCAACCTCCATCAGAGACGTCACCTAAAGATGAAAAATGAATATAAATCCAGGTTCAGGGCTTAATATAAAAAAGAGAAGAAGATTATGTGTTATAATATAGAAATTAAATACATTTTTTTACTTTGTCTATTACCTTACTTCCTTTTTCAAACACTAAGGAAGTTACTACTCAAATTATCTCATGATTTTGATCTATTTTATAGAGATACATATTTTTTGAAATAAAAGTTATTAACACACTCTCAAAATATACTTATACTGAGAACAAAGCATAAAAATCATCTTCACAGATGTATCTATTTTGTAAACGGAAACTGACTGTAGGATTTCTACAAAACAACGTTAGTCATGTCGAACACGTGATACGAATATATTCAGCTATTGACTACATAAATCACATTGTCATATCTAAATCTGTTCCAATCGATCGAGAAATCCCAACATTCCGGCAATACTTCCAAAATTAACTTACGGGTTATTATTTATATCCCAACTTAATGTGAGATTTTAATTTTGGTGTATCGAAGAACGCGAACGATTTAATGGATATTTTCGCAAACGACGTTGTCACAAAAATTAATATTGGAAACTGCCTTCCACATTTTAAGATGTATTCATTCAGAAAAAGAATTTTAAAATTAAATAAAAAAATATAAACTATTGTAACTAATGCGGATATTGTATTCATTGTAAAATGGAAATATTTTTTGTTTGTTTTTCCTAAAACAGCTAAAATATTTCAAAAATGCCAAGCTATTCTAAAAATAACAAAAATTAATGTTAAGGGGCTGGCGTGTTTTGATAGGGAAAAAAGCTGGAAAATCGTTACAACATACAGCTAGAGCACAGTATTAAGAATTTGGAAAGAAGTAATAGAACGGGTAAAATAAACAATTTACTATTTTTGTTGGGAAAAATTAACTTTAGTTGGTATTTCGATTTCTACTTTGGAAACTTTTTTGCATCTTTTTTGGCGTCCTAAAATGGACATTTTCGGCAAAATTGACCAACCAAATGATTGCCAAAAATGCCAGCCCAAACATTTAATTTTTGTGGCTGCTGTGTGTGTACCTCATGGTAAATTCTGTGATTAGAGTCCGATCAATATCGACAATTATGACGATTTACTTCGTCATTTAAAAAAAAGGAACATTCGTCGGAAAAGCAAATGTTGAATAAAAATTGTTCATCGTTTATAATTCGTTCACTCATAACTTCACAAAATTCTAATCGCTTATCAAAATCGTCTTCATTAAGTTCTTGTACAAGGTAAATTTTATACGGATGAAAATTATGGGCCTTTAGAATCCGTTGGATAGTACGTCGACTAACACCACACGAAGTTTGCAATTTGCGGGTACTTAATGTAGGATCTACAATAACTTGCCCTAAAACCTCCACTTCTGTTGCTTCGTTCCTTATAGGATTTTCAATATTACGTTTTTTATTGGCGACTGATCCAGTTTCCCGAAATTTAGCTACAAGTTCTAGAACATATTTTCGGTGCACATTATTGTTCTCATGTCGCTCATTAAAAATTTGTGCTGTTCTATTAGCTCACTGATTATTTCCGAAAAATATTTCAATAATTTCAACCCTTTCTGCCGTGGAATATACCATGGTTAATTTATGTATAAAGCAATAAATGATGTTTTAACAACAAAGATTGGTCAAATCAATCGCAAACTAATGTACTATTTCCTATTTAAAATAAGTACGTGGCATTCTCTACTTATCTTTCTTCAAGAAACAACTTTTTTTGTCACAAAGGACACTTCAATTGCTATTTTTATTATTAATAAACCATGGGCGTAGTAAATAAAAGCATTTACTTATCAAGAAAATGCTTTTACTCAAATTTCTTCTGAAAGAAGTACAAACTAATTTGATGTACCTATTAAAGTCTACTTTAAACTTTAAATCAATAAATCTCCAAAACTACTGAATTGAATACATGAATTTTACATCATTATAAAGGGAGTTGAAAGACCTTTCAAATAATGGATCATTCGACCCCCCTTTTCATTTAAGATTTTAGGGATGATGCCAACCCCGCTTAAGGGGCTGCAAATGTTAAAGTGATTTTATGACAATTTTGTGCCCCCCTCGAAAACAAAATCATCAAAAAGGAATCATCTGCCAGTAAATGCCTCTGTTTCGTTTTCGGTGCGCCACACTATATTTGTATTAGGGATGGGAAAAACCTACCGGTTTTAACCGAAAACCGGTTTTTTTACTCCGCAATAACCGGTTTTATCGGTTGTTATTTTGTCCCGGTTATAACCGGTTTTTTATTTTTAAAGTAAAAACCGGTTATTAGGTTTTTAGGGGTGATTAGGATTAGGTTCGGTATTATTTTGGATCCCAATCATAATTATTATTCTCAAGTAATTATTCCAAACAAAACTATAATTCACATTTTATTTTATTTTATAAATACACAAGCAAACTTGTAACCTATTGGATTAAAAAAACCGAAAACCGGTTTTTGTAAAAACCGGTTTTTTTTGGCCGGTTATAACCGCCAGGTTAAACCGTAAGCAAAAAAAACCGGTATAACCGAAAACCGGTGTTTTGTCAAAAACCGCCATCCCTAATTTGTATATTTAGTGGTAAAATAAAAAAGTTTATTTTTTGTTGTGCTATAGAAACACTTGGCCAGTATCGGACACATTAAAATCACGTTATGCATGGGTGGCATAATAAAATAATATTTTGTGTTATGTAAATATTTTTAAATAAATGTTCATGTTGCCCAATTTTCACACTTTGTCCGTCACAATTTGAAATTAGGTAGCTAAAGGTAAAGCTGTCACAGTAGAGCTACTTGATGCCGAATTATTATTCCTATTACAGCTAATGGCGATCCAAATGAAGGTGTTGTGCCGGAGACCGCGTCACTATGGGCTTCATTATCAGTGAGCTGCAGCAAAATAGTCTATATCTGTAAAAATGATCTTATGATGCAGATTTTGCAGGTTCTATCCTATAAATAGCTTAGAAAGCTGTTTTAACCAATCCAGCAATGTCTCTTTAGGTTATTTTAAGCGAGTAATATTAGTTTATCCACTTTGCATAAGTCTCATTGTAAGCAGCCTTAAAGGGTCTCAATATTGCTCGGTCAAGAAGCTGAAGATTGTGGGTGGTGTGAGGGGCAGACTTATCATGTGAACATTGTGGTCTCTCACATATATAATAATTGCAGTTTCTTGTGAAAACTGTGGCCATTAAGCATCGGATTTGCTTAGTGAGATTCACTCGAGTAACAAACATTTTTAGCCAAAGCATAAAGAAATTGGCAGTGATACACCCACTTTTTTCACAAGCAAAAATACTCCCCTCCGGAACATCTTTCTTTAACTCTTCTGCCATTTTAACTCTACCAAATACAAATAATGGAGATAAAAATACATCTCTGTTGCGTTGATAGATGATAGTAGCACAGTTACATTGAAGTCTCTCTCTCGACGTGATTTTACCAACCGGTTTTTTTCTTTCTGTGACAGAACCATTAAGACTTATATACTTTGTTTCTATATTTAACTTTATATTTAACTTTATTTCTTAAGTTATTATAAAATATTTCTTTAAAAATACACCGCAACTATAAAATAAACTTTTTATTTGTAGATATGTGTATAATGTGTAATCTCTAAGTTTTTTTAACTTGACTAGCTACGATCAACACTTGCCAGCCACATCCGAATAAGACTTTTTTACCCTTAAGCCACATATTCTAGTTCGAACATAATAAATAAACTATCAAATAATCAAAACATCAATTTCGTTGCTACATATTTATTATTTAAAAAGCTCAATAGGTCTTAAGAGCTTAAGACTCTTAAATATGTTTATTTCTCTTTAAACATCCTTTAGACTTGCTATTCTTTCCCAATAAAACAAGCGTCAAAATTAACACTTCGACATCCCAAAGTCAATATACAACTCTAACACCCGCTCTATCTCTAAAACAAACTCAAACAATTTCATTTATTGCTTTCTTGGAAAAGCTTTTGACATTAATCGTCGTGCTCAAAGGCGAATCCAGTTTCACAGTTATTGCTAAAGTATTTGAGTATTCCAATTCGATAAAACTCCTACTCGACGACGAAGATGCCTGTTTCCAGATAGAGATTTAGGACATCTGTTGTGTGGGTTGTTTCTGGAAACTTTTTTTAAAATGCTGAATTTATTGATGGAGAAAATGTAGGGGAATATTAACGTCAAGTAGTGGGTGAGAATGAAAATGAGTTAAATACCAAAAGCGATATTTTTGTTTTAAATATATAATTTGCAAGTCGTTACACACATTTTAAAAAAAAATTGAGAACTACATTCGGATGAATATTACTGAAATTTTACTTTTTCATGTTGTAGCTCTCTTTCCACTTTTTACGAGTCAACTAGAAACTATATGCTCTATTTTGTCCATTATATCATTTTCTTTTTCTTCTTTAAATGCTTTGTTCTTCAAGAACATTCATTCGAAGAACTTGTCTACAAGAAAGAAGGAATAACCCTTAGAGCAGTCAAATTGTACGATAACAAGCCGGTGCATTTACTAAGTTCTTTTGTAGGCACGTATCCTACAAGTCAAGCTCAAATATGGGACAAATCAAAGAAAAAAACCATTCTTGTGGAACATTGTAACGTGTTACAATAAATGTATGGGCGGAGTGGACTTGATGAACTTGTTGATTTATATAGAACTAGGATTCGTTGTAAAAAGTACTACCTCCGCGTTGTGTTCCATATATTTGATTTAGCAGTTGTGTATACTTGGCTACTTTATAGAAGATAGATCCAGTTACTCGGTATAAGAAAAAACAATGAACTAAGTGTTCAAGACATGGACGTATAAACACAGATGGACTCAGTTATTTACATACAAATGTGAAGCCAAAATTATTTGACTAGGTCACATTCTCAGCATCTTCAAATGTTGTCACATTTTTTTATTAAAATATCTTATTCACGTATCTCTGAAAATATTACTATATTTATTTTATACTCTACAGGTGCTATCAAACCAAAATAATAATTTATTACTTATATTAATATATTTAATTGTAATTAAAACATCAAATGTGCACATAGTGTGCATATCATTTAATAATAGCGTATAACAGATATCAACCAATTATTTTATATGTAGAAGCACTGAAACCTATTTATTAATGGCAACGGTGTTTACATTTCTCTGTCTTATGGCTCTACGTCAAACTTCAAATGCTGTTCCATGTCATGTCCATGTTTGTTTACTTTTTACCCAAGATGAGGAAAAGTTGTTTTTCGATATTTTGGCTGTATTTTAAGTGATATTTGTAAATATTGAAATAAACAAATTATAATAATGGTGCTACAGTTTCGCATTTGCAAAAAAAACGAAATATTTACATCCCAATGTCTCATTTAATTTGTAAGTACTGTTTGTTTACATTATTTAAGATGAGGAACTGAGGAAGCCTGTGTGTTTACATTTTAAAATATGTCTTTCATAGGCGTACCATTGGGTTTATTCATATTATTTAATGTATTGAACAAGATATTAGTTCATGAAATTAGTATAGACATTTTTAAATTGTAAGTAGACATCATCTGAAAGATCTGTTTAGTAGCTTTTTAATTTAATATTTCTCATGAATTAACAATAAATTAGTGAAATGAATAAAACTCATTTATTTTTCTATGTAGGTTTCCAAATAATATTGATTAATGATGAAACTTACTCTAAACTTCAACAGAGAAAACAGTATAAAAAAAACCTTTCAAAAGCATCCTTTTTGGTTATTTAAACTTGTAAGGAAGCTGAAAAATATTTCAGATTTTTTAATAAAACTATAAAAATATCTACAACAGACTAGTTAAAAACCTTATGAATATTTTGATTAATAAAACCATACAAAATGTCCCAAAATCAATCTATGAGCATTTTGGTGACCATATGTATGATGAAGATGCAATCGATGGTCACTCTATGCAACTTTTAAAATTGGTTCTTGAGAAATATTTTAAAATTGGAATTCATCATGAAACGAGGACTACTTTAGATGCTAAGACCGGCGCATAAGAAGCGTTCTTACTAAGACTGTTTTATTTCGCAATCAATAAAAATTTATTTCTATACCAATGTCTTCTATTATGTCTATTTACCATTTTTACTTTAATATTTCTGTTCGGTAAATAGCTTTCCAATAATTTATACATTTTCACGCCTACTTTTTAATAAGTAGGTATATTTGCAAATAATTTTATGTCAAATGCCAGCTTTGGAATGATCAATAAATATTTTTGTAGCAGAAACCCTTACTACGAGGAATCTATTCATATCGTATTAAAACAAATTTGTCACAATTTTAAAAAATATGTTTTAATACAATTATCAATAAATATAGGTATGTACTTAAATTTGACAAATGTATATTTTTTAATTGTTTTTTTTTATCGTAGGATTATTTGATACCTATTAAAAAATTAACTTGAGCTCAACTATATTTTATTGTATTAATTTTAAAGCAAATAAAATTGTATTTTATTTTTTCTATAAAAACGTGTTTTTATACATTATTACTACTTCCAATTGTTAATGTCTGAATAATTATCCCCGCGAGTAAAAATTGAAGCACGCTTATGCTCATTGAGGAAGTATCACAGTCTATCGATACCCGTTTTACTCCCCTTTACCCCCTTGTCCAGGAATATCGAAGCTTCAAAACAGTTTGTGTTTAAGGTATCTTATTGCTGGGTCCATCTATGTTTATACGTCCATGGTTTAAGATTTTAAAGCATCTTTTGCCGCTTGTCTTTGTCAAGCGAGTGAAGAGAGGCTCAAGAAGAGAGGAAGGCTCAGCCTATTTATAATAGAACAAGAAATTAAACAGAAAAGAAAAAGAGGACCTATCGCTTCTCTACAGGAGAAAAACATACAGAGAGACGGATTAGGCAATTGGCCTAAATTTTTAGAAAAGCGCGGTCATTTTAAGAAACCGGGATGCCTAGGCGTGCCAAAATGTGAAAAATGTAATGTAAATTTGTGCTTTACGCCTAATGTTAATCGCTTTGTGGACTTTTATAAAAATGAACTTAGTACAGGGTTAATAAAAGTGTACAAAACTGTAAAACGAGAAAAAGACACTGGAGATAAAACATCACTAGGCCGATTCCCGGCACACCTTCGTAAATTAGGGATATTAAACTCTCCGTTAGTACAAGACCCATATGTGATATAAAACACATGATCCTGGAGTATAAGAAAATGCCACGGCTATCTCTATACTATATTATTCTTTAATAGAATGCAACAATTCTCTCCCACTTAATATTGGTTCCCTGTTGTCAAACCGTAATAAACGCATTTTCGATGCAATAATAATTTCGTTAAGAAAGCTAAAATAGATATTTTTAACCTTGTAGGCACTTAGATATAGTACACATATAAAATTAAATTATAAGACTAATGGACTACTACTGAGGCCATTCCTTTTTTTTTGGAACACACAGACATATTATGTACCTATTTAGTTAAAACAGACAATTTGCCTAAAATCATAAACGGATCATTACGACGTGAGACTGACAGTAAACCAGGACTTTATAGTATTTTATCTAAAGCTTATTTATAATAGGAAGAAAATCAATTCCATCTACTCGAAATACTATTACCACATAACCAAATATGAAAGACTATCAATTACTGCATAAGCTGCGAAATTCAGCAGGTGTTGTTTAGTAATTCGTATTTATTTTGTTCAGATATCATCGGAACATATTACTACGTTTCTAGATTTCCACGTGCATCCAGTCGTAGCAAAACATGATTGATTGGTTGATAACGAAGACCGTCTGACAGCTTCAGATAATTTCCTGCTAGAGGTGAGCTCGGTTAAAAGCGAGAAGTGATGTGGAACTGTTACTGATTCGAAGTCCGCGCTAGATAAGAGATTCTGACTCGATTAAGAGTGTTTTAAATATAGTTTTATATTATAGTTCTCCGATTTATATGTTCAAAAGTCTTACAAATTAAAAGAAATCTTTTTTACTAAACTTTAGAATCCCCTTATATAAACTAAATGTGACAGTGTTGTAGTATCAGTGAATCAATTTGCTTTTGAAAGTGTGCCAAAATAAATGACTCGTGTGATTTTGCAAACAATGGAAAAATAGTTAAAGTAGTGAGAAAGAACTTTTATTTGAAAGTCTTAACTGGACGTGCAGATTGATAATAGGTACACAAAAGTTGTATGTATTTCATGTTTCTATTTTATATAAGTAGTGTGCTAAAGTAGTGTAAAATTATATGTTTTCAGTGATATGTGTGTTAATAAGCGTTATATTTAGACATTAATTTAAAAAATACAGGGTGACTTACCAAGTCTGGCGTACCAATATTTTTTAATGTCGTTTTCCCTTATTGTACTGTATTGTACTTTTATATTGCACATAGCACATTGTATATTTCTTCGTCAGCTTTTCCCTTTTCAGGGGTCGCTGCCCCTTACTCTTCTTCTCATTTAAATATTTCTCTCTCAATTTCTCTACCCCACAATCCTTTCATCTTCTCATCGGTTCTCCTATACCTCTCTTTCCTTGAACTTCTAATAGCTCTATTCTTTGCCCCACATAGTTCTCATTTCTACGCCTGACATGATTAACCATTGATCTCTTTTTTCTTGAACCTTTTTGGGTCTTGTAGGAGCCCTCAATAGTCCTCCTCTAACCCTCTAACTTCTCCTCCAACATTTATTTATTCTCCTCCACTAACAAGATATCATCCGCAAAGAGCAATGACCTTTTCAGATCTACAACAAGTACAAGAAGAAGAAGAAAAACTAAAATTATATTTGTCTAAATTTAGCTAAAAAAACAAAATTTTAAAATTTTTACCGTTTAACTCTTTGAAGTACACTGGTACATTTTTTGTACCACTAACAATAAGTCTAATGTTGCACAACGGTCCATAAAACGTACCACCTAACAAAATAAATTTATCGTTTGGCACAGCGACGGCTAAAATGTACCACTATACTGAACCGCCTAATAAACATGTTTAAAACACGTGCCAGAAATATTTTCCATAAATTTGTGCCTTTATAATTATCTTCTTATTAAAAAGTAAGTATTTTTGAATATATACGGCAATCCAAAATATGTACCAACGTGCAGCTAACATTTTTCCTTTGTAGAAATAAATGGCGTCCAGTAATAATAGGAGGAAACCGTTACCTTTCAGGTTAGTAGGGATGACAGAGGAAGAATTGTACCGAGAGTTCGAGGAAATTCCTAGTGATCAAGAATCAGAAATTGATGATGATTCAGGTGAAGACGAGACGTTTCAACCACCGAGTGATGAGTTTGTACTAAATAATGACGATGTGTCTAGTGAGGAAGATGTGTTGAGTGATGAGGATATTTCTTTGCCGACGAATTTTGTGAAAGTTCGTAATCAAAAAAGACAATTTCATAGTCTACACAGAATATTACAAAAATACTACCAGTAAAAGATTTTACTGATGAACAAGGATTACGTCAGAAATTGTTACAAAAAGAAGACATCTTGCTTACCCCTTAAAGTTTTTTCAATCTGATTATATCTGGTGATATTTTAGATAAAATTACTTTTCAAACCAACCTGTATGTGGAACAGGAATTTGTGAAGGAAATAAAAGTAAATCATGAATGTGTTGCTTTTGTGAGTCCATTTCAAATAGGTAAAAGAAATAAAATTAGACTTACTCACAATCAATTTAATTTTACTACCAAAACGACCGGTTTCGCTTTCTAAACTTTGCAAAGCATCTTCAGGTCAAACGGTACAAAGTAAATTAAATGATGCCGGTACAAGAATTTTTAGATAATGATTCGTGATACATAGTTCAAACTATCCTGTATTACTGATATTGGGTGATCTTCGGTTAATGTTGTAACTGTCTGAGAATTAACGAGGAAGTTTCTTGAGGGGAGAGATGTTAACAAATGAAATAGAAGTAAGGTATATGTGATTGTTTGTTAAATGAAAGTGATGTATTATATTATTTAAATTATTAAAGTTATTTATATTTATTCAAGAGATATATTTTAGAAATGTGTGTTAATTTATTGAAATTTTTTACAGTAAGAGGACATTTATATGACAATGAATGAAATTAGTTGTACTATTTTGTGGGTGTGCAATTTCTTTGACTTGTAATTATCAAATTTTTTTGATAAAAAGCATTTGATTTCTGTTTTGGCAGAAAATTGTGATGTCAAATGTTAAAATTATAAAACTAAAAACAATTAGGGACAAACAGAACACAATTAAAAGGACAAAACGGACATAAAACTTTTAAAAAGGGGGCTTATTGACACTACATCACTTGGTAGGAGAGGAACTGGTAAAATTAAGTTTTTTTGTTGTCTACTAGTATTTTATACTAAATATAAGAGATAATGAATATGATAAGCTGTATAAAGTCCGGCGCCTTTCCCTAATGAAAAGAAGAATAATTTTCAAAAATACTACAAATCAACAGCTAATATAGCCATCGATGAGTCTATGATAAAGTACAAAGGTAGAAGTATATCGAAACAGTATATGCCCAAAAAAACCAATAAAAAGGGGCTACAAGATTTGAACACTGGCCGATAAAAGTGGCTATCTATATAATTTTGATGTTTATACAGGCAAAACAGACGACTATGCAGAACACTCTTCAGGCCAAAAAGTAGTTCTAAGGTTGACAGAGAACTTGAAGCAAAAAAACCATGTTTTATTCTTTGATAATTTCTTTAATTCCCATGACTTACAAATGCACTTACGATATAGTATACGTATAAAATTAAATTCTGAGACTAATGATCTACTACTGAGGCCATTCCTTTTTTTTTCGGAACACACGGACATATTATGTATTTAGTTAAAACAGACAATTTGCATAAAATCATAAAAGAATACGAATACGACGAAAGAACCCACCATTACGACGTGAGACCGACAGTAAACCGGGACTTTGTAGTATTTTACTTAAAGCTTACTTATAATAGGAAGAAAATCAATTCCATCTACTCGATATACTAGTACCACATAACCAAATATTAAAGACTATCAATAACTGCATAAGCTGCGAAATTCTGCAGGTGTTGTTTAGTAATTCGTATTTATTTTGTTCAAATATCATCGGCACATATTACTACGTTTCTGGATTTCCACGTGCATCCCGTCGTAGCAAAACCGAAATGTTTTATTTTTTGATAATTTCTTTAATTCCTATGACTTACAAAAAAAAACTAAAAGACCTCGGATTTTATACATGTGGAACAATTATGTTAAACAATTTGCCAAAATTACGTAAAGATAAGCACCTAAAGCAGGGTGAGTACGATTATCTTGCAAGTAGTGATAAAATAACTTTTATTAAATGGAAAGATAGGAGGTCGGTTCATATATTTTCTAATTTTCACGATCCCACCCAGACAACTTATGTACAAACAAGGCAAACAGATGGATCGAAAATGTCTGTTCCATATCCTATGGCTTTGGTTGATTTTAATCTTACATGAATTTTGTAGACAGGTTTGACATTAGCGGTCTACAAAAAATATCTCTAAAAGACTTTCGAAGAAGAGTAATAGATATATTATTGGCGGAGAAATATGTGGAATTAACTGCAGCTATGTCGGAACAAAGTAGTGGGGTACCGATAAGTAAATGACAAAGAAGGTTGCCTGACAAAGTAAGATTTAGCTGGTGGTCTTTAGACCACCAGCTAATACGGTCAACAAGAAGAAGGTGTGCCGATGTAGTACTAAAGCCCATCAAATCCGTACTGAATGGATTTGTAACATGCCTCAGCATTATTTCTAATACACAAAGAAAATACTGGTGCTGCACAGTGGTACAACTGTTGTACCACCCTCTATGTGTAAAAGTGAATGGTTTTTTTAAATGAAATTTCTTATTTGTTATTTCTGTTGACTACCAACTCCAACTTAAACACAAAAAAAATGTTTCTATTTTAAAATTTTATTTTGTGTTCAACCACGGCCTAAAATATAAGACTTCTGTGCCTCAAAGAGTTAACCTTAAGGGAGCGCCCCGTTAACGGTGACTTACCCTGTATAATAATAATTTTCATATATCTTTAATCAAATCGCGTAAATTGAAATTCATGAGTTCAATAACTTAATCAATTTTAACATAATTTCCAAAATAACATTAATAACGACTAAATTATTTCATGTTAATGATTTGTTTCACTGATTCGCTTCAATGAAATTACCCAGCCCATCTCTATTATACTTTTCATTTTTCCTTCAGTTAAATATCGGGAATATTGAATTTCTAATGGTTAGGAAATAATGGTTTCGCGTGTGCGAGGTCATAGCTATTTTCAATTCTTAAATCCATGATTTAGAATGAATTTCCAATGTAATTCATTCATTTCTGAAGAAGTATACCTACCTCAGATTCTCCTTACCTCACGTTTCGGTTCTTTGGATGGTAAGGTTTCAAAAAATTTCTCCCTCTCGAGAAGGATTATTTGATTACGTATTCAAATTAAATTATTGATTTTCTTGTTTCATATTTGGAGTATAATAATAATATTTAAAGAAGGTTTCCTCAGTATATGCTTCGCTAAATGAGTATCTTTGATATAACAGAAAGTTTCCAAATAAACCTGATAATCATAGACATTAAAAAGGCTTACGGCAGAATTTTATTTATTTTTTAAATATTGAAGAGCTCAACACGTAAACAAGGCAGTGGCGCACCCAGAATTTGTCTTAGGGGGGGGTTTTGAAATTTTTTTATGCTACCTCCATGTTGAGTCCCTACAATTTGGGTTTTAGTTTAATTTAAAGTACTAAAGATAGCAGTTCCAAAGATTCAGGTATCTATTATCCTGCCTACCAACTAAAACCACCCTCTCTTACTTATGCGCAGTTGACTGTCGCACGTACCGTACTCCGAAAGTGGGATGGCCACTGTAAGGCTGACGACATTTTTGGAACACTCCCTTCTCTTATCTAGATCTTATCTATTGTTCTGAAGCTATTTTCTTGTGGCATTTTAAAGTAATTACTATTTTAATGGGAATAAGCCAAAATTGAAGGTTAAAATAAGGTTATTGACGTTTGACATTAATCGAACTTGTAAATACAATACATTTTGAAGACGGCTATCGCCGTATTCCCGTTCTCCTCCGGGAATCCTCATGGTGCAAGGCATGCTCCTCCTCCAAACCTGTCGATTCCATCGCTCTTCTAATTCCTTCATTTCAAGAGCGTCGAGGTCTACCTCTTTTTTTCTTCCAGGGGGCTTCGATTTGTGAAGTTTTTGGGGCCAACGTTTGTCAGACATTCTCAATTGATGTCCAAACCATTTTGAACCACTTCTTTCTATTCTGTCAATGACCGTTTCTGTAGCATTCATGTTATTTCTTGTAGATTCGTTAGTCTTCCTTTCCTGCCTTGATATTCTAGCACTTCTTCTCAAATAATCCATTTCAACTGTCAACAATCTTCTCTTCAGGTCTGCATTAATTGTCCATACTTCAGAGCCATAGAACAAAGAACTGATTCAACCATGGTTTGCCCTATTCTTTTTTTGTTCCTTTTGGAAATGTGGTGATCCCACCATAAGGAGTTCAGCCATCCTACAATTTTACGTCCCTGATTACTTCGTGTTTAATTTTGGTTTTTCCCAAGCCGTTCTTAGCAATGAGTGGATCTAAATACACTCGCGATCATAAAATCCGGGTCATCTTGAAAATTTCAAGTTTCTTCAATATTTTTGCCTCTGGTGCAATAATAACCTTTTTTTTGGCTAACGTATTTTTTATTTGTCATCATTGTTTGTTATGAAAGAAAAAAAATGGTTTTTTATTGTTTTTATTGAAAAAAACAGAAAACAAATCAAGTTGTTGATAAAACAGACATACGAAAAAATATGGAAAATACAGAACGTGGTAAAAAATCAGTGAAATTTCAATGACCAATATTGTGTATTGCCTCCCCTTGCTCTAATAACCTCTTGCAGACGACGGGGCATACTCTCAATTTTTCTCCGGATTACATGTTGTGGTATGTTATTCCACTCACTCACTAACAGATCCTTAAGCTCCTGTGCGTTGTTAGGAGGAGGTGTATGGGTTTGAATACGTTTTTTCAAATCGTCTCAGAGATGTTCGATGGGATTCAGGTCCGGAGACCTAGCTGGCCAGGCTACCCTCGTAATTACAACTTCGTCCAAGCATTACATACTGATCCTGGCAACGTGCGATCGCACGTTGTCTTGCATAAAAACGGCGTTTTCTCCACGCCCTGCCATGTTGGGCATACCATGTTCTTCCGGAATCTCCGTAATGTACCTTCGTGCAATTAGGGACCCATTTTCGATGAAAGGTAATTCTGTGTGGAAGTCGGAAGATATACCTCCCCAAGCCATGACCGAGCCTCCAGCAAATGGCATTCTTGGAGCAATGCAAGCTTGTGAAAATCGTTCACCGGTTCTCCTCCAAACTCTTACACGTCTATCGGATCCAGTTAGTCAGAAACGGGATTCATCTGAGAATAACACTTTGCTACAATCGTTAATTCCCCAACGTGCGTATTGTCGAGCAAAAGCTAGTCGTGCAACTCGAGGCACCCGGCGAAGTGGCGGTCCTCTAGCCATTACCCGAGAAAATAGTCAAGAAGAACGAAGTCTTTTTCTGACTGTTGCAACACTAAAATTGCGATTTCGTACTTCCTCTAGACGATTTTGATGCATAACCGCTGTTGAGGTCCGGTTTCGTAAAGACTGAAACACAAGGAAACATTCATCTAGTGCCGTGGTCGTTGTTCTTCGTCCAGAGCCAGGTCGCAAGGTTAGCAAACTTGCCTCCTGAAAGCGTTGAAGCACTCGTTGAACCGTAGAAAGGCTTACGCCAACAGTTCTTGCGACTTGCCGTTGAGTGTGACCGTCTTCCACAAGTGCAACAATTTGTGCCGTTTCAACAGTCAAAGGCATTTTTGTCAAAAAAAACACTAATAATGGCACTAATAAACACTAATGGTGGCAATAATAAACGTTTGTCCGTTGCATTTTAACAGAAAGTCGAAGCACAAACGAGACATTTAAAACAAGCGGAGTTACAGGTAGCGTTCATTTTGGGAAGTGTGCACTTTACCGCGAAATTGGCACTATTGGAATTCTTTGTTACAAAGGAAACCGCAACAATTCTCAGAAACAAGCATTAGTTTGTATTTGTGTTATTATTATTTACGATAAAGCTCGTTAAAAATGAAATATCGGTGATTTTCAAGGTGACCCGGATTTTATGATCGCAAGTGTATTTAAATTTTTTCACTTGTTTGATTTCCACGTCCTCGTCTATCAACACTTCAAACCTTGCATCTGAACTGATAATTAAGTAAATATTCTGTTTTCTTCATGCTGACTTGTAACCGCCATTTTAAATATTCTCTCTATAGACACTTTATCATAAATTCTAGATCATAAGAATCTTGAGCTAGGATGGTTGGCATTTCCTGACAGTGGTTTTTCCAATTTTGGAGGGCTGCCTCAATATATAAATTAAACAGTAAGGGTGACATACTGCATCCTTGTTTTAGTCCTTTAGTTTCTTTTATTGGCTCTGATAGTCTATATCCGATTTTTAGGTAAGTAGTGTTATCCCTGTATACTTCTGTGATTATTCCTAAAAGGTATGGACTAATGTCGAGTTGTTGTTAAGCTTGCCACAATTTAAGTCTTGGAACTGTATTATACGCCTTTTCTAGGTCGATGAAGGCTAGATGTACTTCTGTACCAACCGCTATTCTTTTTAATATTAATTGTTGGAGTATAAACAAGTTATCAGTGCAAGATCAAAGATCAAAAATTCAAACGTCAATAAACTTATTTTAACCTTCAATTGCGACTTATTCCCATTAAAATAGTAATTAGATCTTATCTCTGTCATTAGCCCGGTTGGTATTTCTCTTCTTCTTCTTTATTTTTAATGACTGCTTGGATGTAATTGTGAACACTATTCCATCCCTCCGTATTTCCCGTCATCTTTACGATCATCTCTTACAGTCACAGGGTTCATACCTATTTCTTTATACATTCTGTTTCTCTCCACTGTACATCTATTACACTCCAGCATTGTGTGAGTAACAGTGTCGGAATATTCACAGTATAGGCATTTATCTGCATCTGTCTTTCTGAACCTATGAAGATACCCCCTAAAACAGACAATCTACCCAGTCCCTTAGGCTCGGGATCAGCATCTTTGTCCACTGAGCAACATCTTCCTTGTTGTTCCACTCTTCTTGCCATTTTTCCATTGATATTTCCCTTTCTTTTTTTTATAGCTGTTGTCAAATGCTTTCTTCTCCCATAGAGATGTGTCTTTTCTTTTCTACTGCTCTAACACATGCAGAGGAACACAACCCGTGATAGTCCGCAAGGCCGCCGCAGATACAGTCCTGTAGGCGCATGCTACTCGCAACATACTCGTTCTGTCTAATTTTTAATAAGCCTAATATTAGGTATCTATATCTAAATATAATGAAAAATATTATTAATTATTGCGTATTTATGCAATAATTATTGTGTTCTACATATTTAAAGTGGTAATTTAATTATTCAATCAGCGTTTTGGATTTTTTGTATTGTGTGTGAAAGACAAGTTACATTTTTTTACTATTCTTTATATATTGTTTACTTTATATGCCCTGGGGGGGTTTTAACCCCCAAAACCCCCCCCCCCGGGTGCGCCACAGAAACAAGGACATAGTGAACAAAATAACGGTACGGTACGGTAACGAAATTGGGGGTTCACAAGTAAATGTTGGCAAAAAATTTGTTGTAATATGAATAGAACGCTTTCTTGGTTTTCTACATTATTAAAATGGGATTACGAACACATGAATTATATTAGTAAAACTAGTTATAGTAGATAGACAAAAGATAAATGAATAGATATGGGACATTTGATAATTATATAGTTCATTTACATGCTGTCATTTTAGGTACCTGTTGATTTACGTTGATATAAAATATATATGAATCGGTCATTTTGAAAAGGGGCCACCTCCACTTTTTTAAATTTCACAGGAGAGGTAAAAAACTTCTTATCTTCATTACTATTAAGAGCTTAACTGTTTTTATGCAGTTTTTGGTTTAATGATTGACTATACAAACCGAGGAATATTATAAAAAGATATTTTTTAATTTTAAAAGACCTAGAAACCGAATTTTTTTGTAAAAGAGATGACCCGTTTTCAAAATGAACAGGTAATAAAAGTAAAAATAGTCAATATAATATGAATATTGTTTATAATGTCGTCTCCGGTGTAATTAATAAACGTATGAAAATGTGTTTGCAACTTGGTGCAAGATTCCCATGTTTATTAATTTGTCCAACTATTGCGCAATATGGTGTAATATTGCGTAGTTGGCCGGTACGCTCTTATTGTGGCATTATCTTGAAGAGACAATGCCATTATGGTTTTATTAGAGGTGGAAATAAAACACATTCTTTCTAAGAAGAAAAAAAACTCAGCTTCAGAGTCTTAAAAAGATTCAGAGCCCTTCGAGCAAAGTGCTCTAGGGAGCTCCCAAAAATGTCCCATATTTAAAGATAAATTAACTTTTATATGAAACTTTTTCATTTCTCAACCAATTAAATTTAATTATATGTTCCAGAAGGAAGGGCGATGAACATCGATTGGTGGCACTTGATGACAATAAAAACCATTAAACTGCTCACTAAATTAAAAAAAAGACACAAAGATTTAAAATACTTCGGCAGTGGTAGTAGACCATTCATAGACCATGTTGTAGAATGGCTTGTGATTATCTGGAATGTATTGTAAAAGCCTTCAATTTTTTTATGTTTATTGGAATTTTCCCCTGATTTTGAAGCAGGAAGATTTTGAGGATCAGGTACAAACATGGGTGAACTGCCCGTTTGTTGAGGTTTTAAAGGTTGAAAACGTTCTTCAAGAATGCCATCAATGTATGGTTTAGCTTCTTCTTCTTCAAGTGCCCTGTCCGTTGCGAACGTTGGCTATTAACATGGCAATTTTGATCTTATTTGCGGCGCTTCTGAATAGTTCGACCGATGTGAGCCCGAACCACTTCCTCAGATTTTGGAGCCACGAGTGTCTTCTCCTGCCTGGCCCTCGCTTACTGTCTATTTTTCCCTGGACAATCAATTGCAGTAGACGGTACTTATCGTGTCTCAATATGTGGCCTAGATATTCAAGCTTTCTTTGTTTAATTGTATTCACGATTTCTTTCTCCTTTCCGATTCTTTGGATTACCTCTGTGTTGGTGACATGTTCGGTCCAGGATATACGAAGAATGCGTCGGTACACCCACATTTCGAATGCTTCTAGTTTTCTCGTAAGCGTCTCCGTCAGCGTCCAGGCCTCCACACCATACAGTAAGATCGGAAAAATGTAGCATTTAACTAGACGTAGTTTTAGGGGAAGAGACAAATCCCTGCTTATGAGGAGCTTTTTCATATTGCTAAATGCTGCTCTAGCTCGTTCTATTCTCGCCTTAATTTCTGTGGCCTGTTCCCATTTTGCATTTACGTTGGTGCCAAGGTACACATAAGATTCTACATGGTCAATTAGTATGTTACTTATCCGTAACTGTCGAGCAGGCTGTTGCTTCCTGCTTATCAGCATCCACTTTGTCTTCTTGAAGTTGAGTAATGCGGCTTGAAGGTGGTTGTTAAACCACCTTCATGGTTTAGCTACTATACCCAAATTATCTGATTCATAATAAGAGTTAATACAGAACCTAACCTTTCCGTTTTTTTGAATTTCCTTACCAAAGTTCCTGTGGAACTTTTTTTTTTAAATCTGGCACAATCATTAAATGAGTGGCCTCGATGTGGAAAGTAAATGGTATTTTTTTTTTTAACTTCTTGGACATCACTAGGTCCAGAAGATATCGAATAACAGTATTATTGCGATTCTGACCTGGACATCCGTCACAAAAGAGTTGCAGCTCTTTAAAGTTTTCTGGAATTTTGTTGTTTATATATGGTAAGAGTAAAAGGTTGCTTTGTTAGTTTTAAGATTGTGTATTTTGATTCCTCACACCTTTTTTCCTCTTAAAGGAGGAGATTTACTTTTACACCACATTGTATTACTCACAGCGTCTGTTTCCAAACAGAAAACAATATTATACAACTACTAAATAGATTTGCATCGTTAATATAATAAACCGTTATACTATGGGTAGGCCGGATATAAAAAACCATTATACTGTGGGTGGGTACAAATCGCCGTCAATTTTGAAAATGGGTTATCTCTAGGAGATGACTCGTTTTCAAACTAAACTGGTTTGTGGGGTATGCTGGGCCCTGATTCTATTTCATTTCGATGTCGAAATTTAAAAGCGACTACGCCATGACAGTCGCAATCGCTAGCGATTCTCATTCATTTCGATTGTAGTTAAAACTGGGGATATTTACTTTATCATTTTGACACTGCTGAAAATTTGGGTTGGCCCTGTTGTTTATTGGCTGCACTACGCTTCGCTTGTTGAATGTTTGTTTTGTTTACGTTACGTGAACGTCTTTTTTTTCTTGTTTGAGTTGTTAAATCATAAATAGTGGCCATTCTCAATTATATTTTGAATTGAAAGAAAAGATGGCAAGAAAAAAAAAGGCGATGTGGGAGATCCTTAAGTTATAACCACTAAGATTTCACTTAGTGGTTATATTCTAATATATTTTTAAATTTACTGCAGCTTAGTAATACTAACCCTAAACATTTTGGGTATCCTAGAGGCATAAACATCTTCTTCCAAATATGGTTCTAATACCCTTATTAAATAATTTGCAGCTTGTTTATTAAGCCGGAATTGCTGCCTAAATTGAGCATCACTTAGTGAAAAAGAATTTTGGGTATCCCGTAACATTCTTCTTATCCTCCGTTATGAGCGTCGGAAATCTATCCTCTCTAATTCCTCCAAAACTAGCAAATGTCCGTAAAACACAGCCATATTAATACTTTTTGCCTCAGTTTTCCTTGCAAGGATCAAAACACCGCCTACCTAAACTGAACCTAAGTTCACTTCTCCCAGTCCAGTCAGTCATGTCAGATTAATTTCGACTCGAAATTAAATTTCAACCACTTTCTTGAAGTTGAAATTAATTTCGATAAATCGAAATTTAGTGACGTCGTTTGGTTAGTTCAGCTGAAATCCACAAGGTTCGCAAAGTCGCATTTCGACGTCGCCATATTAATTTCGACATGTTTTGAGTCGAAATCTCAATTAGAATCAGGGCCCCGTATTTACAATAATAATATTGAAAGTTGACCCGTTTTTATATGGAATAGACGCATCTACCAGTGGCGACTCGTGGCTTGAGAGACAAGGTCGGCAAGGTATTTTTGTCTCTTCAGATAGGTATACCGTCTAATAAAGACTTCAATCATCATAGGAGATTTTTCTTTTCTTGTTTTTTGTTTTTTTTTTTGTTTTTTCCTATAAATTTAGAACCTAAACATGTTTATAAATTAACTCTAGTCTACGTTGTTTGGAAGTACGAAAATGAGTTATAACGTCATCGTAAAATTTATTAGAGTTTTGGAGAGATTTTAAAAGTTTTTTTTCTATTGACATTTGAGACAAGCTTGACATTCTCTCTTGTTTCATGGTATTTCGACAATACGTTTTGATTCTTTTGAGGCAAGAGAAATCTCGTTCATTTGAGGCAGACGTTGGTGGTAATGAGAGAATTAATGACAATAATTTATTAATTTCGGTAACAGTTGTAATGAATTGCAGTATATAAAATTATACATATCTTGTAACTTATCCCACCTTCCGAAAATATTTGGATCAGCATATGAAACTTTTAATTCATTTTCTAATTTTATTTTATTAAAGAATGATGGATAATTTTTAATTAACCTGTCTAATAAATATCTTGGAAATTCTTTGGCGTAACTTTTAAATTTTGAATCGTCAAAGAGGTCAAAAATTTGCAAATCTTCAAAATTCGAAAAACGAGTATCTATTTGCATAATAATAGTATCCAAAATTTCAAAATATACTCGTTTTTCGAGATCTGTTTCTGTGTCATGCCTTTGTCTTGAAATCTCTGAGATTTTGCACCAGTCTTGTTATTCTATTATTGAAATGAATAATGTCAGTTAACTGATTTTGAACAACATTGAATATCAAATCTGTTTGGGTAAATACTTTCTTAAAAATATTTAAAAGTATGTTAAAAAAGTAATCATTTAATAAAGTTTTCAAACCGATTGCTTCACGGATCGAGATATCATCACTTTCAAAATCGTCGCATTCAATAATAAAATCAAAAACTTCCAAAAGTTGTTCACGAAAATCTGCTACAGTTAAAACTAACCGAGATTTAAAATTCCATCGCGTCTGACAAACTGTTGGCATTTTTTTCAAGACAAACTGTTCTAAAACATTAGTCCGTTTAGGCGAGCTTGAGAAAAATGAAGCAAATCCGCTTAAAGTGGCAAAAAAAGACGACATTCTTTAATTGTTTTACATGTATCCTGCAAAACTAAATTCATTCTATGCGCATGACAGTGAGTAAATAAAGCTTACGGTGTAATAGTTTTACCTTTTGCCTAAAAAGCTCTCATAGATATTACCACGTAACGCGTATCGAACAACAATTGATAATTGTGAATGACATGATATGTCGGTAGTTTCATCTACTTCTAGTGAAAAGCAAATGGTTTCCTGAATCTCAGATTCAATAACGTTACTCAAAATGTAACTAATTGATTCTATTAATTCATTCTGGATTGTTTTAGATACACCGCTAAATGTCTTCGAATCAGAAAGTAAATTAGAAAATTCCAAATCGTATTTCTTAAACATTTTTATTAGTTTTCTATAATTACCTTGATTTAACGAATACTCCGATTCATCGTATCCCCTAAAAGATAATTCCTGACAACTTAAAAAAATTACAATATCAATTAAACGACGTAAAACTTCGTGATTGTTTTTTACAATTTCGTTATGTTTAATAGCATTTTCACGTTGGGCATTATCTAATGAAACATAGATATTTTGTTTTCCAAATAAATCTAATTTAATCTGGCTGTATGTATGATCTTTCAAAATATCATGTTTATGTAAAGCCCTAAATAATTCCTTTAAATTAATATATGATATAATATGATATAATATAATAATATATAATTCGAAAATAAAATGCAAGGCCAACAGAAAAGTTTGTTTTTTATTTTACTCCCGGTAAGCCATAGTGTTGCCCAAATGCAAGAACAAGACGAGACTTAGACAGTCTTGGTCTTGGTCTTGCGCCAATACACCTGGTCTTGGTCTTGGTCTTGGTATTGCACTCCCGGTCTTGGTCTTGGTCTTGGTCTTGCAGCAAGAGTCTTGCAAGTCTTGCAGTTACCCATTAGCCTATTACTAGGGAAGTTTGAAGCCACGATCTAAGCGATCCGTGCCTATGCTCTAACTAACCCAGTTATCTACCATGCCCCATGAAAGTCAATCAACATGGTTAAAACAAAAAAAAACCAAATTAATGACATAAACTTGACTGTATTTTAAAGAACATTTTCTGTCTAGAAAAGTATTGATGAATCTCCACCATATATGAAATGGAAATCTTAAAAAAGATTGGTACGTGGCAAAAATCCAAATACAGGTATCAAGGGCACATATTCTTTAGGTGATAAGATAACAAACTATAATCCACTTATTAAAGCAACATAAATGTTATTAACAATCTTAGCTCTACTTTTATATAAAAAACTAACTTGAAAAAATAAAGAATAGGTAAGAAAGTAATGATAATCAAAAGAAGTTATTTTAAATTAATGAGATATCTACTTAATAAATACATTAATTTACCAAAATAAAGTAGTAGGAATATTTTTTTAGGAACCAGAATTTTGGTTTTTCAGGAAGAAATATTTGTAATTCTTTTTTGTGAAAAGATATGTGTTTCTGTTTTTCATTTTCATTTTAACCTTTCTATGTAGGCACAATTCAAACAAAGCAATTTGGGATGCATAAATTATTTCGAAAAACTCATCAAATTTGCTTTTAGGTCTTTTATATCTATAATTCCAACGCTCACTACTCCGACTATTTTAAAACTCTTTGAATCTTTGTCGTCCATGTCAAATTATAAACTTGTCAAATGAAGTTCAGTGATGTCGAAAAAGTACCTACTACTATAAATGTCCGTTACTATTCAATACCCTAAGTATCTAATAACAAACCGAGAATTATATATCGTTACTTCGTTATTCTAAATATGTCGGTATTTTGTTTACACGGTAAGCTACATTATCTGTTATTAATAAACTTTTGAATATTATCGCGCTCTTTCAGCAAATTTGGTTTAACCGAATGATCTCATCGCACACTCAGCAGAAACAATGTTTAGTCTTAGGCCGATAAGATTTGTTTATTTAGATTCCTCCTAACTAAATTATAATGGGAAAAAAAGGGTGTCCGTAATAAGTGTTATATTTTTTATAGCTAAGGTGACATATTTTTAAAAAATTTCGATACGATATTACTGTCGACGTATCAATGCAAGATTATTTTATGATTAGAGGGCGGCTATAAATCTGGACAATTAATTTCAGAGCGAAGAAAAGTCTGCTGGAAAATGTACAAAATATTTTATAATTACATTGTAATTATGACCTCTGAGCACGTGTCAAATGTGTTTTTTTAATGAATATTTTAATTCGGTATGTATGTTTATGGTATTGTTTGTAATTCGCATAAGTCCAGTTTTTTAAATTTTTATTACATATTTTTTTGCATCTCATAGAGTCTTTAAGCATATACTTGAACTACTATACTCGCTAAAACCAGACTCAGTCCTAACCGCAAGACGCAAGAGTCTCGCAGGCTTAGTCTTGTTCTTGCTTAAATCTTGCACGGTCAGTCTTGGTCTTGGTCTTGCTAAAATTAGGCGGTCTTGGTCTTGGTCTTGGTCTTGCAAAAACGCAAGAACAAGACCAAGACTGCAAGACCAAGACCGATTTTGGGCAACACTAGTAAGCCATGAGTACTTGCTGTACCAATTATCTGAAAATGATCTATTACTTCCCTTACCCGCACTAATATTTATGAGCAGGGACATTTTAGGCAATGGACGCCCATTATTTTTAATAACAATTTGTTCTTCGTATGGAAAAGATGAAAACCCATTTTGCAAAATATAATTTACAATATCAGACTTATCAATATTTACAGTTTCTCCCATAGCTTGCATTTTTAGGTTAATTTACCTGAATTTGTTTATATTTTAATAGAAAAAAAACTTCTATGTCAAAAAACCCTTTAACCTTTAACTATTTACGGCAGACGTAACGTATCACAGTATTACTTTAGAAAATAAAAATAAATCGCAGAAAGAAAGGCTAGTTCGTGCACTGAATATCACTTCACTTTACTACTTACGTTCTTATATGAAATAACATTTCTTCCCGCGCTTGCAATGTACAGTTCGCGACCAATCACCAATCCAAATGAAGCATCGGCAAATGTAAATTTGCCGTACTTGGTAAATAAGTTCATATGGAAAGAAATGTATGTTTGGTTGCTAATCAACTAATATTTCGTTGATTTTTACAAGTAAATCGTCAAGGTTGGGATCGGCTTGCCGAAAACCCAAAACGTGCCTTTTTAAGAATTTACAGGCGGATGGATGTCTCGGATATCGGATCATTAATTTGAAAAGTGTCTTACGCAGGGATCACTTAACGCTCAGATTGGACAAATTCTTTTAAAAACCATGAATAAAATTTAGTCTGGTCGAATTGGTCGAATTCTTTTAAAAACCATGAATAAAATTTAGTCTTTATTATCTCACAGATATTTTTTTTATTTCACAAAAACAAATGACATCAACTGATTACCTGCCACAATTAATTATTAAAATACTGATTAAATTAAATATTAAAAAAATCTATAATATCTATAAAGGTGTGGGTCGGCACTGCCGACCCTGACCGGCCGCCACTGGCATCTAAATGTGTGTTAAATAGAAATTCGACAGAAAGTGGAAATGTCAAAAAAGTGGAGATGATCCCTTTCCATAATGACCGATTCATATACAGGGTGAGTTTTAGTGCGACATTGGTCGATAATTCCATTGTGTTACAAGATATCCAAAAACTACATGGTATAGCAAACATACAATTTTTTAAATGGGACACCCTATATATTTTTTTATATTTCTATTTTTCTCATAATTTTTGTTCTCATAATATTGGGCTTTGCATTACTATACAAAGTATGTAACAAGTTATGACCATTTTTATTTCGAAATCCCTATGAAATCAACACCTTCTTTTTCTTTTCGCTTTCCTCGGATTTTGCCTTGGATAATAAGTTGTAATAATGCGTATTTTTGCCATCTCATCACATGTCCTAAGTACTCAAGTTTTCGTCTTTTGATAGTTAATATTATTTCCGCCTCATTTCCTATCCTTCTAGTTACTTCCAGGTTTGACATTCTTTGAATCCATGATATTCGTAGGATTCTTCTGTAACACCAAAATTCAAAGGCGGCCAACTTAATCAGATGGACTTGTTTTAGTGTCTTTTAGTGTCTAGTGCTTTAGTAGAGAACACGTAACATCGAAGCATTCTCAGGCGTAGTTCTAACCTTATATCCCGACAGCAAAGAAACTTTTTAAGTTTAATGAATGATGCACGTGCTATTTCAATGCGTTTCTTAATTTCTTTGGTTTGGTCTACATCTGATGTTATCCATGTTCCTAAGTATTTATAGTTATTAACACTCTCAATTGCAGTATCTTCAATAGTCAATTGAATATTTGCATGTGCAGATTTAGTCATGATCATGCATTTAGTTTTCTTTAAATTTATGTTCAGTCCGTACTTATGACAGCGTTTATTAAGGTGTTGCATTACGTTCTGTAAATCATTGTTGTTATCCGTCATTTTTACTGTATCGTCTGAAAAACGTAAGTTACTCAAAATTTATCAATTGATAGATATACCTCCTATTGAGTCTGAGAGCGCATTTTGAAATACCACTTCACTGTAGACATTGAAAAGTAGTGGGGACAGCACGCAACCCTGGCGGACTCCTCTCTGTATTTTGATATTTTGGGTGTACTGGTTGTCAACTCGCGGCAAATCAAGAAGAAATGGAAGACATAATGAGACGTCTGGAGAAAAAAGCAAAACATATGGACTACAGCTAAATAGGGGTAAGACAAAGATCATGATAGTAGACAGAGCTCGGAATAATCTTCAACACATTAAAGAAATTGGAGGCTTTGAAGTAGTAAATAGTATTATATACCTGGGTCTCTAATAACAAATGACGGAGGGTGTGACAGAGAGATACGTAGAAGGCTGACCATTGAAAGAACAGCTATGATGAAACTGGTAGCAATTTGGAAAAATTCTAGCATAACAATACACACAAAACTAAGGCTGGTAAGGACGCTCATTTTTCCCATAGCGACATATGCATCCGAAACGTGGACCTTAAAGAAAGCAGATAAAAATAAACTGGACGCTTCTGAAATGTGGGTATACCGCCGCATATTGAGAATATAATGGATTGATCATCGCACTAACGTATCGATATTAGAACAACTTAAAGTAAAGGATAGATTGCTTAAACAAATACAACAGAGATATTTGCAGTATTTTGGACACATTGCTAGAAGAACAGGTACGATGGAAAAACTGATGGAGGTACGAATCGAGGGTAGAGTTGAAGGAAAAAGACCTAGGGGAAGATCTCCAAGCCGCTGGGTAGATCAAACAAAAATACTGATTAACCAAGGGTTACATGAAGCCGAACAACTAGCACAGGACAGAGAAGGATGGAGAGAAATCGTGAAAAAACTGTAAAGGTCTGATGGTGTCACCACATCCCAAAAGGGATTAGGACTGAGGAGGAGGAGGTTGTCAACTCTTACCTTGGCAGTTTGATTCCAATATAAATTAGATATAATTTTCATATCACGACTGTCAATATTTTTGCTTTTTAATATACCTACAAGCTTTTTATGTTGAACCTTATCAAATGCCTTTTCAAAGTCTACAAAATATGAGTACATGTCCTGATTCATGTACTTATATTCATGCACATTTAAGGTACTCAAATCAACACCATGTATATAAAAAAATAATGTATAAAAAATTATTTATTTTATATCCTAAGTAAACAATATATTGCAGTTTTTAAAAAGTTTAATTGAAATCATTGACTGAAATGTGTATTCGCTCCATGCGTAACCATGGTAGGAGTACCTTGAAACGATGCCAGCGTGCGTAGCGGCGAAATATGACAAAATTGGACCTATATTTTTACGCATAAATTTCATCAAAAATAGGTGCAAATACATGTTGCGTATTTAATTGTGCTAATAATAGCAAAAATAGTGAATGTAGATTTTATAGGTTTAAAAAGGATACATATAAATTAGAGAAAAGAAAAAGATGGATTCGTGCTATTAATATGATAAAATTTCATTTTTATGCAATTGAAATAGGAAAATTTTTAATAATATACCTTAAATGATATTTCATAAGGCTTTAAGCTAACTGCAACCTGCCTGATGACTTTAGCTTTTATATTATAACTTTTACTATTATTGTTTTTAATTACATACTCTTCCACAGGACAAACGTCATTTGCCAGTACTAGATTTTTTTCTTTCTTTGTCGTTTGGGGTTAAAAAGATAAATTATGATGAATTTTTAAAAACCTCGTTCTTAATACTACAGTCATTTTGTACATAAACTGAAAAAATATAATTAAAAAACTAATTATTGATAATTGTCAATTTCGTATGTATTTAACATATGTTTAACCTCAAATTGGGAGGTCCAGAACTGTAAGATGAAGGCGGTAGGTGTCGCGTCAGTCACGCACGGAGCGAATACTAATATACAAATTTTACGCTGTATTTAACATTTATTTACATTTTTTTCAATAAGTTTTTTGAATATTCTATAGCATAATGGAATTATCGACCGATGTCACACTAAAAACTCACCCTGTATATATATATATATATATATATATATATAATATATATATATATATATTATATATATATATATAATATATATATATATATATATATATATATATATATATATATAATATAAATCTGAACGTCTAATTCTTGCGGCCTCATAGAAAGCCATAAATCTCTTTAAGGGTAACTTCCTTATTTGACTGGTTTGCATAAAGGCCAAAACCAGGAAACATAGCATATTAGCATCATAATCTATCGAATAAAACAAATTTCAGCTTGTGGATATATAATCGACCTTTTTCGAGACATGTCTTGACACCCGTCTATATAAACAACACCCGTTTATATAGACGCCCGTCTATATAAACGGTCTGCCACTATAAAATAGGCTAAATGGTGGTTTCAGGTGGTTTCCCAATCTCATGGCACAACGATACCTGATCCTAGGTGAGGACACAACCACAGATACCTTCCACGCGTTTAAACAGAACAAAACCACATGTTTCGTTTCCAACAAAATTTGTACTTAGTAGCAGGCTTGGTCCAACCGGCATCCAAAAGGCAGGAAATCCTTCTAACTCTACTGCTTTATATTTTCCACATAGTCTCGGAAAGCGGCAATACGAAGATTCACGTTTATCCAATAAATAAAAACTCATCCTTAAAGAGGTAACAGAGCCTAAATAATGAAGTAAAACAAACGATATCCACTCGTAATTCCCTTCGGTAAAAGGTATGCGTCAACCTATATATGTCATATACTAACATATAAAAAATGGGGATTAAAACCAGACCACTTGGTATACACCATGGCAAAAATGCAAAGACTTGTGTGTATGGAGATAACTGGTACCATGCCTAATACTCCAACAGCAGCTATGAAAGCTTTACTAAACCCTATTCATTCTACACATTCCCAATCGTCAATAGAACCACGTGTAAGCCAAACAGGGTCGTACTGATGTACGACCTATGTATCATATGATTTTTAAAAATATTTACTTTTGAAACTGTTAGTGTAAGAATTTCTTGAAATTTAATCATTATATCACAATTAAACTAAACTCTAAAAAATAACACAACCAGTAAATAACTTAACAATAACTATAACATAAATATAACACAATATATTAACTTAAAAATCAACACCATACAATTTGAATTTAAAATGATCACAAGTTGGGATCTGTAACATGAGAATCTGTCTCGTTTACGGTAATAAATTATATTTTATAGCCTCTTGACGAATGAGACGGCGAATATCAACACGTGCTCATGTTTACTGATGGGAATTTGGTAAACGAATATACTTTAAAATCCACAAGGAAAATAATTCCTGTAGCTGGCTGTATACCACGTATAATAAAAGAGGTTAGTCTTTGTATGTGGCTGTATGTGGCGTTGCCAGCTGAAGTCCGTTTGAAGAGGTTTACTCTCCGGACACTGGAACTCACTTAAGCATGGGTGTATGTTACCTGAAGTAAAATCTAATTAAAATATTAAACATCATATAATATTATCAACATCATGTACAATCTTTGGTAACACATTTCATTTTAAAGGGTTTTTACCCAAATATTTTGGTGGCTCAGGCATGGTAACCTGTATTTTAACCTGATGATGGAACAGTTGTTCCGAAAACGTTCGTGCTTGTAATGTTGCCCTTTTAAGGGCTTTTATAAAATAAAATATACCCACATACAAAGACTAACCTCTTTTGAATATACTTTAGACCTGCCTACCTTACATTTGATTATACAAGGAGAGACAAGATTGGGAGCATACAGATCACGTGACAAAAAATACAATTTTAAGAATTCATAAAGGGTGTCTATTCCAGACTGGAATGTATGGAGAAGCAAAAAGTACGATAACTAACAGCGTAAGATCTGGTATACAGATGGATTAGTGAAAGCTTTGCCCGGTGGAGGAACTGCACCGTTTTTCAAGCGGAAATTTATGCGATACTGTAATGTACAAAAGAAAATAATAAGAGAGCTTTTGAAAAAGAGCAGATTCATATATTGTCTGACAGTCAAGCGGTACTAAAGGCATTGGCGTGTCAGGAAGTGACGTCTAGGTTGGTATGAGACTGCAACAAAGAACTGAACGATCTGGTTTGTTTGGAAATAAGGTTAAGCTTGTCTGGGTACCAGGACATCAAAGTATCGAAGGCAACGAAAACGCATATCAACTTGCAAAAGATTTTGTAGGACTGTAGATGACTGGATCAGAGAGAGTCATGAGTGATATTGGGAGAAAATTCCAAAACAAATACATGACAAAATCGTCATTGGTGGACCATGTAGAAAAATAATAGAGGAACTGTTTTTATGCGCAGGAACAGACTGAAAACAGTAATAGGGATATTGACAGGAATATTCTACAAAGAAGAACTTAACTGCAGACTCTGTGAAAGGAACTAGAAACTGTAAAATATGTATTATGCGATTGCGAAGCGCTAGACCGTAAAAGACAAAAACTGTATAGGCAACCAAGAGAAGACCCTGGTATATTTACGACACCCCAAGCAAAAGAGCTGTACAAACTTCTAGAGGGTACACAAATTCTAGACTGGGTGTAGAAAACAACAATGGGCAGCAAACACAATAAGCTTCAGCTTTAGTGATAACGTAGTGATAACTTAAAATTAACGAAAGCACAGATAACAATCTGAGAATGTATATAGTGTCAATGGCCAGAAAACTTTACGACCACAGGTGCTTATTAATGCATTTGTAGAAGTTAATAGGGAATATGGACTATTACTTTTATTACACAAAAATCAAACCAAATTTATGCTTGTAATAAAATCGAGACGGAATATCGAATATATATAAATATATACATGAAGAACTTATTGAATGAGTAGAAAGTAGAATGATTTAGGTATTCTTTTTAATTACAAAGTTGACAACATCCGAATTGTAAAAGCTCGGTATCTGTTTGGCCGTCAAAAAAGTATATTCATCTTTCCTAATTATAGATTTTACTGTCACAAAAGATCGTAACTGATTTGTATACAGGAAAACAGATAATATTCATACATTTATTAATAGGATATGATGAAGAGTATATTAGTTTTGAATTTCCGTATTATACATAGATATTATCAATATTATAATTTTGCTCTATTCTACGAAATATTTAAATTTAAATGATACTCCATGGAAAACCACCAAGCATGTATATGATATAGAATAATAATATGACATAATAAATGTATTCGCTGAAAATTTCGAGAAAATTAAAAGTGTATATTTTGTTTGAAATTTGAATTATTTCGATTAAGGGTGACTTGCTACTTAAAAAAATCTAAATATGTGGCTAAAAATTATGCACCGTTTTGTCGAAAAATCGAAAAAACTGTAGATTTTTTAATTAGATTTTTCCTCTTTTCCGGCAAACTGGGGTTAAGGAATCAGAAAAAAACACATGTTTGGAATAAGCTGGACCAAGTGCATGTACCAAAATATAAAACAAAAATTTTTTTTTTGAAAATTTGGAAAAAATATTCCAAGGGGGTACCCTTGGATTTTTATCAAATTTGGTTAATCAGCTATATTGGTGTCAATTTTGGTCCGAGAGTCAAGCGAATACACATTTCCTACATAAAATTGGCCTCTCGTTCTTCTGCCATACTCAGAATTTTCGTACATCTAACGGTTCGTGAGAAAAATTTCCACTTGGATGTCTGTATTTGCTGAAAAGTTCGTGAAAATTTAAAGTGTATATTTTGTTTAAAATTTGAATTATTTCGATTAAGTGTGACCTGCTGATTAAAAAAATCTAAACACGTTGCCAGAAATTATGCACCGTTTTGCCGGAAAATCGAAAAAACTGTAGACCATTGGATTTTTATCAAATTTCGTTAATCGGCTATATTGGCGTCAATTTTGGTCCGAGAGTCAAGCGAATGGACATTTCCTACATAGAATTGGCCGCTCGTTCTTCTGCCATACTCAGAATTTTCCTACATCTAACGGGTCGTGAGAAAAATTTCCACATGGATGTCTGTATTTGCTGAAAATTTAGTAAAAATTAAAAGTGTATATTTTGTTTAAAATTTGAACTATATCGATTAAGGGTGACCTGCTGATTAAAAAAGTCCAAACATGTGGCTGAAAATTATTCACCGTTTCTCCGGAAAATCGAAAAAACTGTAGATTTTTTAATTAGATTTTTCCTCTTTTCCGGCAAACTGGGGTTAAGGGAACAGAAAAAAAACACATGCTTGGAATAAGCTGGACCAACTGCATGTACCAAAAGAATAAACAAAATTTTTTTTTGGAAAATTTTGAAAAAATATTCCAAGGGGGTACCCTTGGATTTTTATCAAATTTGGTTAATCAGCTATATTGGCGTCAATTTTTGGTCCGAGAGTCAAGCGAATACACATTTCCTACATAAAATTGGCCTCTCGTTCTTCTGCCATACTCAGAATTTTCGTACATCTAAGGGTTCGTGAGAAAAATTTCCACATGGATGTCTGTATTTGCTGAAAATTTAGTAAAAATTAAAAGTGTATATTTTGTTTAAAATTTGAACTATATCGATTAAGGGTGACCTGCTGATTAAAAAAGTCCAAACATGTGGCTGAAAATTATTTACCGTTTCTCCGAAAAATCGAAAAAACTGTAGATTTTTTAATTAGATTTTTCCTCTTTTCCGGCAAACTGGGGTTAAGGGAACAGAAAAAAAACACATGCTTGGAATAAGCTGGACCAACTGCATGTACCAAAAGATTAAACAAAATTTTTTTTTTGGAAAATTTTGAAAAAATATTCCAAGGGGGTACCCTTGGATTTTTATCAAATTTGGTTAATCAGCTATATTGGCGTCAATTTTGGCCCGAGAGTCAAGCGAATGGACATTTCCTACATAAAATTGGCCGCTCGTTCTTCTGCCATACTCAGAATTTTCCTACATCTAACGGTTCGTGAGAAAAATTTCCACTTGAATGTCTGTATTTGCTGAAAATTTGGTGAAAATTTAAAGTGTATATTTTGTTTAAAATTTGAATTATTTCGATTAAGGGTGACCTGATGGTCAAATATCTGATATCAAATTTGGTTAATCAGCTATATTGGCGTCAATTTTGGTCCGAGAGTCAAGCGATTACACATTTTCTACATAAAATTGGCCTCTCGTTCTTCTGCCATACTCAGAATTTTCGTACATCTAACGGTTCGTGAGAAAAATTTCCACTTGGATGTCTGTATTTGCTGAAAATTTAGTAAAAATTAAAAGTGTATATTTTGTTTAAAATTTGAATTATTTCGATTAAGGGTGACCTGTTGATTAAAAAAGTCTTAACATGTGGCTAAAAATTATGCACCGTTTATCCGGAAAATCGAAAAAACTGTAGATTTTTTAATTCGATTTTTCCTCTTTTCCGACAAACTGGGGTTAGGGGAATAGAAAAAAAACACATGCTTGGAATGAGCTGGATCAACTGCATGTAGTAAAAGATTAAACAAAATTTTTTTTTTGGAAAATTTTGAAAAAATATTCCAAGGGGGTACCCTTGGATTTTTATCAAATTTGGTTAATCAGCTATATTGGCGTCAATTTTGGTCCGAGGGTCAAGCGAATACACATTTCCTACATAAAATTGGCCTCTAGTTCTTCTGCCATACTCAGAATTTTCCTACATCTAACGGTTCGTGAGAAAAATTTCCACTTGGATGTCTGTATTTGCTGAAAATTTGGTGAAAATTTAAAGTGTATATTTTGTTTAAAATTTGAATTATTTCGATTAAGGGTGACCTGATGATTAAAAAAGTCTTAACATGTTGCCAGAAATTATGCACCGTTTTGCCGGAAAATCGAAAAAACTGTAGACCATTGGATTTTTATCAAATTTCGTTAATCGGCTATATTGACGTCAATTTTGGTCGGAGAGTAAAGCCAAATGATATGTCCTACATAAAATTGGCCGCTCGTTCTTCTGCCATACTCAGAATTGTCCTACATCTAACGGTTCGTGAGAAAAATTTTCACTTGGATGTCTGTATTTGCTGAAAATTTCGTAAAAATTAAAAGTGTATATTTTGTCTAAAATTTAAATTATTTCGATTAAGGGTGACCTGCTGATTAAAAAAGTCTATACATGTGGCTAAAAATTATGCACCGTTTCTCCGGAAAATCGAAAAAACTGTAGATTTTTTAATTCGATTTTTCCTCTTTTCCGGCAAACTGGGGTTAAGGGAACAGAAAAAAACACATGCTTGGAATAAGCTGGACCAACTGCATGTACCAAAAGATTAAACAAAATTTTTTTTTTTGGAAAATTTTGAAAAAATTTTCCAAGGGGGTACCCTTGGATTTTTATCAAATTTGGTTAATCAGCTATATTGGCGTCAATTTTGGTCCGAGAGTCAATCGAATACACATTTCCTACATAAAATTGGCCGCTCGTTTTTCTGCCATACTCAGAATTTTCCTACATCTAACGGTTCGTGAGAAAAATTTCCACTTGGATGTCTGTATTTGCTGAAAAGTTCGTGAAAATTTAAAGTGTATATTTTGTTTAAAATTTGAATTATTTCGATTAAGTGTGACCTGCTGATTAAAAAAATCTAAACACGTTGCCAGAAATTATGCACCGTTTTTCCGGAAAATCGAAAAACTGTAGATTTTTTAATTCGATTTTTCCTCTTTTCCGGCAAACTGGGGTTAAGGGAACAGAAAAAAACACATGCTTGGAATAAGCTGGACCAACTGCATGTACCAAAAGATTAAACAAAATTTTTTTTTTTGGAAAATTTTGAAAAAATATTCCAAGGGGGTACCTACCCTTGGATTTTTATCAAATTTGGTTAATCAGCTATATTGGCGTCAATTTTGGTCCGAGAGTCAAGCGAATACACATTTCCTACATAAAATTGGCCGCTTGTTCTTCTGCTATACTCAGAATTTTCCTACATCTAACGGTTCGTGAGAAAAATTTCCAATTGGATGTCTGTATTTGCTGAAAATTTCGTAAAAATTAAAAGTGTATATTTTGTTTAAAATTTAAATTATTTCGATTACGGGTGACCTGCTGATTATAAAACTCTAAACATGTGGCTAAAAATTATGCACCGTTTCTCCGGAAAATCGAAAAAACTGTAGATTTTTTAATTCGATTTTTCCTCTTTTCCGGCAAACTGGGGTTAAGGGAACAGAAAAAAAACACATGCTTGAAATAAGCTGGACCAACTGCATGTACCAAAAGATTAAACAAAATTTTTTTTTTTGGAAAATTTTGAAAAAATATTCCAAGGGGGTACCTACCCTTGGATTTTTATCAAATTTGGTTAATCAGCTATATTGGCGTCAATTTTGGTCCGAGAGTCAAGCGAATACACATTTCCTACATAAAATTGGCCGCTTGTTCTTCTGCTATACTCAGAATTTTCCTACATCTAACGGTTCGTGAGAAAAATTTCCAATTGGATGTCTGTATTTGCTGAAAATTTCGTAAAAATTAAAAGTGTATATTTTGTTTAAAATTTAAATTATTTCGATTAAGGGTGACCTGCTGATTTTAAAACTCTAAACATGTGGCTAAAAATTATGCACCGTTTCTCCGGAAAATCGAAAAAACTGTAGATTTTTTAATTCGATTTTTCCTCTTTTCCGGCAAACTGGGGTTAAGGGAACAGAAAAAAAACACATGCTTGAAATAAGCTGGACCAACTGCATGTACCAAAAGATTAAACAAAATTTTTTTTTTTTGGAAAATTTTGAAAAAATATTCCAAGGGGGTACCCTTGGATTTTTATCAAATTTGGTTAATCAGCTATATTGGCGTCAATTTTGGTCCGAGAGTCAAGCGAATACACATTTCCTACATAAAATTGGCCTCCCGTTCTTCTGCCATACTCAGAATTTTCCTACATCTAACGGTTCGTGAGAAAAATTTCCACTTGGATGTCTGTATTTGCTGAAAATTTGGTGAAAATTTAAAGTGTATATTTTGTTTAAAATTTGAATTATTTCGATTAAGGGTGACCTGCTGATTAAAAAATACTAAACACGTTGCCAGAAATTATGCACAGTTTTGCCGGAAAATCGAACAAACTGTAGACCATTGGATTTTCATCAAATTTGGTTAATCGGCTATGTTGGCGTCAATTTTGGTCCTAGAGTCAGGCGAATGGATATTTCCTACATAAAATTGGCCGCTTGTTCTTCTGCCATACTGAGAATTTTCCTACATCTAACGGTTCGTGAGAAAAATTTCCACGGATGTCTGTATTTGCTGAAAATTTCGTAAAAATTAAAAGTGTATATTTTGTTTAAAATTTAAATCATTTCGATTAAGGGTGACCTGCTGATTAAAAAAGTCTAAACATGTGGCTAAAAATTATGCACCGTTTCTCCGGAAAATCAAAAAAACTGTAGATTTTTTATTTCAATTTTTCCTCTTTTCCGGCAAACTGGGGTTAAGGGAACAGAAAAAAAACACATGCTTGGAATAAGCTGGACCAACTGCATGTACCAACAAATTAAACAAAATTTTTTTTTTTGGAAAATTTTGAAAAAATATTCCAAGGAGGTACCCTTGGATTTTTATCAAATTTGGTTAATCAGCTATATTGGCGTCAATTTTGGTCCGAGAGTCAAGCGAATACACATTTCCTACATAAAATTGGCCTCTCGTTCTTCTGCCATACTCAGAATTTTCCTACATCTAACGGTTCGTGAGAAAAATTTCCACTTGGATGTCTGTATTTGCTGAAAATTTGGTGAAAATTTAAAGTGCATATTTTGTTTAAAATTTGAATTATTTCGATTAAGGGTGACCTGCTGATTAAAAAAATCTAAACACGTTGCCAGAAATTATGCACCGTTTTGCCGGAAAATCGAAAAAACTGTAGACCATTGGATTTTTATCAAATTTCGTTAATCAGCTATATTGGCGTCAATTTTGGTCTGAGAGATTTTTTTGCAATTTAATGTTTCTACCCTGTGAGTTTTTATTTTTTATTTGTTTGTATGTTCTATGTATTAATTGTTTTTAATAATAATTTTACTGCACTTACTAAAAGCTAATAAATATTAACGAAATATCGACTTTGACGAGATAATACTCGTAAAATCATTTTATTTTTTGACCGAAAAACCTGATATCCGTCTCACTAGTTTTACTAGAAACAATACAATATAAAAGAGTTTTTTAGATACATTTAATCAAAGAAACTCGTTAGGGTATGGTAATATGTTATCAACATTGATATATGATACCAAGAGATTATTTTAAAGCCGATTTAAAAGCAATCCTTGATATACACCGTCTATTTGTATTATTGGCAATCCTTTTTCGAGAAAGGCCATTTTTTATAATACGAATACACCGAAAATTTCAGCTGGATGATTTCGTATTCTGAAAAAGGTATTTCCGCGTCTTCTGAATTGGAAAACGCGATAAGAACAAGTAATAATTTGTCCCAAGAAACCGAATCTCTTCCTTCCGATCGATTTCCCGATGAAAAATTCATGTAATAGATCAAAATAAGTACGTTACCAACGTCAATGTTTCCCATGAGATAATTTTCCGGGTATCGCAAAAAAAACGAAGAAGAAAAACCGAAATATGACAGAACGATTAATCATGTGGCTTGTTAATAACGACGCGAGAAATATTTCCTGTAAAATGAGGCTTGAAAAGTAATTTATAATCTACGTTTTCTGCATAGTATTATCAAAAAAATCACGTTGTAGAAAATACTCATTGACAGGAAACAAGAAATATTCAGGAAGTGCTCTTTACAAATCAAGTTGTGAATATTGCACATTCATACACAACCGTATGCATTTTTTAATTTAACATTTTTATTTACCAAAAATAAAAATAACCTTTTACATTTTTACTGCCTGCTGTCCCATTTTCTCGCTAATTTTCCCGTACCACCAATAAACATTTATGTTAATGTCACCGCAAACAAACAATTTTTCATCGCAGCAGTTCAAATGGAATTCTTTTTGGTTCGCAAACGTGTTAGAGTAAGTAATTTAGTGGAATTTTTCTTTCCACGTCGGAAAACTTGAAATTGAATGGCGTGTCAGCATTGGTCTGTCAACAGAGACAACGTCTCGTGGGTGGATGAATGGTAATTAAGAGCTTGTTACGTCAATTGGCGGCTTTAAATAAGTGAATTTTGGTTTTAAAATATAATTTTTATAAGTTAGAATATTAAAATTGCTATATTAACTTATTTAGTTCCATTCGTTTTGCATATTTTTCAAATATCCTAACTTCTTGTTTTATATCTGCTAATTTTATGTATTTATGAAAAGGCATAAGTAAAGTCAATTATATAAAGTCAATAAAAAAATTGTAAGAAATAAAATAAGACCAGAAAAACTATCGCCAAATAAAGTTTTCTAATATTCTGTTCAAGTGATTCACTAGAACATTAACCACTTGACTCGGCGTGACAAAATTTAATGTTCTAGTCAGGCTGGTTTTAAGAAAACTTAGTACTGATTTTTCTTCTTCTTCTTGAGTCTGATTGAATCTATTCCTGGACAAAAGCCTCCTCATAAGTTCTAAAATATTCTCTGTTTTGTGCTAGTTGATGCCAGTTTCTCCCCGCTGTTGCTTTGATGTCGTCTATCCACCGTTTTTACGGTCCAATTTTACTATGACTGTGTTCGCATGGTCTTAAATGTACAATGTTTCTCGTCTACCTTTCGTTGTCTTGTAATGCCACGTGATCTACCCAGCTCCATTTCATTTGCATAAATCTTTTAATTACTGCACAAATCTCCCTCCGTCTTCCAGCTTTGCAGGTCCTCATTTCGTATATGTTCTCTCAGAGAAATTACTAATATAGCTCGTTCGATGCCCTTCTGCCTTGTGCTTAATTTGTTGACTGATAACTCTGTAAATTGGATGTAGTGGAAAACGAGATACACAATTATGCCATTGTAGGTCTATCTGAAACCCACTGGAAGGATAAAGGACATTATACGTCAAAAAATGGCAATGATATTTATTTCTCCGGCAATGATAACGAATCTCGGAATGGCGAGTGATAGTAAATAATGCCATTAAAACCTCCGTAGAAGAATACATAACCGTCAGCGATCGGATAATTGTTGTCAGAATGAATGCCAGTCCAGTTAATCTTAATGTAGTACAAACATATGCCCCAACAAGCGAAGCTCACGATGAAGAGATCGAAACATTTTATAGTACGTTGGAGCAGACGCTTAGGAAGCTTCCAAATAGAGAAAGCACAGCAGTCGTAGGCGATTTCAACGCTAAAATTGGTGTAACTACAGAACATCATTACTTGCGAGAGACCGTTGGATTATATGGACTTGGCCAAAGAAATGACAGAGGAGAACGCTTGCTACAGTTTTATATAGACAACAACCTGTTTGTTACTAATACAGGCTTTCAACGTCACCCAAGACGACTATACACTTGGATATCACCAGGAAATAGATACAGAAATCAGATAGATTTTATACTGGTAAAAACCCGTTGGAGGAGCGCTCTTAAGGATGTTAAGACCTATCCAGGAAAAGATTGTAATAGCGACCATCAATTTTTATCACCTGAATTCCGCATGAAGTTAAGAAACAGTCCAAAAACAGGAAATACAACAACTAAATGGCATCTAAGATATAACGATCCGTACAAAAAAGCCGCAATGCAAAAGCTATGTGACCTCAAACAATCATTAAATCCAGAAGAGTCCTCAAATAGCATATGGACAAAAACAAAATCCATATTGCATAATGCTGCGAAAAACATTAAGAGTGATAGAGAAGAAAGAAGGAAACAATGGATAACAGACTCCAAGTGGACTAAAATACAGGAGAGGAAGTGCTTAAAAGCCTCAGCCACAGCGCTGAACGGTCAAATAAAATGACTCTGCAAAAAGGACAAGAACACACACTTGAACAAAATCTGCATGGAAATAGAAGGGCATAAAACCAAAACTGAGACCAGAGACATGTTTAAAAAAATAAAGCAGATAACACGTTCCTTTACACCAAACTACCTTGCTATCAAAGATGATAACGGAACTCTACTCACTTCTAAAAAAGATATTTTACACAGATGGAAAGAATACTGTGGACGACTGATGATAGAGGAAAGCACAGACGCCCTATCACAACAAGAAGATGCCAGTTTTGTGACGGAACCTGACGTACTCAAAAGTAAAGTTGAAGCAGCAATTATGAGGCAAAAAAGTCAGAAAGCTGCCGGTCCAGATAACATACCTATTGAAATGATTTGGGCCCTAGATGACATTGGAGTGGATATAATACATCAAATTTGTCAAAGAGTGTGGGAGACAGGTAAATGGCCTGAAGACTGGACACAATCACTATATATTCCCATACATAAAAAGGGAGCTAAAGATTTATGTAGCAACTGTCGCACAATTGCTCTAATTGCGCATTGCAGTAAGATACTCTTACACATAATTCTCGAGAGGATAAAGCCCTTTTTACTACCTAACATTGCGGAGGAACAAGCAGGTTTCGTCCCCGGACGTGGTACTAGAGAACAAATTTTAAACGTACGGCAGATTGTAGAAAAATCCAGAGAATTCAACATCACAACATACTTGTGCTTCATAGATTATAGTAAAGCTTTCGATTTGGTCAACTGGAGTAAAATGTGGCAGGTTTTGTCTGAAATGGGAGTCCCGAATCATCTGATACTGCTAATTAAAAGCCTGTACAATAACAATTATGCCAGAGTTAGAATAAATGAGGAACTAACCGATAGTTTCAGGGTCACAAAGGGCGTGAGACAAGGCTGCATACTAAGCCCAATTCTATTTAACATCTATGGTGAGTGGATAATGCGAAAAGCTACTGAGTACTGGAACGGTGGCATCACCATTGGCGGGAAGAAGATTTGCAACTTGAGATATGCAGATGATACTACTATCCTCGCTAGTTCTGAAGCTGAATTGATTCACCTGCTAAAACGGATAGAAGACGTAAGCTTAACGATGGGCCTTAAAATAAACAGAGATAAAACGAGAATCATGATAATTGACAGAGCTAACAACAATCAAAATCATCTGGTCATAATAAACAATATCGCTGTTGTAGATAAATTTGTGTATCTGGGCTCATTAATAACCAACAAAGGAGGCTGTACTGAAGAAATAAAGCGGCGGTCAGCAATCGCAAAAAGCGCTATGGCAAAATTAACAAAAATTTGGAAAAGCCATGAAATAACTACCGATACAAAAATGAGACTAGTAAGAAGTCTAGTTTTTCCAGTTTTTACTTACTGGACCCTTACTGAGAAAGACAAAATGAACATAGATGTATTTGAGATGTACTGCTGGAGACGAATGCTGAGAACACCATGGGTGGCCCGAAGAACAAATGAATCCATACTGAACCAGCTAAACATAAAGAAAAGACTAAGAACACAAATATCAGAACAAATAATAAGCTATTTTGGACATGTGCTTCGAAGAAATGGTCTTGAAAAACTTACCATCCAGGGAAAAGTAGAAGGCAAAAGAAATAGAGGTAAATCTCCCACACGATACACGGACCATATTGTTGCTACCATTGGCGCTCCATTGTCAGAATGTGCTCGAATGGCAGAAGATAGAAAAACGTGGAGGAACATTGAGAAATTTAGCTAATAGCTTCATGATATCATGATACCTGCATCAGGTCAACGACTAAAAAGAAGAAGAACTCTGTAAGTGTCATGGTCAACATTCCATAGGTTAAAATTGGTAGACTACCCTTTTCTTTAGATTTATTGGTATTTATTTGTTTTTCAACACTGAGTCTTCTTACTGTTGCCCAAGTCATTCGGATTTTTTTAGTGATCTCTGCCATTTGATTATGTTTGCCTGGTTTGATCGTGTAACCTAGGTATATACCTATGTGTGACTTATACTCTTCGACACTTCCCATCTCACTTCCATCTGAGTCTATTGTGATATTTTGATTTGTCATCATTTGTGTTTTATTATAATTTATTTTGAAACCGATTTTCGTAGATTTTTGTTTAAGTTCCTTTAGGATGTATTGTCGTACACTGCCATTCACAGACCAATCAGCTCCTTGACAGCACCTCTCATCGATTAAATTCACCGAATGTACCTCTGACTCGGAAATTCCAAAAACTCGTCATAATCCCTCGAGAACAATAGACTCGGAGATAAAAGAACACGTTTTTCAACTCAATGATATCTGTCCGTCCCCCGAGAAAATAGCCGCAATTATTTTCTCACCTGACTTGGCAATGATTGAGACTATCTATCGAACTCCGACGAGGCCTGGCCGTTTAAACGACCAATCACACGAATTTTAGTGCAATGCACTAGTTCTGAAGTTGATCGTAGACGTATAAACGGCTTGCAGGAACAATGGTTACTAGAAAACACAGTTTTCGTCTTTGCCGAGTCAGCACGCACACATTCATACACAAAAACATTCTCACACACAAATCTCATACTGGTATGACGGTGAACGGAGTCCTCTTTCTTCTACCGAAGTAGTCTCGCTGTTGACGCCTTCAGCCGAAAACCGAATACCTGTGCACGAGGAATCCACGTCCACAGCCCTCGGCAACACATGTAGAGTAATTGCTCTGTGAGAAAAAGCTTATGAGTACTTTATCAGCGGCAAATTTTAGATGAATTAAAAATTTGTCATCGATTTTAACTTTACTTCTTCTTCTTCTTAAAGTGCCTATCCGTTCCGGATGTTGGCGGTCATCACTTCTATCTTTACTTTATTTATTGCAGCGCGGAACAGTTCAGTGGTAGTCGTGTTATACCACTTTCGTAAATTTTGAAGCCAGGAAATGCGTCTTCTTCCCGGTCCTCTCTTACCATTTACTTTCCCTTGGAGAATCAGCTGGAGAAGGCCGCAACGTTCTTGATTTCTCATTACATGTCCTAGATATTCCAACTTTTTAGTTTTGACGGTCATGAGAATTTCACATTCTTTCCGTATTCTACGCAGGACCTCCACATTAGTAACTCTGTCAACCCAGGATATACGTAAGATGCGCCTATAACACCACATTTCGAAAGCTTCGAGCCGTATCATAGATGCAACAGTCAGTGTCCATGCTTCCATTCCGTAGAGCAGAACTGTGAATATGTAGCGGTTCAATAGACGGCATTTTGTTTTTAATGATATGTCTCGACTGTTGAAAATGGTTCTCATTCTAACGAATGCTGCTTTTGCTTTTATTATTCGCTGTTTAATTTCTGTTGAGTGGTCCCATTGGCTATTTAAATTGGTGCCTAGATATGTATATTGCTTGGCTCTTTCGATATTCTGTTGGTTGATTGTAAGTTGAGCGTTTAGTATTGGTTTTTTACTAATTGTCATAAATTTGGTTTTCTTAATGTTAAGAGCTAGTCCATATCTGTTGCTGACTTCTGTTATGCGATTTGTTAATATCTGTAAGTCATTCAAATTATCGGCAAAAACTATAGTATCATCTGTATATCTAATGTTATTCAACCATTCACCGTTTATTAGTATTCCTTTCGCACAACCGTCTAAAGCTTCCTTAAATACCCATTCAGAATAAATGTTGAACAACAATGGAGACAAAATACAGACCTGTCGTACTCCACGTTCTATGCAATTTTATCAGTTAACTGGTCTTCTATTTTGATTTTGGCCGTTTGATTGTAGTAAATGTTTCTGATAATTCTAAGATCTTTGTTGTCAATTCCAATTTCTTGCATTAGAGTCATTAATTTGTCATGTTTTACTCTGTCAAATGCCTTCTGGTAATCTATAAAGCATACGTATATGTCACAATTCACATCCCTGCATCTCTGAAATAGCACTTGTACAGCAAAAAGGGCCTCCCGTGTTCCCAGAGCATCACGAAATCCGAATTGTGTTTTTGTTAGTTGTTCCTCACATTTTGTATATATTCTTTTGTGAATGACCTTTAGAAATGTTTTAAGTAAATGGCTCATAAGGCTTATAATTCTATAGTCTTCGCACTTTCTCGCATTGGGTTTTTTTGGAAGATTTATAAAAGTTGACACTAACCACTCTTGGGGAACCACGCCCGTATCATATATACCTACTGTTAAATATATTTGTCAACCATTTTATGCCATCATAGTCCATAAGTTTTAAGAATTCTGAGTGAAAATTATCAGGGCCTACTGCTTTGCCATCTTTGGTGCTTTTGATGGCATATTTTACTTCTTCGACTGTAAATGGTGGTCCAGATTCGCAATTGGTGTTTGTTGTAATACCAGTGTTACTTCGTATATCTTCAAAAGTTTTTTCTACGTATTTAATCCAAATATCTCTTTTATGCTCTATTTCCAGTACTATGGTTCCCTGATTATCTGTCAGGAATCCAGTGTTCTTGTGTTTATATAAGCCTTTAACTTTACGTTGTTTCCAATTTAACTTAACGTCATAGCGTCTCCCTGTCTAACTCTTCTTTCTATTCTTATATTGCTTGTTGTAGACCTTCTGCTACGTTTATTTGCATAGTGGCAATATTATATATGTATTTTAGAAGTACGAGTATACTATATCTGGAATCAATCCTTGCATTGCAGTCACTCGACACTGATGAGTAGGCAGATTGCGACCTCAGTGCCGTTTGACGGTTCTTGTATTTCTACAGAACACGATACTGGTACGTTACGAGTAAGGGGAGTAATCAGATTGAAACCCAAACTCGAACTGTATCACTCTTGATAATGGCTCTAAAATGGGTGCAGAAACGAATTCTCAACGCGGTTCTTTCCAAAAACTTAATAATTTTTATTTACCTGACCGCGGAAATATATCCGAACATATATATATATATATATATATATATATATATATATATATATATATATATATATATATATATATATATATAGAAGATTAGATATAGATAATATTAAATGCAGATCATATTATATTAGAAATAATATGTTTGTATGTGAATATGTACTGATATCTGATCTGTATAAATCCCTATATAAACCATTTGGTATTTATACCAGTTTTGTCCTTCTCCTCGACGAACGACGTTCCTGATTCACGCGGAAACTTTTCCTTCGCGATTCTCCCTAAGGAAGATCAACCTCGTTCTGAAAACAATTATCTCGAACATTGTTGCTCTTCCTTATTAAAAATAAGGATATTCGAAAGTTCAAGTTTAATTGAACGGGGAGAAATCTGCGAATAGATTCTAAGTTGAGTGGAATTTGAGTTATTGTTAAGAGCTTTTGAGACTTCCGCGTAGGCAGAAGACAAAATTTAGAAATCATTGTTTTTGAATGAGGAGAAATGGCACGAAATATTAAATATATGGTTTAGTTTATACAAATGGTACACTCTGAAAAAGATGTCAGGAAATTTGTAGTACACAAAATTCACAATCAATAGTGGTTATCTAGTTAACCTTTCTCACTTGAGAAAGGCACTCTGCCGAAGGGGAGGTATTGAAAACAAAAGTTTTCGGTCCCACAATTCCACAATTTCATCACGCCATGAATTTTATTCTCCAACCCTTAATAAACTTTAACCTGTTTGTAACATTAATGTATATCTGAAAAACTTTAAGGGTTTTAAGAGAAGTGTCACAGTGTCTAGATGGACAAAATCTGAAAGTAGTTTTCTGATATTCTTCAAGTGAAATATTTAAACAAACTTCACTCATTGTTACCAGTTGATCCTCTAGTTCACAAACTTGAAGCTTTAAGTGGTAGTTCTCATTTCCCAGATGTTTGAAATTATTTCAAAGTCGCTGTTTTCATGGAAACCAGTGAGACAATATTGGTGAAGTTTGCGTAATCTATGTTAATTGAGGAATTAGATATGATGGAGTAATGAAGGCTGCAGCTGCGGAAAACTGTGACTTAAACAATGTAAGTATAGACATCCAACATCCAAAGCTAACAAATTATATTTTGAAAGTCAGTCATATTACTTTTTTGCCATAACTTTTATTCAATACTGTATTTTAACTTGTAATATCCTTGTTATACAATAATAAGTATTTACTGCAAGTATTAAACTTAAAATTGTTTTAAATGTACATTTTAACTTTAAAAACCTTTTTTTTTTCGTCTTTATAGAGGGGGGTCTGGAATCTTCAACAGATATCTCAGTCTAGGACGCCGCCTGACTGACCGTAGTGCAGTATTCGTTCCTCGTACTCCCGGCGATAGTTCCCGAGGTACTTTAAAATTCCCTCTCGTCGTCGAGTCTACGCCGAATGCCTACCTGCTAAACCAGACCCTCTTCCATCACCCAGCTATCCGGAAGCGGAATGGCCGCTGTAAGGCCGGCATCACTTCCGAAGCACTATCTTCATTTATTCATTTTCCATTTATACACATCCACACTCCATTTATTGCCAAGGAGGCTCACTGTCTCGTTCCAGGTATCGCGTAGAAGACCCTCATCGCTCCTAGTACGGCATGATTCCCAGACGGACATTTCCTCCTTTCCCTCAGTCTGACTCTCGCATTCTAACTGCTGCAATCTAAGATCTGCTGCAATCTAACATCGTATGTGTCACAGTGTCCGAGTATTCACAGTATAGGCATTCATCTGTGTAAGCCTTTCCGAACCTAGAGAGTTATTCCCTAAAACACTTGTGTCCTGTGAGCACCTAAGTTTGGAAATAATCCAGTCGCCTGTGGCCACAGTCCACCCAATCTCTTATGTTCGGGATCAGCATTTTCCTCCACTGTGCCACATCCTCCGTGTTGTTCCATTCTTCTTGCCATCTTTCAAATGACCTTTCCCTTTCTATATTCTCTCGGCTACAGTAGAGTTTGGGCCTCTTCTCTCACAGAGCTCTTTTCTTTTCACCGCTAAAACATGCAACGGAACACATCCAGTGATGGTCCACAACGCTGCTGCAGACACAGTCCTGTAGGCGCATGCCACTTGCAACAGATTTATTCTGTCCACTTGTGTCATGAGCCTCCTATAGGCCGTTATCTCTACCGCCTCGCTCCAGACTGGTGCCGCGTAGAGGACGATCGACTGTACAACACCGTGTAAGACCCTCCTCCTTTCGGATTTGGATCCCACAATGTTGGGCATTACCCTCTCCAACGCAGCCGTACTATTCGTAGCCTTCCGGATCACCTCCCGTACGTGCTTCCCCCATTTTTCATTCTGGTACAATGTCACTTTTAGGTACTTTACTTGTTTCTTGGGTGTACATGCTCCCGCACATTGTAATTCAACACTTTGCCTGTTCCTTGTCCCGTTCAGAATGATGGCTTCGGTTTTCTCTGCTACAAGTTTCAATCCGTGCTGCGTCATCCATTTCTTTACGACGCGGCCTGCGTTCCGAATCCGCTATTTGAAAGCTGGCTCACCCCGGGCCACTACCAGTACAGCGAGGTCATCTGCGAATGCGAAGGGGATTGTACCCTCTTCGTATTAACAGTGCATAACCCCGTCATATGCCAGGTTCCATAGCGCCGGGTTCAAGACAGATCCCTGGGGTACCCCGGCCGTCACGACCACGACCGTGCCCTTTTCCACCATAATCCTTCTCTAGGACAGATACTCGGCCATTACATTCATCAAGTAATTAGGACATTCTCTCTCCTTCATTGCCTTCATTACCTCGTACAACTGCGGCGTATTGAATGCATTTTTAACATCAAATAAGAGCAGGGCTGCCCAGCGATGTTCATCCCCTCTATTGCGCAATGCTTCGAGTACACTTATGATTGCATCAATCGTGCTTTTACCTTTACAAAAACCAAATTGCCTCCGAGATAAACCACCTGACCTCTCAATCATGTCGCCTATGCGTACTCGCAGCATCCTTTCATACAGCTTACTGATGCATGGAAGAAGACAGATGGGGCGATACTTTTCCCTAACCTTGGGGATCAGTATTAACCTCAATGTCCTTTAATGCTCAGGAAAGGTTTGTGCTTCCAGCAGTGCATTCATGTGTTCCAGAAGCCACGCAGGCTCTGCCCGTGAACCCAATGCCTCGACAAGTTCATCCATGGTAAAGAGTACAGCCCGCTCAGCTCCTTCATCCCTCCATACACCATGCCGTCTGCCGTCCGGAAAGAACTCTCGTGTTACCTCAAGCTTCTTGTCCATAGGCATTTCGTAAGGAGGATACGCATGGAACTTCTTCCATAACGATCTTGTATCCCTGATCCCAGATGTCCTCTTCCAGCTTTTCACACAGCTCTTTCCAGTGCCTTCTTTTTTCTGTATGGATTTTCCTGTACAGTTCCCTCTTCCTTGCGCGGTACTCTTCCTCGATCTCCTCGATGACCTCAGGGTTGATCCATGCTCTCCCTCTTGCTTTCGTTAACCTTCTTCTCATTGCTATACATTCATTTCTTAGTGCCTCGATATTAGCATTCCAGTATGGCATCCTGTTGACATCTTGGCGACCAATCTTGCTTCCTTCCATCGCTTCTTTAATGACTCTCTCCAGGCTTTCCACCAGCGGTGATTGACCCTGCATTATACTCACTCTCCATTTAATCAGCTCCTCGTATACTTTTCAGTCATTCTCATCGCCGCATCTGCCACCGACGTCCCGGACGCACGGACCGGTTTGTGATCCCCGTTCCAGTTATCGAGAACTCGATGTATTGATGTTCAGTTTCGGTGTAGTCTGGCAAAACCTTTCAGCCTCTTGCCTTCACGGATCGTGTTAGTGGTCCCCGTTCCGGTTATCGAGAACTCGATGTACTGATGTTCAGTTCCGGTGTAGTCTGGCAAAACCTTGCAGCCTCCATAGACATAATATGCAATATTTTATGTCATACTTTTGGTTGAAGAACAGATTAAATTATTTCAAATTTACTAAATTATTAACCTTTTAAAAATTTCAATTTCTGTTCTGTCGTAGCTTGTCACAAACTTCTCAATCCGAGCCTGTGTTTTCCGTTTTTAATATGGTGAACGCATGCTGAAAAACTTCCAAGGCGGCATCCAAGAGTGGGCATTTTGATTGTTATTTATTTTGTGTCACTCGACAGTTTTTCTAAATGTTTTGTTACTGTCATTAACATTTGCTTATTGTACAGTTTGACAGATTGTAAATTAAATGGGACGTTTAATAATAAAAAAAAACATGTTATGATCAGACTAGTTGTTTTTAATTAAGATTTTCTTATGCACAATTTACTTATGAAAAGAGCCAATTTAGAACTACTTTCTGTTTAATTACCTTGACATTATGTAACTACACGTTTCGCGACTCAAACAGTAAAAACTCAAACAATAAACTTGAAATGTAATATACTTTTTTCGAGCCATGCGAATTTCATTATTATCTATTATTATAAAAGTTCTTAAATTGTTACACGAGTAAATTTTCAATAGAAAATAAAATTCATAAGTGGATGCTCAATTTTTCTTAAATGCTAGTTTATAATATTTAAATAAAGTACCTGAAGGAAAACAAATTATTTTGAACGAACTAATTATAGTATATTAAAATCTTCATAGTAAATTAACCTTTATACATTACAGTTTGCTTTTAATAGATCATTTTGATGTTCGAACAACAGTAAAAACATATATGGCTGGCTACCTTATGTGCCATAAAGTACATTGTTTCGGTCGTATTAAGACGCTACGTGATACGATCCATTAAACTTTATAGAAACGATTTATTATCTTTATCTTTCATGAGAAAGGTTAATCAGAAGACGTTATTTCGTTCGAGATGATTTTGTGCCATTACAAGTTGGGATTTTCGAAGAAAACACAGACCACAAGACATGAGCGGACTTGGAGGTGAAGGACCCAAATCCGGAATTTCTAATTAGGGAAAAAATCTTTCGAAATGATCACTAAATCAAATCATTGATCTATAATTGTTTTAAAGAAAGTCGGGTCAAAGAAACTTAGTCAGGAACATAAAATCAATTCTCACTGCTTAGAATGGAAGTAGATGCCAAAAGTAAACTAATACGAAGGAGAAGCAGGCTGGATAGCGTAGAAAGTGAATATCAGCGACTGAAAAATCCAATGCAAGGACAGGAAGAAATGGAAAATGTGCATATTTTTATGGACAATAAAAATAACAAAAATTTGAGTAGTTTTTTAAAAGTAGATAGTTATTTATTATAATGTCCGGTTTATAGCGTCCTGTGCCTTCCGGTTCCATTCACGTCTATCAGCACCGTATCCTGGTCGTTGATCTCTCTCTCCAACATTGCCTTTGGGACTCAATCAAGCCATGTTGTTTTCGGTCTTCCTTGTTCTTTTTGCTAAGGTGATGGTTATGGTTGTTCTTTCCACGATTTGTTGTATTATTTAATTTGTTACGTACATAATTCTGGATATACCTGCTGATCTGTGCCAAAAATCCATTTCCAAAAAAGGAGTCTTTGTTCCATTCTTTTGGTAAGCTGTATCTTTTTTGTTTAATCATATTTTTTGACCAGGGTAAAGAATTTGGTGCGCCTATTATTTTTTTCGCTTTTTTCATTCGTTCTTCGATCTCCTATTCACATGAATGTCGTTTTTGTTGAATTAACATTTAGAATATTTTTGTATTAATTGCTTTTGTCATGAACTGCAGATCTTCTTGGTCGTGTGCAATGACTACTTGATCGTCCGCGAAATAAATCCAAAGTAAGATTGTTTCCTCGTTTAATGGTATACCCATTCAAGAACATGACCCCCTTTCTTTCTCTAGAGCTCCTTCCCGGTAAATTTTGAAGGGTTTTGGAGATAGACTGCAGCCTTGCCTTAGACCCTTCTTCTTTTTCTTCGTCATGTGCCATGCCCTTTTAGAATATTGGTTATCATCACAGCTATCTTAGTTTTATTCACTCCCACCCTTAATAACATGCTTGTATCAATATTATACCAATTTCGAAAACATCAAGGCGATTTCCATTACTTTTATTCACAGTCCTAGACTCGACACCATAAAGAAAGACCGAGAACGTGTAGCAGCTAAGTAGACAGATCCGCAATGCCAGTTTTCGATCTCTGTTACATAATACCTTCAACATCCTTATAAAAGCAGTTCTGGCCTGCTCAATTCTGGATCTAATTTCACTGTGTCGTTCCAATTTAACTCATATCCAAGGTAAATAATTTGATCAACTTGCTTAAGGTTGCAGTATTTGCATTCAAAGTCAACGTTCAAAAGTAGGGGTGACAAGAGGCATCCCTGCCGTACTCTTCTGTTAATATTAAGAGCATGTGATTTTAAACCGTCTACTAAAACTGATAAATTATTCCAATACAAATTTGCAATTATGCAAACGTCTCTGCTATCCAAGCCGGTGTCTCTTAGAACTTCGATTAATAAAGAGTGCTTAACACAATCAAATGCTTTTTGGAAGTCAACAAAACGACAGTACATGTCTACAGGTATATCACGACGTCTTTCAGCAAGCACCTTTATCCCAAAGTCCCTTTTTTATTCCAAAATTTTCGGAGAAGTGGTTCTCTCTCTCTTGTCGTTTCCTCATTGCTGAGGATCGTGATTTCCTACAATGCGGGGCTGTCAATTCTCTCCATCTCTTGCGATTTTGGGCTGCTCTCATGAACTCGGAAAACGTCTCTCCAGTGGCTTTCTGTACTTGATCTGACCATCGGATAGGTGAGCGTCCTCTGCCTCTACGTCCTTCTACGTTTCCGCACACAATTAGTCTTTCTAAGTTGTCATTGTCTCTTCTCGCAATATGGCCAAAAAACTTTAAAACATTTGCAAGACACTGAGAGGAGAGTCTGGTCTGAATGTTTAGCTCTTCGAGAATCGACTGATTGGATCTGTGCTCCGTCCACGAGACGCGTAGCATTCGTCTCCAGCAACACATTTCGAATGCGTCAATCCTTTTCCTATCCTCTAATTTTATTGTCCATGTTTCGGCACCGTAACTGAAGATTGAAAAAATGAGTGTCCGTACCAGTCTCATTTTGAGTTTTTTTGGATAAAGAGCGGTCCTTCCATATTTTTGACAGTCGACTCATCGCGTTCTTGGCCATCCCTATTCTTCTGCGAATTTCCGTATGGGAGGAGGCTGCATTGCTTAAGGAAGATCCTAGATACGTGAACTCGTCTACTTTCTCGAATTGATTTAGGGCGCCTGTGGTTATTAATCTTTATTTTTGATCTAATATCGTTGTAGAATCGTTGTATTGCTTTCCTAAGTGTAATATTAATAAATAAACTTTATTATTAATTGTGAAAATAATTTCTTTGCTGATTAATTAGCTATGTAGTGTCTTAACTTTATTTATCTCACCCGCACAATTAAGTGATTTATATAATTACTACTTAAAATATTTACTTTTTCTCTCCGAGTGATTTAGATTAATATTTTATTACTATTAGTATACGAAAGATAAACATATCAGGGAACATCCATAAACTACGTGATAGTGAAGGGGAAGGGGAAGACTTTGCTTATTGTTTGGTAATTTCTTCTTCTTCATCCTCTTTATAAGCAATTCTGCTTGCTCATTGCCGGATTAATACCTCTATGGAAGGTTGTCACTCTATTTTTTGCGCAGTAGTCCGTTACTTCTGCCGATTGGTGACTTATCTCTTGCTATTTTGACGACACGGGTCTCCTCTATTCTGCTAATGTGGTTATTCCATTCTTCCTTTTTTCTATTTTGTGTCCATTCATTTATACACTGTACGTTATATTTTCTGTACTTTTGTTTCACTTCTATATTTCCTAATGCGAAAACTACAGAGGAATAAGCGTAATATCATCAATAGGAAGATTATATGGGAAGATACTGTAGCAAAATACAGGGGTGTGTAGGAGGAGAGAGGTATAAGAAGAGTGGTCTATATATAGGGGATAAAATAGATAACAATTAAGTAAAGAAGTATGAAAGAAAAAAAAATATTGAACGGAATGTGGCTAGGCTAGCAATGTAGGCAGGAGAATGACCACTAGAAACTCAAGGATGGATACGGCCAATTTGCATGCCTTTTAAAGACAGTAAATCAGGAAAATATGTATAATGGATAGAAAAGAAGATATGAAAAATGAATAGATATAATGAAAATTAACAAAGAAAACAAATTGAGGGCGCCAGAAGAGGGATACTACTCTAAAAAGAGTAATGGTCACTCTTCCAGGTATCGTATACTGCTCAAATTAATTAAAGTTGATGTAATAACCAAAAATTCTGTAAATGTAAAAAGGTAAGGAAATATTAATAAAAAAATTATATGCAAAACAAATTTAAGTTTATTAAATATAACTTCTTAGATTTTGACAATCTCTAAGTTACCAAAAAGTATATGAAAATTTCACAATATAATATTTTAAAAAAAGAATGTTGAAAACAACTATAATAAAAAGTTGAAAACTACACAGAATAACTCTGATATAGAGTGTACAACCTACATCTAGGTTAAAAAACAACCTTAAACAAAATAATGCTAACGTTGGAAGAACGTATAGCCAAGTAAATATATCAAACTTACCTACAATATGACCAACAATATTGTTAAACAACTCTAAATGCACATACAAACAAAATAATATATATAAATGGGAACAAGCCAAGTTAAACAATTGAAACGGTCTATTATCCTGAAGGGATAATAACCAGAGTTAATAACACAAGATGAAATATAGAAAAAAAATTAGTTAAGTAAACACATAATGAAATAATTAAAGTTAATAATGAAATAAATGGTGAATACAAAAAAACAATGGAAGATAATCTCTGGGTAGAATTTGAGCTCAAACTTACCGATACCTTACACCAAGGGGAGTTATATTAATTAATATATATATATATGTTATAAAAAAACTATAACTGATGAAACAAGATATATATATAGTTCTGAAGCAAAAACCAACTGTCCTCCTAGGTGAAACAGTTGTCTGGAAGGATACTCCCGAATGGCTTCGGTGTCCCAGCGAAGTCCTCCTTGAGGTCCGAAATTAGCACGGAGCTGGTGCTAATTGGCTCAGTTCGATGATGACTGTCCTGCCCTACCTCTAGGTGCAGGCTGGAGAAAAAATGAGGGTGGAGTAGACAATACTCCCTGGCTTGTCCCAAATGACCCTGATTCTTATTAGAGTTGAAGTGGTACTCTCCCTCGGATGTTCTGAGGGAAATTTATAATTCCATGGTAGGTGGCTGAAAACAATTCCCCGTTACTTCTAATCTCAACATTGATAAAAAAAGGAATCAAAGAAGAAGTGAGGAAAGTTTCTTTCAGCATAAGAAACCGGAGCAAAAAGATAATTATAGTAGATAAAAAAAACCCATCCAATCGGATGTAGCGTGACCTTGCTTTACATAGATTAAAAATATAATGGCCTTGAACAAAATACTATATTAAAATATGAAATAATAAATCTGAATAATAGGATATAGATAAAATACTCTAATGTTTATAATATAAAAGATTATTATTTACCAGATAGCTACTTGATTCCGTGCTAGAAATTTACTTCAACTTCCCGAGTTTGCGAAAACACCGTCAATTAAATTGTTGTGGTATACTTAGAATATTTAACTTCTTGAAGTGAAGGAAATTCTATGCATTAATTGGATTTTCTTTCGCTAACTGCCACCTTGTATGTACCACTTCAAACTCCCGATCAAAAGTGATTTTTAATTCACAGTTAATTAACCAAGAAGAGCCATTTTTCCACTTCCCTAATCTCCTGTCATCTCTTTTGGTTCGCAATGGTACCAAATTAGAACAGAGTGACAACTTAAATTATTAACAATACACAATTAATGGGCAAATGAACACTTAAAGTTAGGCAACCCATACTACATCTCTGAAATTATTTTCATATAAATTGTTTATTATTTAAATGCAAATTGTAATAAAAGTAACGACTGTTACAATACTGCGAGAAAAGATAGAGCAAGCGATAAAAGGCAAAATCGGGGAGGATCAGGCAGGCTTCACGGCAGGAAGATCATGCATTGACCACATATACACACTGGAACAACTGTTGGAAAAGAAAAAAGCAAAAAATAGAGATATACACTTGGCATTTGTGGATCTGAGAAAGGCGTATGACTCTGTACCAAGGTCAGAACTATGGGAGGCAATGTACAAATTAGAAATACAGACGGAACTCATAGAAGCTACAAAAGCTCTGTATAAAGAAAATAAAGTGTCCATTAAAATGGGAACAAGAATCATAGGAGACTTCACCACAACAAAAGGGCTCCTGCAGGGTTGTTCCACATCTCCAACCCTATTCAAAATATACTTAGAGAAAGCCTTGACTACATGGAAAAGAAAATGCGAAGGCATGGGAGTACCGGTACGGAACGAATACCTATATACGTTAAGTTTTGCAGACGATCAAGTAGTGATTGCACAAGACCAAGACGACCTCAGCTACATGATGAAGAAACTACAAGAAGAATATACCAAGGCTGGCCTAGATATTAACCTCGCGAAAACAGAGTACCTATCTACAAGTGAAGAAGACATAGAAGATCTACAGATTGATGACAACGTAACAATCAAAGGAAAGGATAAATTCAAATACCTGGGGTTTATAATCACGAAAAAGGCAACAACAGAGGAAGAAATTACACAAAGATTAGGACAAACAAGAACAGCAATCCGACAACTTAACTCAGTATGGTGCGATAGACACCTAAATATGAAGACAAAAACGCAGATTTATAAAACATTAGTGAGAAGTATTTTGACATATGGGGCCGAAAATTGGATCATAAACAAGAAAAATAGCAGTAAGATAATAGCAACAGAGATGGAATGCCTACGAAGATGCTGCAGAGTAACAAGAATGGATAGGAGAAGTAATGACGAAATAAAGCAAAGAACATCAATAGAAACAGACATACTAACATATATAGAACAAAAAAGACTAAAGTGGTATGGACATGTAAGAAGAGCTAGCGGCAGCAGATGGATAAAAAGAATAACCGAATGGAGCCCCATAGGAAGGAGGAAAAGAGGACGACCCCGAAAATCCTGGAGGAACGAAGTAGACGACGCCATGAGTAAGAGAGGACTAAACGATGGAGAATGGAACAACAGAGAGAGATGGAAACGGTTGAGCGAGGGAAGGCAGTGAATACTGTAGAATCCCTAAATATATATATACGTTATATTTTCTTCTAATGTCCTCACGTCTCTTTCAATCTCTGGGCGTATTTCCTGTAATTCCTCATACATTACACAAATTAAACTAAAAAATTAAAAAAAAATTATCACAAATATAAACATTAGTAAATTATGTTTAATTAATTAATTTACTAATGTTTGTATTTTGAGAACGATTTCCGAAGTGAAAATTGAAACGTCAATAAACGTACTTTAATCTTTAATTATGGCTTATTCCCATTTAAATAGTAATTATTTTTCGTCATGGCCAACACAATTAGTTCGGGTGAAATGTGCGATAAATGACCATCGTAAATCAGAAGAGCTGGCCTTTCAACGCAATTTTTTAAAAACACATTTTCGGATACGTAGTAGGATGTCTTTGGATACTCATCTGTACCAAACATATTGTCCCACAACCTTTTGCCTTGTGAAGTACATAGGTGGCAATATGGATCCATTAGCAGTAGCACATGCCAAAACTGTTGTTGTTTTCCGTCTTGAGCCTGCTGTTTGCCCTTGTGATATTTCTTCGGTTCCAGTTACAACCTTAGTACGACTGGGGTCATAATTAGAAACCGTTTCATTTGTATTCCATATCCTAGCAGAGTATTGATAATGTTCCAAATTATTCAGAACAGTTTCCAGTTGATCAAAGAAATCGTAAACAACAAAGGGTCACTTTGTTGTTTTACATATAACGTACGGTTTGGTAAAAGTTTTGGGAAAAATTTCACCTGGTCTGATTGAGAAGCAAAATGCATTTAACAAAGAAGGCCGTGGAATTTAAATGTCATCAGTTATTGACATTTAATAAACAAAGCAGAATATTTTGGTTTGTGCTCTGCAAAATGTCTTATAAAATTGATATTTGTCGAGGTGTTTATAATATGGTTGGGCGAATGTCGAAACGAGATATTGTTAATATTTATCGAGATCAAAACATAAGCAAATCGACAATTTATCGCACAATCAGAGAATGTGAAGAAGGGATACCATGTGTTAACTTGCGTAAAAGTGGCCGACCGCGGATTTTAAACCATTTAAGAGAGGCAAGACTGATTGAAGCAGCTAAGAACAAAATTGGGGTCACAGCGAAAACTGGCCAGAAGATTTCATGTTGGAAAGACTACAGTATACAGGACCCTATCGAGTAACAATATTATCTACCGGAAAAGAAGGAAAGCTCCAAAATACACAGAGGATCAATTAGAGATAATTCCGAGATGTTGCCGCGCGTTAAGGCGAGTGCATTTCGTCAACAAGTCGAAACTTTACTTTACCTTTGTACCGAAAGCAGAAAATCCCCCCAACCTACCTCAGGCTTGTCCAATTGAAGAGTTCTAGGCAATATTAAGTCGTAAAGTCTATAATAACGGATGGGAAGAGACAAAATCAGGAACAGTTAAGACGCCGCATATATAAAAAAATTAGAGAAATTGACGCCGCGGTCGTCCAAAGGATGATGCAACGTGTCAGGGGAATTATTAGGCAAATCGAAAATAATAGTCCCTTGTCTGTCATTTGAATTTTGATTTATAATAAGGATAGTTAAGTTAAATTGTTGAATAATTTAATAAAAATATAAGATTATTGTGGTCAAAGTTATATGCTTTTGAAAATTTTCCCAAAACTTTAGGACCATACGTTAATACTTAAATTATCTCAGGTTTCTTAATAGAAAGTCGGTTGCGATTTGAAAAGATTTAGAAACCAATCTTCACCAGGCTTCCCCTCATTAAATGGTGTTTGCAGATTATTTTTCTAAAGATATAACTGTACAGTGTTAAGTATTTCTTTGCGAGAAAGTCGAAACTCCCACTTAGTTATAGTTTTCGTCCAAGAAGCCAAAAGTCTTCATCTTCTTTAGAAATGGCAGGTTTACCACCTTCAGTCACACCTGTTTAAATAGAATTTCATTTTTTTAAAAGCAAAATCTAGTAGGTACCTAATTTTGTGCATGTCCTGCTGCTGGTCTACCCTTCCACCCATTCACTTTAAATCCAAGTGTCTATTTCGGTATGCCATGCTCCATTGCAGCTTTCTTTAGTGCAGATAGTGAAGATTTTCCCGATTTCACATCTCTTGTTGCCAGTTCTAATGCTTTTTGTAAATACCTACTTCCGACACCACTTTTGATAGTTCTTTTAATATATTTTCTTGTCATTTTTGCCCCCAAAGAATAAGTTGTAAACAAATTAACCTAGAAACTCTTGGTACCACAGTTGCCCCAATATCGCCGTCCACAGTTGCACCAAAGAATATAGACGCTGGGAATATATTCTTTGGTTGCACCGATCTTGTGTCATGTAAGGGTAATTGTGGACCCCTTCTCAATTACCAAACTATTCTTCTCATACTCCGGTTACTGAGCGCTAGATGGCCCCACAAGTTTACTTTTAGAAGAATGTATTAAAAATTAGCACTGCTTCTGTATTGAACCAAGATTTTAAAAGTTAATTCAACTACGACGCAATTTACCTAAATAAAATAATTTGTCATTAGTTACTACGAAAGAGATTAAACAAGCATGTCCTGTAAACTTTATATTATCTTCTTAATTTAAAAAAAAAACAATAATGGGTGCCACAGTTACCCCAAACACAGTTACCACACTTTATTCTATATTATTTAACGTATATGTAGATTCTCTCTCTTTTATTGGTGTTTTCTAATTTTGAATAATAAAACATTTTATATCTCTTCGATTATATCTAGACAAAAATGTCAAATCCTGTATGAACTTTTCAGCACGCTACTGTTTTTCTTAAGAAAATCCGTTATATATTTATATTCTGAGTCGGTCAGCTTCTAAAAGCAGATAACGGAAATTAATCCATTACCTGGATTTTCCATCTAACTTGATTTTTCGCTACATTGACGACGCTGACTTCCTGGTTTCGAAGGAAGTTACTTGTCAGCAGAAAATGTTTAAAGAAAAATAGATTTTTCTCAACTATATGTAGTTTATGATTGCATTAATTATAAAGGCAGTCTTGAAATATACAATGCTTTTTTTTTTTAATTAATCGAAAATATGGAAGCCAATTAGTGATTCATAAAAATTATTCATTTGTAAGACTTTTATTTTGACTCATTGAGCCGATCATCGTGGAAACAATGTTCATGCATAGATACAGAAGTCCAATGAATTAAACTCCAATAAAATAGTCAATGGAAGAAATTTAATTTATTTTCGATAAAAAGGGAAAATATTGGATTTTGTGGTTCATTTTAAAAATTATTTTTCAATTTCAATTCTATTTGATTTGTAAATAATTTCGTAATATACAAACTTTAATATCAGGAAACCATAAACTAGTTCGAATTCGATTCGAATTTCGATTTCGTTTCAATGTTACATTTGAATGATTTTTATTTCACATTCGCTTTTCACATTAAGCTGAGAAATAATTTCGTCTATGGTTCTTCTCAGAGCCTTCTTTCAGTAACCCATTTCTTTCTAATATGTATACTGTGCAACGACAAAAAAATGTATATTCTTCTTCTTTTTCTTTTATATAAGCTATTTTGCTTGTTCATTGAGATGTTATACGGCTTGGAGACAGTAGCTATTACCAAAAAGTTTGCTAAAAAATTAGAAACAACGCAAAGAGCAATGGAACGAATCGTGCTTGGAATATCACTAAGACACAAGATTAGAAACACCGAGATAAGACGTAGAACGAAGATTAGGGATATTGTGGAAGAAATTGCAAAAATGAAATGGCGCTGGGCAGGTCACGTAGCCCGATATAATGACAACAGGTGGACACGGAGAATTCTAGAATGGAGACCAAGGACGACAATAAGAAGCATGGGAAGACCTCAAAAAAGATGGTGGATTAGATTGGCACAAGATAGAGAAAGATGGAAGCAATTGGGAGAGACTTACATTCAGGAGTGGATGGAAAATGGTTGACAAAGATTGAGATGTTATTAGCTTTTTGTCACCCTTACCCCACCCCCCTCCCCCCCGGTAGGCCGATACTTCTTGTCATTATTGGTCTTTTGGAGAAGCTTGCAGAGTACAATTACATACGTATAATGAATGGGAGAGAATGAAACACCTTTTCCATTGAGTTAGAATCTATGGGAAGCTATAAGTATATTAACGTGTATATTAAAAACGGCGCCAGAAGGTGTGGTTAACGATCATACCAATATGGTGGTGTAATCAAGGCCGGACTCAATAATATTAAAACTACTATACAATTATGACTAGATATTACAATACATTTAATAGCCTATGATTTATTCAATCAAAATTAAAGAGATTGTCATTGGGTAGCTATTAAAAAATCAAATGTGATGTACACTAAATTCACTAACTGCGCTAGTATAAAAAATGTAGGAGACAAATTGATTAAAACGTAGGAATACAAGATGCACATTGATTAAAAGTATAGCGTACTAAATGCCACTGTTAGGCTGTGAAGAAGTGTGCTTAATGAAAGATGGAAAATTCTCTGATAATTGGCAACACATCATCATCATCATCATCATCTTGGTGCTACAGCCCTTAGAGGGCCTCGACCTTCTCAAGCTTTCTACGCCATTCTATTCTGTCCCTCGCTTGCATTTTCCAGTTGCCGACTCCGATCTTTTCGGCATCTTGTGTTACCCCGTCCATCCACCTCAGCTTTGGTCTACCCCGTCTTCTTAGAATTTTTTTATCATGTTTGACTTATGTCCTGCCCACTGCAGGCGGTTTCGCTTAATTATAGTGGTAATATCTTTACCACCAAACATATGCTTGTAGATATTCTGCAGTTCAAAGTTATATCTACGCCTCCATATTCCGTTCTCACAGACCTCTCCGAATATCTTGCATAGCACCTTTCTTTCAAAAATGGATAGAGCGGATTCATCTGTTTTCGTTAGCGTCCATGCCTCTGATCTATATGTAAGAACGGGGACTATCAGTGTTCTATACAGCCTTATACGAGTTTTTTGAGACAGACGTTTGTTAGCTAAGTACTTTGATAGACCATGATAACACCTGTTTGCAATTATTATTCGCCTTTTTATTTCCTCAGATGTGTTATTATTGGGGTTAACCGATGTCCCTAGATATATGAACTCTTTGACTGCTTTGAAGTTTTGGTCATTGATGATTAAATTTGTGTCAACATTTCCAGCTCTTGTGTTTGTGTTAGTCGCCATGAATTTGGTTTTATCTTGATTTATCTGTAACCCCATTCGTTCTGCTGCTGCTACTAGCTCGGCTAGGATTTCCGCAGTTCTCGCCCTAGTTCTTGTTATAATGTCCACGTCGTCTGCATATGCTAGAATTTGGACCTATCTATTAAATATTGTTCCCCTGCTATCTAAATTAGCGTCTCGTACAACTTTTTCTAAGGCGACATTAAAAAGCTGACACGCCAACGCAGCTCCCTGCCTTAACCCCCTATGTATTTGAAATGGGATTGACGAGACGTTTTGAATTTTTACTGCTGATAGCATCTTCGCCATTGTCACTTTTATCAAACATATGAGTTTTTTTGGAATTCCTAACTCATTCATAGCGTTGTAAAGACTTGGTCTTAAGACACTGTCATATGCCGCTTTAAAATCGACAAAAATATGATACATATCTATGTTAAACTCTAATGGAAACACGGTTACGCAAATAAGGGTACTACGGTATGGGCTTCAGTCTAGTAAAGGCGTCTTGATCGGGGTTCGACAAATCTAGACTACAAGAGTCCAGCTATATACAATACTAACAAATAAGACCCAAATACATATATTCTTATACAATAAATATTATTAACAATTGAGACCTTCTTTGCAAAAACCCCATTTGTCATTATTTACAACATTGAAGATATTTCAAAAAAAGTTTTTTAATTGAACCGTATTAAGTTTACGGAAATTCTCAAATTAGTGATTTATTATTTTGATGATTACACACAGTTTACAATATAAATAACATTATTTTTTCCTTTGGTTTTTTATGAAGGACATTTATTCATTTGACATATGGGGTTTTTGCAGGAAATCTTCATTAATTTATAGAAAAAACGATATTTGTAGTAATAAACCAAAATAAAAAATGAACGAAAACTTTTATTTGAAATCTGAAAAAATTGAAATATGAAATTGTTGAAATTTGAAACAAAATATTTAGTCTTCATCACTTACACCACTGCTGTTATCGTCTTCGTCTAAATCGGTAATCTTTTCAGACTCATGACCAGATTCTGTGAGCAGTTCGTTATAACAGTTTTGAGCCTGTTTTTTTCAAATGTTGGGTTATATCTCTAAGGTTTTCTTTTTTTACCTGAGGAATATCCAAACGCGTACTATATAACGGTTTAAATTCAAACTCTTTCGATATACCACTTTGTTTTTTATAAGGGATTTTTCCCAGCTACCTGTATAAGTATGTCTTACTAAAACAACCCCAAGTTCATCAACTGAATATCTCAACATTCGCGCAGTTTTGATTTTCACTGGAGGGCGAGCTGATTTAAGAAAAAATGGAGTTACTGCTTCTGAAATGTTAAATATCATAGACTGATTAACATCAGTTACGGTAAACGGTGATGGTTTGCTCCTAGCAATCTTAATTACTTTTTCCCATTTTTTAGGCATTTCGACGGTTTCAGATTTTTTATGCTTTTCAATCAATGAAAAATCTTGGTCGCAACTTAAAAATGAATGGCGTCGAATAGGAAATACATGTGTAATAGTTTCAAACATGTGTAAACCATGGACAAGCAAGTACAAAAATTTCATAAGAAGATAGTTTTTATTTTGTCCGGCACATCCGTCGCTTATTAGGATAAGATTATTTGTCGTCACCTCATTTGATCGTAAATATTGGAACAATAATGTAGCTACTTTATTTTGTCCTTTTCTTCCGATGGTTTCATTGTAAGAGAACATAGTTGCAGTATTATTTCATTGCATTGGTACGTATATGTGGCATTGGAAGGTTTTGCATATAATCAAAAGACAAGCAACTGTAGTTTTCTGAATCATCACGTGCTTTTAATTTATATTTTCTTTTTAGTTCATTAAAATTAATAAGCTTTCTCTAAGTGGAGCTCTTTCTCAATATTTAATTTCCGCACGTCTTCTGGATCGTCACAACTAGCTAATATTTTACTTTGATACCGATCGCAAGTACCACATGTATCACTTCTCGATAAGCCAAATTTAAGGTTAAATTCGGCATGGAATATTTTCCAATGTATTTTATAAGAAAACTTTACATTGGGATGTTCTGCTATGAATATTTTATACATTTTTTTCACAGATAGCGTCTCAGGAAGGTAGTAGGTATTCGGATTTTTTCTTCTTGAATAATGAGACTGTCGGTTTTTAAAAGATTTGATATTGCTCATAATCAAAGCCGATGTACTTTCTGCCGTTTTATTTGGTCTGTTTGAATGCTTGCCTCGTTTATTCTTTGATGCTCATCCACCATTAAAGACATGTTTTTGTAGCCTTCGAACCCTTTCATGTGTTATTCCATGAAAACCGAAAAAAGCCTTTACACATACTGGTTCTTCTCTTTTTTCCAACCTTATTTTATAATTATAGGCAGCAGAATGTTGGTCTTGGAGCGTTTGCGGAACATTACCTTGGCTTGGTGCATTATTTTTTACTTCTCTTAGTAAAACATCCCTAATTTCAGCGTTTTTTCGGCTTCTTCTTGGTTTTGGAATTGAGATATTAGAGAGAGAGAGAAATAATAAGATATTAGCCCTACAATGAAATAGACTTGTTAATATTTTAATTGTTTAAATAAAGCGGTTAATTTTACCTGCCAAATAACTATCCTGCTCGTTTTTAGTTTCCAAAGCATAAAAGTGATCGAAAACTCGAGATTTCTCTTCATCAATAATTTTAGAATAACATTGAAACCGTGAACACCTAAAAGGAATATAAATGTTTCACTCATCATTTTACAATTAATATGTGTAACGTACCTGCAATTGGGACCCATTTGTACTTGTACTTTTTCTATGCCCTTATAATTAACATGTTTTTGTCCCTTCACTCTTGCCTGTTTTATCTCTGTACGTCTAAGCACCTTCCTTTTCTTTGTTAATGGCACATTTTCACTTGAACTTTGTCGTTCGAGTTCATTGTTACTTGTATTTACTTATTATAAAACTCATTTTACTAAATTGGTTTATGGTGTTTACTTATAAAATCACACAACACAACTATTCGAAGAAACGTTAACCTATAAAAACCTACTGACAGCCAAGCGATAAAGTTTCCTGCAAAAACACCAATAGTCATTCACAACTGTGGTTTTTGCAGGAAATTCTGACATATGAGGTTTTTGCAAAGAACGCCTCAATTATTCTTCGGCTTTTTATCACCGTGCTTGTATTATCAATTGTCCATCGTCAAAGGGAAAACTTTACTATTATAAAACGATAAATTACTAAACTGGAGTCAGTAGCATCTCTGATCATAAAACTTTCGGCTTTTGGTTGATCAGAGATGAAACCTAAAAATACAAGTGTATACATCACTAGGCATTAATAACAAATTTATATTTTAAATAAAAAATATGATTATTGAACCCAAATTATTATAAAAAACTTAGAAATTGTTTATTAGTAAGGGAAAGTAGCCTAATTTCGGATACCATTTACAATTAGTGTCATATTTTTCACCTAATAACACATTTTAAACTTTTATCTACTCAAGAGTACTTGCAGAGTAATATAGAAACTAATTTTATTATCATAGACAATTTATTGAAAATCTTTTTTACAAAAAATATTGTTCAATAAAATTAGTGCTTTTGTATGTCAAAAATTTTAGGGCTCCTAATTTCGGATACCCTATCCGAAATTAAGACACCATTTTGTTCATCATAAGAATAGTTACACATCTTGACAAAAGTCGCAAATATAGGTTTTCTTCTTATCGGCATTGGCGTACATCTCATGACACCACTTGAAGCACTTTATACACCTTATCCACTTCTCACCGTGTGTATCTTCGGAATATAAACTGTCACAAAACATACATTCTGTGTCTCCATCTTCATCGTCTACATCCATATCAGAATCATCATCCAAAATAAGGTCATCACCAGGATGTGAAGTGTCACTACTACTCGATTCAATTTTTTTCTTTTGCTTTTTTTGGCGTGGAGTTTTTTTTCTGTTGACTTGATTTAATTCGTTGCTTATTTTTGGTTTCTTTTCTTTCAAAGACTTTTTTCTTTCTTGTTCGGCTACACTTCGTTCAAGTTCATCTTTATAAGGTGTACTAGTTATTATCCAACTAGAACCTTTTCGAGGATTTTTTTGTTTGTTTGTGAGGTATAACTGCAAGAAGGCAGTGGACTAATATCCTCAGCTCTTATCATAGTTGCCGTAGTTTCAGTTGCATTTCCATTGGATGATTTATTTGTTAAGTTATGTTTTGGAGGTGTTCTTTCGATAATGCTTTGTGGTTCTGGTCTTGACTGACCTCTTGTTGGTAATACTTCCCCATGATTTTGATTTATAGGTGGTGGTGTTTTTTCTCTTTGTCTCTCCATTATAAAATCGTGATCAGAAAAGTTATTTTTATTAAAAGGATATATTCCAGATTTGCGAAAACCATTCGCGGAAATTTCTGCAGTAGCACTTTTCAAATATGCCGGGCACATAAGCTTACAAATTTGATACGAGTTAATGGTGCGTCCAGGATTTTGCCTTAACCACATCTCAATTTGTTGCGAATAATATGTTTTAAATGGTGACATAAAAGACAAATCTAGAGGTTGTAGTTTGTGTGAACTGTGCGGCGGGATACACAAAATTGTAACGAAATTTGCACGTCCTGCTTCTATCACATCTATATTTCTTGTGTGGCTGTAGTGACCATCAAGAATAAGCAGCACTGGGTCTTCACGGGATGGTTTCACGTGAGCTACGAAATGCTGTAGCCATTGGGAAAAAATGTGCGGCTGAATCCAACCTGATGGATGGCAAGCTGCAATAGAGCCAGGCGGCGATCCATCTAATAATTCCACTTTCATGTTCTTTCTTGGAAACACGAATAATGGAGGGACAAACCCACCAGCAGCATTCATACAAAATACAACAGTAACTAATGCGCCTCTTTCAGTCGCGGTAACAGATCCAACCTGTTTTTTTCCTTTTAATGTTATAACACGAGTATTCTTGGACTGAACCGTTGATATGCCGCTTTCATCAACGTTATAAACTCTTGCGGGGTTGAAGTTAACTTTTTCCATTGACGTTTCTAAAAGATCATAGAATCTGCTGACATTTTCTGGGGTAAATCCCTTAATTCGGGCTTTCGAGATTCCTTGTGGTTTTCTAAGGGACAAAACTGCGTTTCGCCTCGTAAATCCCCTTAACCATTTTTTACCGGCAGATTCGGCATGGGCAAATGGATGACGAAGACCATTTCGTAAAGCTATTTGATATGCAAGTCTCTTGATATCAGCGGTCCCAATTCCGTAAAATCGCCGGTCCATTTCTAGGCAATACGAGACTAAATCTGCTTCCATTTCTGCAGAAAGTACTGGTCTTCTTCCAATTTTAACAGCAACCAACTGCTCCGGAGTTTTATTTTCTTGCTTAACATAATCTTCCAGAGTTGATTTCGGAACAGCAAATAACTTCGAGGCTTTAAGATACCCCATTTCCTTTCCCCTGACGGCACGGATAGCACGTATCATTCGGTCTGGATCCCATTGTTTATGTTTTTTACTTGTTTTTGGCATTTTCTTCTGAAAAGAAACAAAAGTTTTTATGCTAACATGATCATCAATTTAAGGTTCCTAATTTCGGATATCCGAAATTATGGGACTTGTACTATCCGAAATTAGGAATTTTTTATTTTTAAGGTTAGGGCTCTCTAATTTATATGTGATTAAAATCTGCTTTAAATTAGTAGCAAAATCAAATAAAACAGGTTTCTAGCTTACCCCTGCCAAAAGATCAAACTTCAAACAGGAATAAAAACACGAAAAAATAGGCTTTGAAATACGACCGAAAAAAAACTGCACAATAACGTTTGGTGGTTTCGGCACTGCCATCTAACGAGGAGCAGCTCTACTACCTAAACAATTTAAGATAATGTTCTCTGTGGTATTCAGCGTGACATACGTATAGGTTTCTGTTCGCAAATAAAGAAACTTTTTTAGATACACCGCTATCCGAAATTAAGACACTATCCGAAATTAGGCTACTTTCCTCTATCTTTATATTCTGTGTCTTCATTTTTTTCTATTTTATTGAAAGTAGATGTTTTAATTGCTATTTTGTAAACTTTTCAAAATATTTAATAATGATTGAAAAATTAATCGAGAAACTAATTTACATTACTTATAAGAACTTTTATGAATACTATTAATTTATTCTCTGAAGTACGGACCATTACTTTGTTTACATATTTGTATACTAACCTATGAAACGTTATTCCTGAATATTTTTTTATCAACAGCTACTGCTACTGCAACTACGTTGTGAACAGGAAACTATTATTATGCACTATCACAATATAATATTACAGTTACTATAAAAGTATTAAAACTAAAAATTATTCTAAAAACAACAAGTTTGGTCTGCCACTATGTTATCGAACACCCTGTAACATTCTAGCTAATTTTTTAATATCAGCATCAAAGTTGCCTACAGTTTTTGTTAGTAACTTTTATTGCTATTCATTGTTATAGCGGATCTATTGAGCTTTATTACACTAATCAATCACCCTGTATTTAACAGCTTTATATCTGTATCTGTAGAGTAGGGAGGGCGAGTTAAGTTTCACAGCACTTTATATAAACTAACTTCATTTTCGGCAAAATTCAAAAATTGCATACGAAAGCTACACTCTTCATTTTTAAAACGCATTTTGATTTTATTTGAGAGAACACTCTGATCAAAAGATATCTAATTTTTACCGAAGAGATAATATAAATGATTTTACGTGCGTAACTGACATTCAAAATCGCCGGTCGCTTGAAGCGTTGTTTCTGAGAGAAAGTTCATTCTACTGAAAAAGTGCTATAAGAAGTAAACATTCGGTTCTTGTTGACAACAAATTTCATTCCTGATGTTAAAAGTTACTCGAAGAAACGTTAAACGCCAAAATTTTTATTACTTTATAGGATTTAGGAAAAAAATCGGTTTCGTTTATTTCGATAACCGTTATAAAATATTCGGTTTATTCAATTTCAATTCCATTCATTTCATTTTTACTAATATATTTACTATACTTCGTAAAAAAAATCTTGGAGTTATTAAACACATCCGACGCGACGTTCAAATAAAACAAAAAGCACTTTGGAACTTGCATAGCATCCAATATCTCGCAGACAGTTGGCACGTTCCACGCCAGATCTCGAAATATGTTCAAACTCCATTAAACTCTCATTAAATAGAAAACCATAAACCTTGACTTCAAACCCTGAAATGTCCACATATAAACATTAAGACGTTTTTAAATGCCAAGAGTTTTTATTAAGTAATATGAAGTCGGGATCGTTTCCGAGAAATTGGATCGACGAAAGGTATTTCAGGAGAGCTTAGTATTGATTTAGAAACACAAACTCAAAACAAATAAAACAAAAATAGATGTTTCTGTGATAATTTGAATTTAACAAGTGATTGGTTTTTACGATTTTTAATTATAAAGTAGTTTACTGTGGTTGTAGAGTGTTATAGAGATCCCTCAGGAGCTTAGAGATCCTATATCTATAAATAATTATTTTACATCTGTCTTTAGTCCTGTAAATTGTTGTCCTGAGACAACCCAATGGTATCAGTCAAATATTTTTAACCCAGATATTATTTTCTCGTTTAAAATGGCCACTATTGATGAAATTAAATCACTTATATTAGGGCTAAAATCGGAACTGCAAAGATGCTACAACTCTCCCTTTCTATTACTGCTCCTTATATTACGCACATTATAAATTGTTGTTTGGAGGTAGGTTATTTTCCGGATACTTGGAAATACGCTTTGGTAAAAGCACTGCCCAAATCAAATAAACCTGAATCACTTAATGATCTTCGCCCAATAAGCATCCTACCGGGACTGTCAAAAATTTTAGAAAAGGTTATCTATAAACAGATATATGATTATATTTTTAGAAATAATGTAGTTACGTATATACAATCAGGCTTTAGAAAAGAGTTTAGTACAACGACCCTGCTTCTTGACTTAACCGATAATATACTTCGATCATTTGATGAAGGAAAAGCAACCTCAGTCATCTTGCTTGATTTTTCTAAAGCCTTCGACACTATTGATCACGCTCTTCTGTGTGTTAAATTGAAATATTTTGGATTTGATGATACCTCCTTACAGTTTTTCAAATTTTATTTGGTAAATCGTTATCAAAAGGTCATAATCGATAATAGTTCATCAGAATTTGCATCAGCCAGTTCAGGGGTGCCTCAAGGTTCGGTTCTTGGTCCCCTTCTTTTTTCAATATATATTTCCGACCTGTATAAATCTTTAAATAATCTGAAATTGCACTCTTTTGCAGATGACACACAACTGTATTTCTCTTTTGAACCTAACTCTGTAAATCAAGCGTCACAAAAAATAAATCAGGATTTGGAATCTATTTGTACTTATTCCACTAGACATAATCTTAAACTTAATGCTAAAAAATGTAATTCTTTGTTATATTGTTCAAAAAATTATAAAGCCACTGTTCAGGATAACTTAAAACTAATTATAAAAAATGAACCTCTAAAAAATGTTAATAGTTGCAGAAACTTAGGAGCCATATATGACTGTACGCTACGTTTTCAAGAGCATGTCACCCTTTTAGTAAAAAAGTGCTATTTAGTTATGCGTCAACTGTATAGAAGTAAAGGCATTTTAAACTTTAAATTGCGTAAGTTACTTTGTAAAACTATGGTTATGTCAATTCTTAAATATGGGCTCTTGGTATTTTACCCTTGCTTAGATCAAGTTACGAAATTGAGGTTGCAAAAAATTCAAAATAATTGTTGCAGATTTGTTTTTGGCATAAGAAAATATGATTGTGTATCATGCAAAATTAAAGAACTTCAATGGTTAACAATAGATAATTTATACAAATATCACCTCGTCTCATTGATATATCGAATTATTTCCTTGTCAAATCCTATTTATTTAAGGAACAAATTAGTATTTCGTGGAGACGCTCATAATCTGGATCTGAGATATCCTCATAGTGTTATGCTGCCAAGATATAGACTAGCTATTTTCCAGCGATCGTTTACTTACAATGCTGTTTTAGTGTTTAATAGTTTAACAAAAAATTTAAGAGGTAAATCTCTTGATTTCATGAAGCGGCATTATAAGAAATTTTTACTACAATCGCAGTAACGTTATTATTATTATATAGTATATTGTTGTCGTAATTGTTACCATTAGAATTTTTAGATTTTTTTTTGTTTTTATTTATCATTAATATCATTTATCACATAACATCACAAATTATTTTCTTTATCTTATTTTTCTAGTAGCCACATGACTATTTCTACCATTTCAATATTATATTATTATTTATGTCAATTTATAAATCATTTTTTTTTTCATGTTCTACTTATTTCAAACTGACTTTGTAAACTTGAGGTTAAGTGGAGTAGCTCTAGCTAGACTTCGCCTCATGTATTTCTTGTTTGTAAATTTTTACAGACTAAATAAAGGCAATTTATTATTATTATTATTATTATTATTGTTCAGTGAAAACATAATAATAATAATACGTAAGCACTACGAGCTTAGTAGGCCCGTGGCTTGATGTGCTATTCTTTTTCACTCCCGTTTGTCAGTTGCTTTTCATTCCCAGTTCGTTTCGTTATGTCTTATTAAATGTTCTGTCCTCGGTGCTCCATCTTGACTTCGGTTTACCTTTTCGTCTTTTGCTTGCTAATGCACTTAGATAGTACCATTCTGGGAATTATATATAGAATCATTCTCTATACATAGCCAAATCATCTAAGTCTTTGTGCCTTAATTACGACGAATATGTTGGGTTCTTGATAGAGCTCCGCTAGCTCGTTATTTGTTCTTCGTATCCATTGTCAATTAAAATTTTTCTCACCATAGACTTTGCGCAGTATTTCCGCTCACAAATTAATAACTCTACCCGACTTCTATGGAACACAAAAAGAAATATGGAGAATGATCAGAGGACAAAGAAAAGAGATGAACGAACTAACAAAAACGAAACACATTCAGAAAGAAACATGGGTAGACTACTTTCGATTCCTATTTGCTAAAGGTGATGATAATGAACCACCAACACCAGAGGTGACGACAAACGAAGGAATAAATATTGAGGAGGAAGAGGTAAAGAATGCATTAAGGAAATTAAAAATAGAAAATAACCAGGAAAGGACAGAATACTGAACGACTCTTAAAGTACGGAGGACCAGATCTGACCAAACAACTATTAAAACTAACCCGAAAAATAATTTGAACTATTGAAGTCCCTATTGAAACTGTCAATGGGATAAGACAGGGAGATTCCCTGAGTCCTCTATTGTTCAACCTGATTATTGATGAAATAATAAAAAAAGTAAGGACTAAAAAAAGAAAACAAATGGGAGAAAAACAATTTAAAATAATCTGCTATGCAGACGACTCAATACTACTCTCTCAAAGTGAAGACGATTTACGAAGTATATTGCAATAATTTAATATAACCGCTAGAACATCTAACATGTTAATTTCCCCAAAAAAGACAAAATGCATGGTTACAACAGCAAATTTTTTAAGATGTAAATTGGAGCTAGAAGGTCAGATAATAGAACAAGTGATGGAGTTTAAATATCTAGGCATCACATTATCTAGCTACGGAAAGCTCAAAACACTGAAGTGGAAGATCAAGTGAATAGAGCAAACAGAGCCGCAGGCTGCCTGAATGAAACGATATGGAGAAACAAAAATATCGGGAAAGAAATGAGAGGCAGAATTTACAAAACAGTCATCAGACCAATAATGACATACGCGGTAGAAACACGACCTGACACAGACAAGACAAAAAGGATGTTAGAAACAGCAGAGATAAAAACACTTGAAAAATTGATTGCAAGACACTATGGGACAGAGCTAGAAGTACAGATATATGACGTAGATGCAACGTGGAGAACATTAAGGACTAGGTAAGAAATAGAAGAGTAGAATGGAAGAACATATAAGCCGAATGACAACAAATAAAGTAGTAAAGACGGTAAGAGACGGTTCCCCAATAGGAAGACAATCAGTAGAAATACCACGAAAACGATGGAACGACAATTTACTGGGAGCACATTGAAAAACAGCGAGAACCATGTCTACATAAAAAGAAGAAGAAAAAGAAGAATAGATATATTTTTGCTTCTTAACAACCCATTAAAAGCATATATAGCGCAGTTACGCGATATAATTCTTTTCTGTATTTCTTCTTCATAGTTAGGTCATCTTGTGAAGACATTTCGCTGTTGTCATTGCTATGTACTGCCCTCGAACGAATTGCTTCTTTTTACATTCTATTTACTTCATTTTTGTTTCATTTCCAAATATCGTCCGCAACTGATGTTTTTGTGGCAGATCAGACCTGTTCTATTAATGTTTGCTTCCTGTATAACCTTTTTTAATATTATCCTAAACATTATTGATGATAATGGATGACTCTGTCGCAATCCTTCTTTGACCTCAAAGCTTTCTGTCATACTATTGTTTATCTTGACTTTGTTCACTGTCCTTTGGAGAATTAATTTTATCATTCCAATAAGCCTTGGATCAACATCCATATCTTGCAGTGCTGTGAATATTTCCTTTCTTTAGACTCGATCGAAAGCCTGTTTAAAATCAATGAAAAGAACCTTCGTGTCTTTATTGTATTCGTAACTTTTAGCCTGTATTTCTCGTAGTGTGAAAATCTGATCCACAGTACTTCTGCCTTTTCTGAACCCACACAGATATTCTCCTATGCTTTTATCAACCTTCGTTGTTAATCTATTCTAAATATGCATAGCGAATATTTTATATGCTATGTTGAGCAGAAAATAAATAAAACATATGTTTGATGTGGTATAGCGTTATGGAAGTCCCTGTATATTTATAACTAAATTTAAAATGTGAAACTTACAACTACCTCCTGTTTTTGCATATAACTTTCTTTGGTACATCCTATAATAACAGATATAACAAAAGTTGTCACAAAAGTAGATTACCCTGTATAATTAATATAACGTTTTGACAATTTTAAACCATAACTGTCTTGGTATTATGTATGCCTAAATCTGATTTCACTAATTTTAATAATGTTGACTCAATATTTCCATTTCCTTTTGCTAAATTATGTAATTTAGCAGATTTGAAAAGATTTCTTACGTTCCATTTTCCGATTTTTAAATTTATACGCGAGATCCTTAGCAACGTCTGGCTATAAAAATCTGCTCGTGATTAAGGGCCTTCCATTTTGTTTCCTTTCTTATAACGATTGTACACTGAGAAAGAATAATGATGTAGTTTCTTGTTACTTTCACGATCGATGTACAAAAAGTCGTTTTATGATCCACTCTCTCGGTTCTTACTTATTAGTAAGCAATTCCGGAATCAAGTGAGCAGCACCTATGTGATAGATAAGGCTACATATGAATTATTGGATGGACAGTCCCTAACTAGACTACAAGCACATGGGAGATTTTTTTGGATGGTTTGACTCAGCATGAATCACATATAAAACAATACTACAATATTTAATCACTTTAGAAACTATGCCGTTAATTCTTATCGGTACAGGTGAATCACAGATAAGATAAATTTACCAATCAAGGGTGGGAGGGGGACTTTTTGGCCAAGCATATTTGTACGACATTAATAACTTATTATAATAATAAATTAAAATAATGACCTGCGACCTAATGCCGTACAAAAATATTGGTAACAGGAGCAGGAAAAATTTTTCATTTTCGGAAAACTGTTTCCCTATTTTTGACAATTTAACATAGTACGGCATTCATATATTACATTATTCATATATTACAAAGTTTCATATCGGTATATAGATTAATTTTTTTGCAACGTTGTACATTTCGGCTGAAACAGGGGTGCTATGCTGCAATACTTAATTTGAACCCTCATTTCCCCATGCTTTGAGTACCGATAAGTATTGGCGGCCTAGTTTCTAAAGTTGATATTACATATTGCAGTATTGATTTATATGTGATTCATACTGGGTTAAATGTCCCCCTAAAATGTCCCATGAGCTTGTAGTTTAAACCTGCCGCTCAACATCTAAAAAACTTCTGAACTTTCATACACCTCTTTACGCGTAAACAAACTTCTTCTTCCTTCTTGTATGTAGGCTTTAAAGCCTGTTTCTTCTTTCATATTAGCCTCCGAAATTGTTTAAATTATCGCACCATCTTTTTCTTGGTCTGTCAATACTTCTTCCTTCAATTTGGTGACTTATCTCGTGCTATTCGTACTATCCTTTCCTTTGCCATTCAACTAATGTATTCGTTCCACTCCTGTTTCCATTTTATCACCCATCCATGTGTCTTCTATATCGAATGCTCTTCTTATGTATTCGCTTCTCTCCCCATCCAACAGACTTTTCCCTGATATACGTCAGAGTATTTTCATCTCTGTTTTTTCTAGTAGTCGTCTCGTTTTATATGTGTTAGGTCTTGTCTCCGCTGTTATTGTTAATATAGGTCTAATTGCTGCTTTATAGGCTTTATAGATTCTTGTTTTTGTGTCTTGTCTTAGGTGTTTGTTCTTCCAGATTATGTCATTAAGAGATCCCGCCGCTTTATTTGCTTTTAAGCTTTGTTGTCGTACTTCTTCTTTAATACCTCCGTAACTAGTTATATCTATTCCCAGATATCTAAACCTTGCTTCCTGCTTTATTATGTTCCCATCAATTTCGATTTTACATCATAGTGGGTATTTAGATGTTAAACATTTAGTTTTTTCTGCTGATATTATCATATTGTATTTCTTGGCTCTTGTATTGAGGATGTGTGTTAATCTTTGGAGCTTGTCTGCTGTCTCGGCGATTAATGCGGCGTCGTCTGGATAATATAATATTTGGATTTCTTTGTTTTCCATTCTGTAACCATGACATTTACGTACTGCTTGCATTATTTCATCCATTATTATATTAAAGAGAAGTGGACTTAACGAGCCACCCTGTCTGACACCGCTTTGTACTGGTATACACTGTGTTAGTATTTATCTTTGCCTTTATTCGATTATGGAAGTAAATGTTTTCGATGGTTTGTATAATACTGATTGATATGTTTCTTTTATTAACAACAAGAACAGACGTACTAAACCGATGGACGGAATATTTTAACCAGACGGTTAATATAGAGGAAGAAGAAGAAAACCCGGAAGACGAAAGCTGCGAGGCAAGCGGAGCAGACGAGAGGGAGGAGGATCCACCAACGATCCTGGAAGTTAAAGACGCTGTAAACAAACTAGCCAGAAACAAATCACCCGGAATAGATAATCTCCCAGCGGAATTATATAAAGAAGGTGGCCACGATATCATAATAGCGCTACATCAGCTTATAAAAGAAATATGGATACAGAAGTCCCTTCCCAATGATTGGAATATTGGAATACTTTGCACCATACACAAAAAGGGAGATATCTTTGAATGCTCTAACCATCGAGGAATTACGCTCCTAAATGCAGCGTATAAAATATTCTCCAATATACTATGCCATCGTATGGCACCATATGCAGAGCAAATAATAGAACAATAGCAGGCTGGTTTCAGAGGTGGTAAATCAACAATTCATCAGATTTCAACCCTGAGACAAATTCTAGAGAAAACACTGGAATACGGTGTAGACACACACCACATATTTATAGACTACAAGGAAGCCTATGACTCTGTAAATAGAAGAGAATGGTTTAGAGCAATGATAGACCTAGGAGTACCAAATCAGTTGGTAAGTCTAACCAAACTAACCCTTGAAAAAGTTGAATGCAAAGTACGAATCCAGGGGGAACTCTCTGAACCTTTTAAAACAAATAACGGGCTACGTCAGGGAGACCCACTCTCCTGTATACTATTCAATCTAGCTCTGGAAAAAGTAATACGTACGTCACAAATCACAACTACCGGTTCAATATATACCTTATATCAAGAAATACAAAATTAAAACTCTACAAAACAATAATACGCCCAGTCCTAACATATGGTTCAGAAACTTGGACTTTAACAAAAAGCAATGAAAACATGTTAGGATGTTTCAAAAGAAAAATACTAAGGCGCATCTATGGAGCGGTAAATGAAAATGGTGTCTGGAGAAGACGATACAACTTCGAACTCTATAGAATATACCAGGAACCAGATATCGTAAAACACATAAAGATAGGACGTCTGAGGTGGGTAGGCCATGTAATGCGGATGGAGCAAACCGACCCAGCTAGAAAAACGCTCCTTGATAGACCTATTGGTCAAAGAAGAAGAGGAAGACCCAGAACAAGATTCCTAGATAACATCGATGAAGACCTGAGAAATATGGAAATACGTGCTTGGCGGAGGAAGGCGATGGATAGGGACGACTGGAGAAAAATTCTCGGGGAGGCTAGGACCCACACAGGGTTGTAAAGCCAAAATGATGATGATGTTTCTTTTATACAGTAGGTGTAAGACGTCTTCGACTTGTATCCATCGAAATCCTTTGTCAGGTCTATAAAACAAAGATATGCTGGTTTATTGTACTTGATGGCCTTTTCTCTGATTTGTCTTAGTACAAATACGGCGTCTACGCAGGGTGTTCCGGATCTGAATCCTTGTTGTTCATCTGATACAGTTGTTAGTGTATTAATTTTGTTGGTTAAGACTTGTGTGGTATGATTAAGTGCGGTGTTCAGTAGATTTATACCTCTATAATTGTTGGGGTCTTCTTTATCTCCTTTCTTAAACATTGGTATCATTATGCTGTTTCTCCATGCGTCTGCTATCTTGCAGTGCACTATTAGTTTTTGTATAAGTTTTGTCATCACTAGGGTTATACTTCTCACTAGGGTTATGTTTCTTCTCCGTGTTTTAGAAGCTCGTTGGTTATTCCGTCTGGTCCTGGTGAATTTCTATTTTTGAGTGAATTTATGGCTATCTCCACTTCCTGAAAACTGATTTTTATTTCGTGTGTTAATTTAGGTACGGTATTGTGTTTACTGTTTAAATAGGAAAGGGCCACAATTAAAGGTTAAAGTAAGTTTATTGCCGATTCAATTTCCACTTCGGAAATCGTTAAAAAATGTATGTATTTT